>NW_028327177.1:30529734-30836031 GCF_987537825.1 Furipterus horrens
AAAGAGCCACAACTTATGTGTAGCTTGAGGAGGACACAAAACTCTAGTAGGAGCCCATGACACCTAAACAATCCTGAGCAGGGTGGGAGAGAAAGGCCGATAAACTGACAATACATTCAGTGTTGGCAAAAGGTGGGCACTGGATAGATGTTAGCTAATGCACCTGTCATACTTCTGGCAGAAAACAAATGACCCACTAAAACTGGGTAATTTGAAAGTTCAGAAAAATCCTCTAAAAAGGCTGTTTAAAAGCTATGGGGTGGATCATAGGATGTAAGAAAAATGCTGAATAAGCAGAATGAATCTATTCTAAGCTATGTCCTATGGACTGAATGTTTGTCCTGCATTCATAGTTAAAACCCTCCCCCCTGACGTGACGGTATTAGGAAGTGAAATTTCCAAGGAGATTAGGATTAGATGAGGCCATGAGAATGGAGTGCTCAGGATGGACTTAGGACTTCCCCTCTCTTTTCTGTACCTGGTGAGGATACAATGAGAAGGCAGTAGTTTGCAACCTGGAAGAAGGCTCTCACCAGAACCTGACCATACTGGCCCATTGATCTCAGATGTACAGCCTCCAGAATTGTGAGAAATGAATTTCTGTCTATGGTAGCTTGATACAGAAGCCCAAACTGACTAAGACCTTGATATAGTGACACTCAGCTCAAGATATGTAGTTCAGGCTGTCCTGTTGTTTGGCCTAGGCTGGGCTTAGGTCATTGGCTCACCCTTTAACCAGGCAAAGTGAGAGTCTTCCTTTTTTACTGTGGTAAAAAGTAATTAAAGCTTGTCATTTCAATTATTTTAAGTGCACAGTCAGTGGCATTAATTTCATTGTGCAGCCATCAGCACTATTTATTTCTATTTCCACTGTTCATTTTGTTACAGTCAAAAAGGCAGGGAGCAAAGAGAGCCAGACATCTGATTAAGCTGGATTAACTAGAAAAAGACAGTTTCATAGTCACTCTGAGAAGGAGAAAAGATGTTTTTTAGCCACTCCAGGGAGCAAACAGGTTCCAGATTAAGGGTGGGGGGAGGAAATGGTGAAGAGAAATTCCTTTCACTGAGTGCATACACAGTAAAAGCTAAAATGGTGACCATAAAGGCAGAGGGCACAAGCCCCAGAAAATCCAAGAAAAAATAAATCCAGAAAAAGCTTGGAAAGAGATTGGATAGTTTGAGAGAAAGCCTGCCCTTCCCTGAACCCAAGGAAATATATGGAATATAGACAAGGAACCCAGCATGCGCCCTCCTTGGAGCATGTCTGTACCCTTCTCTCCAGCACACACTTTTTCCCCCTTCTTTTCTTTTAAACTGTAAGAGTTCCCATGACACTCACAACCAGAGGAGCAGCAAGCAGTGGCAGAGGGTTCTCCTTATGCCTCTGTAACTTCCTTTCTTGAGTCCATGAAGCCGCTATCTAGCCTGCCCGCTCTCTGTCTCTGAGAATGTACAAACTATTGCTTTTTCACTCTGGTAAATCTTCCCACTACCACTTAAAATCCTCTCATGTGTGTGTCTCCAAAATTCTTTTCCTGTGACACCGCAGAAGAATCCTATTTCCAGACAGTGTGGGGACAGACTCGCCCAGGTCCTGATCCTCATCTGGTAAAAAATTTCATCATCTCAAACAGAGACTCTGTATCCATTAAACAATAACTCATTATTCTCCCCTTCACCCAGCCCTGCTAACCTTGATTTTACTTTCTGTCTCTGTGAATTTGCTTATTCAAGTACATCATATAAGTAGAATCATACGATATTGGTCCTTATTTGTCTGGCTTATATCACTTAGCATAATGTCTTCAACGTTCATTCATGTTATAGCACGTGTCTGAATTGCATTCTTTTTAAAGACTGAATAATATTCTAGAGTTGGTAAACTGGCTGGCAGTTCTATGTGACTGCATGTATTGGGGATTGAGGGGTTACTGAGGTCTGGTAAAGGGAGGGATGAGCAGGTTGCACACAGCAGAACTTCCAACAGTTTTTTATCTCTTTGAGTCTTCAAATTCCTTCCTCCACAGCATGCAGGGTCATGCTGGTGCTTCATCCTCACTGGCAATATATCTAGAAGGTTTTGTTAACAGCACTGCCAGGTCCCTGAGCCAACACATTAAATCCAACCGTGGGTGACTATACCTGTGCCAATAAATTCTACCTCGTCATGTCTTATGTTTTTTCCTCCTTGTTCAAACACCTTCAGAATTTGTTACCATGGGCTCCTGAGACTCCTGCAGATATAAATTGGTGAAGTCCTACAAGTCTTAGTACAGAGTACAGTGCAAGCTTTATGGTTTCCATCAGGCATGTATTGAGAGCTAATTCTTATTATAGTCTTGGAGGCAATAAGAGGTGGTGGGGGTGGGTTTCTAAGAGAAGTGGCATTTTGTGAAGCACCTACCCCAGGTGTAGTTATTGAAAAGCTTTAAGCAGCAGAAGGCTGTTTGGGGGCTTGAGGGGCTGCTGCCACAGGTCGGGAAGGCTATGCACACTCATTGCTCTAAGGCTCATTTGAGTTGGTCCAAATGTCCCTCCATATTCCATATGCTGGGATCCCATGGCTTTCTCACAGTGCCCTTGTCTTAGTGCAGGAGGCCTGACAGGGTTGAGCACCTCCTGGGTGCTGCAACTCTGCCATCATTATTGCCAGGTGCTGTGCCTGGTACTCAGCTGTTATCTATTCTGTGACTACAGGAGGTAAGATTCCTTTAAAGCTATCACGGGTGGTTTCAGATTTCTTTCTGGTCTAAGTAGGATATTCACCATCTTTAATTTCTCCTTTTCCCTTTGCATCCTTATGAGGGTATTGAAAAATAGCTTACTTTATAATACCTTTTTTTTTGCCATAAACATTTAGCACAGCTACTTCATGACCCTGGTCCTGCTCCTCACCCCGCAACCCACCACTGCTAATATGAGTAACTGTGTACCCTGCCATGTCCCAGATTGCCAGTGTTTCACCCTACCCTGCCCCACACCAGGAGGTTATCTGTCTGTGTTCTTCTAAAATATGCGAGTAACCTAATTGTAGTGTGCAATTTTGAGGTATTCGGTGAGTGATTCTGGAACCAAGCACCCCCAAAACTGCTGACATAACTGCCTTTGAGGAAAGAGCCTGGGAAGAAAGGACAAGGGGAGGGGGTCTTGCTTTTAACTATGTACCCTTTTATACATGTATAACTTAATAATAAAGGTGAAAATAATTACAAAAGCAATACATGGTGTCTCCGTGTGAGATTTTATCTTCCAAAGAGAGAATTTCCCATTTTTACTTCTTTGAATTTCTTTGAGGATAAAACTACTTGACTTTTAGTCTAATCACAGACTCAGAGAGAGAGAGAACAGACTGAAAGCTGTCAGAGCAGAGGGATATTGCAACGCTGGGTAAAAACAGTGACCTTTCACCGTTTGTTTGTTAAACAAACAAAAAACCTTATAGATAATGTATGTGAACTGGAGACTGGGGCAGGATAGAAATTCATAAGTGGGTAATCAGGCTGATGTCAGGATGTATAAATACAAGGTCTGTCCAGAAGGTATCTAGCCAGGTAATATGAAAAATAGAGATATTTGTTGAAGAAGATACAAGAAATATCGTACAGAGGACAATGATGTCTCGGTCCCCTTCAAAGTAAGCACCTTAGGATCTCACACAGTGCTCCCAGTCACCATCAGCTGCCCCATCATACTTTCCTGAATCTCATCAATGGTCTGAAATCTCTTCCCTCTCAAATGTGATTTTAGTTTGGGGAGAAGCCAGAAGTCATAGGGCACCAAATGTCTGCTGTAGTGGGGCTGACTGAGTCACCTGGGTGATTTGATGTTTTGCAAAAAACTGCATAAGATGTGATGCATGAGCTGGTGTGTTGTTGTGAGGAAGCTGCCAGTCACGTTACCCATAGCTGCGGCCTTCTGAATCAATGGATAGTTTCCAGAGGAATGTTCAAGCTTAATGTAAAATTTACTGCAGATTCATTGCTCTATGTGCTCATTTTGAATGTAACAGCCACACAGTACACATGCTCACTCAACTGGCATTTACCCACCTCCACTGACTAGTACAGTGAAGTCATTATTGTTCATGCATGTGCATTCCAGTCTGCTTTCCTTGGCTGCCAGATTACATCAATGTCACACAAACTGTTCTTGTTAGATTAACAATGGTTGGACTTTTTCCTGACAGACCTCGTGTATCTGAAGTTGAGCTGAGTCAAATGCCAGAGCCTGGCAGGCAAGTGAGAATCCTAAATCAAGGGGTAAGACAAACAAACAAACAAACAAACAAACAAAACACTAAAGATGATTTTTCTGGGAGGTCAAGAGTTCTAGTCTCTTCATTTAAAAAATGTTTGTGTTAGATAAATTGATCTTTTTAATGTACCCTTAAGACTAAAGTACATTGAGTCTGTACCTTTCTTTAAAGGTAGAAGTAAATAAGGCAGAATTAAATGTGGGTTTACTTTATTACAAAAAAGTTTAATTCATCAAAACCCAAATTTTAAAGAGAAACAAATTTAAGATAACTTACTTTTCAAAAGTACCTTCCATAGGAGTCTTTTCAGCAATTGAGAGTCATCTGGGAGTTAAAAATAAAAAATCCCTTACTAGACCACACTCTCACACTCTAAAGCAATAAAATCAGAACTTCTGGGATGGGGAGGACCCAGGTATCAGTACTTTTAAAGGTTCTTAATGATTCTAATGTGCAACCTAAGCTGAGAAACATAAATAATGAATGTAAACAGTTGAATTCATTTAAATCAAATGCCCTATGATAAAATTTCTTAAATTAAGAAAAGTAGGGGCTACTAGGAAAACTTTTAAAAAGGAGTTTATAAGGGTGTGCAATCATGGAAGCAAACCTGCAGTGTTATAACATGTGGATGCTAAATCCATGAGGGGAACAGCGATATGTCTCCTGAAACACACATGATAAAAGACAAAAAGCACATTATAAGGAAGACATTGACCCTGCTGACTATGTCTACAAACATTTACCAACTCTCTGAGGAGGAGGCATTGTTGATTAAAATTAAACTTGAACTTGCATTGCATGTTTAAAATTGGTTTTCATGTTTAATTTAACTGTTAAGTAAATTTAGTGAGAAGTTTATACACAGTAGGTGATTAATTTATTTTTAAGCATACCTCCTTCTATTACAAAGCCTAGCTAAAACCACAAAGAATGTAATCGTTGATTGAAAAAGAACCTCAAATTTGCTCACTGCACTGGTTTCCAGGAAGGCAGAACTATGCCTGGTAAAATTGTCCTTATCTATGTTGTAAAGAAAGTAGGGAAAGGGTTTGGGGAATTGCAGTCTTGTATGGGATGATTCCAAATGGATGATCCTTAAAAAATCAAGAAGATGCCTTGGCTGGTCAGCTAAGGGAATGTATGAGTCCAATGATGAAATCGGTGCTCAAAAAAGGGAAAGTTGAAAATGTTTTTCTCCCAAGAGCAAAAATAAAGAGTGTGAGTTAAGACAGGGAGTTTTATTGTGGTTATAAACCTTATTATTCATGATTCTGTAAACTAGAAATATGTGTTAATTTGACAAAAATTAAATAAAAGTAAAACTGTCTGGAAGAATAGATATTTAATCTACAGCAGTAATTTCCCCTAGGGAGAAATGGGATTAAGAAAAGAATTAAAATTATTCCAGTTTTTGCTCAATATGCTTGTGAATTGTTTAAATTTTTACAAGAATATATTCATGCTTTACTTTGATACTTAAAATAAGTAAAATAATATACAAGTGAAAGAAACAATAAAAGAATATATTCTAAGAAAAGATATTTCACTTTAATGAAATGAAAGGCTGATAGACTTTGAATGAAAATAAAATTGTGGAATAAAAGGATCTACCAATTGATAAGTAATATGAATAAAAAAAGACTCATAGCTAGACAGAGTATAGTATAAATTTGGGACAGTAAATGTAAAGAAAAAATTCTAAAATTTTCCAGAAGAATAAAAGTAAATCCCTATATTGAAAGAAGTAATAGATTGATAGTGCATTTCTCATCAGACACACTGATATCGTTAAAGATCTAAGGAAGAAAAATGAACCTAGCTTTCTTTTTTTCTAGTCAAACTCTTATTTTAACATGAAAGAAATAGATATATTCGGTACATTCAATTACTCAAGACATTTTTACCTACAAACTTTCTCTAAGAATCTTAATAGAAGACACATTCCAACAAAATGAGAAATAAATCCCAAAGCAAAGGAAATGACACAAAAGAAATAATGAATCAGAGTCGCCATCCGACGTCTCAGGGTGAAACGTTTCTGGAGTCAAGGTTTCAGCGCTGCAGCCATGACGGAGGGCCTTGTTTTAGGAATCTATACCAGAGAAAAAGAAAATGACGTGCCACAGTTTACAAGTGCAGGAGAGAACTTTGATAAGTTGGTGTTTGGCAAGCTGAGAGAAATTTTGAACATATGTGGACCACCGCTGAAGGTAGGCAGAACCCGAACGTTTCACGGGCTGCATGAGGACTTCCCCAGAGTGGCGGTGGTTGGCCTCGGCAAAAGGGGCACTGAGGTTGATGACCAGGACAACTGGCACGAAGGCAAAGAAAACATCAGAGCGGCTGTTGCAGCGGGGTACAGGCAGGTTCAAGTCCTGGAAATCCCTTCCGTGGAGGTGGATCCCTGTGGAGACGCGCGGGCGGCTGCGGAAGGGCTGGTGCTGGGTCTTTATGAGCACGACAACCTCAAGCAGCAGCAGAAGGTGGTCGTGTCGGCGAAGCTCTACGGAGACGGGGACCAGGAGGCCTGGCAGAAAGGGGTCCTCTTTGACTCCGGGCAGAACTTGGCACGCCAGTTGATGGAGACTCCTGCCAATGAGATGACGCCAACCAAATCTGCCGAAGTTATTGAGAAGAATCTCAAAAGTGCTAGTAGTAAGACAGAAGTCCACATCAGACCCAAGTCTTGGATTGAGGAACAGGGAATGGGATCATTCCTAAGTGTGGCCAAAGGATCCGATGAACCTCCAGTCTTCCTGGAAATTCACTACAGAGGCAGCCTCGATGCAAGCGATGCGCCCCTGGTGTTTGTCGGGAAAAGAATTACCTTCGATAGTGGTGGCATCTCCATCAAGCCGTCTGCAAATATGGACCTCATACGGGCTGACATGGGAGGGGCCGCCACCATCTGCTCAGCCATCGTGTCTGCCGCCAAGCTCAGTCTGCCCGTTAACACCGCCGGGTTGGCCCCTCTTTGTGAAAATATGCCCAGTGGTGAGGCCAACAAGCCTGGGGATGTCGTCAGAGCCAAGAATGGGAAGACGATACAGGTGGATAACACGGATGCCGAGGGGAGACTCATCCTGGTCGACTTGCTCTGTTATCGCGCACATCTTCAACCCAAAGGCCATTAACGATGCCACCACCCTGACAGGTGCCATGGACATAGCTTTGGGGTCCAGTGCCACCGGGGTCTTTACCAAGTCCTCCTGGCTGTGGAACAGACTGTCTGAGGCCAGTCCTGAAATAGGGGACCATGTCTGGAGGATGCCTCTCTTTGAACATTATACAAGACAAGATTGTAGATTGCTAGCTTGCTGATATTAATAACATTGGAAAATATAGATCCACAGGAGCGTGCACAGCTGCAGCGTTCCTGAAGGAATTTGTGACTCATCCCAGTGGGCGCACTTAGACATCACAGGTGTGATGACCAACAAAGATGAGATTGCGTGTCTGCACAAGGGCATGACTGGCAGGCCCACGAGGACCCTGGTAGAGTTCTTGGTTCGGCTCAGTGAAGACAGTGCTTAGTTCAGATACTCTAAAATTCCTTCCTTCTGTCCTAACTGGGCAGTTGAGCTTCAGAATATTTTGTAGATGAAAATCTCTTAAAGGAACCAAAAGATAATATTTAATATTTAAAAATGTAGAACAAAATGAAATTTGTATGCCTTGATTTGTGTTTTCATTTTTATGTGGAGATTTTAAACTATAAACCTAGTGTCTTGTTTCGCAAAGATTTATACGATATCCTCTATATGGATTGAATTTTTTAAAACTACCTAATCACTTTTCAGAATATATGTTTCTAATTGAGGAGCAAAATTGCATTTTGGGTTTGTGATCCCAGGAACATGAACAAACTAAAAGTTACTGTGCCGTTATCAGAAACAATAATTCCAGCTCTCTGTGCATAAAAAAAAAAAAAAAAGAATCAAGAAATAAGTAAAGACATTGATTATAAAAAAAAAGATTAAAAAATAATCTGAATAAAAAATAGCAATGATAGCAACAGTTCACCAGAGGTGTAAAAGCCATAAACTATCCTACATCTAAATATGCTTTGAACATTTTAAAACATATCTATTAGAAGCATATAAATAGAAAATGATAAATTGATGATTATATCAGGAAGTAGTAAGACACTTTTCAAAAGTTATCTGACAAAATTATTTACTTACTGAATTTGAATAATCCAGTGAATAATCCTGATTTTATCTATTTGTATTTACATATCATTGCATCCAGTAAAAAGAATACATTTTATTTTTTTATTTTTTTTTAAGTATATTTTATTGATTATATTGTTACAATAGTTCCAATTTTTTTTCCCCTTTGCTCCCCTCCGCCCAGCACCCCCCTTCCCCAACAATCCCCTCTCCAAGTCCATGCCCATGGGTCGTACATACAAGCTCTCCCGCCTCACCCTTTCATATATTCTTCTTCTTCTTTTTTTAAAATTAATTAATTAATTAGTTAAATATTTTAACAATAAAAAATAACAATTCCTCCCTCTCAGACTTAAGACCCTTTACAATCTTATAAAGGACAATGGATGAAGGTCTCGAGCTCCTCTAGCTGCTTCAAGCTGGACATGGTCGTCGTCCTACCTACCCGTGGGTCAAGAAATCCCTAATAAGAGTGGGGATGTGGAGGGGAGGGTGGCCTTCCCACAAGGGGAAGGATCGTGCAGACTCCAGGTTGGTTGGCTGTCTCTGGACAACGGCATGCTTGGTTTGACAGGCTGGCATCCTTGTTGTATTCTGGGGGCAACAGGGTTAAAGGACATCATTTAATCCGTAACCACTAGATGACAAAAGACAGGTATTAATTTTTCAATGTCCCACATTAGGGAAAAGAAGGGCTTCCTTGGAGGAAGGTGTGCCAGGTACATCTCACCTGTCCAAAACCCTTTTGCCCATTATACTTATTTTGGACTGAGGGAAATATTTTAGGTTTCCCCCATCTCAGTCCTCTGGGCTTTTTCTGTCCAAGCCATTAGGATAGAAAAGAGAAACCAGTTTTAAAGTGAAGCCCACAGACCACCCCGTTCTTCACCAACCCAGCCACTTAGTTCAGCCAAACCATTGAGTCTCAGGAGGCAGCAATGCAGACAGGATTAAGTGAGGCCTATGCATACAGATAATCACTCAGGTAATGAGATTGTAGGCTTATGCCCTTTGAAAACAGAAAACACATGTTAATTTATGTAACATAACCCACATACAAGTCTCTAAATCTGTAGGACTGTCTTATCGGAAGGAAAATCCTTGTCCTTCTAATATTCACTGAACTTGCATTTCTATTCTTTATATTTTTATTCCCCCCCCCACTAAAAAATTTTCTGTTTGTTTGTTTTTCCATTACAGTTGTCTCACTTTTTTTCCCCCTCTTGCTTCCCTGCACCCTGCCCCCCCCCACAGTCAGTCCCCACCCAGTTGTCCATGTCCATGGGTCATTCATACATGTTCTTTGACTAGACCCTTCCCCTTCTTACCCCTTCTCTCCCTCCCATCTCCCCCTTTGTTACTGTTAGTTTATTCCTTGTTTACATACCTCTGGTTCAATTTTGCTCATTTGTTTGTGTTGTTCATTAGTTTCCTGTAACAGGTGACAGCATAAGGTAATTTTCTTTTGTTGCCTGGCTTATTTCGCTAAGCATAATTCTCTCTAGTTCCAATCATGTTGTTGCAAATGGTAGAAGTTCCTTCTTTCTTTCAGTACTTATTCATTGTCATTTTCCCCCTTTGTACTCGTGTTCCTCTCTGTCTCTCTGTTTCTTCATCTTCTTAAAGCAGACCCTTTAGCATCTCTTGCAATGCTGGTTTGGTGGAGATGTATTCTTTTAACCTTCTTTTGTCTTGGAAACTCCTTATTTCACCTTCCATTTTGAATGAAAGCCTTGCTGGGTAGAGTATTCTTGGTTGTAGGCCTTTGTTTTTCATTGCTTGGAATATTTTTTGCCATTCCCTTCTGGCTTGTAGTGTTTCTGCTGAGAAATCTGATGATAGCCTTATTGGAGCTCCCTTGTATGTTATTAGTTGTTTCTCTCTTGCTGCTTTTAGGATTCTCTCTTTGTCTTTGAATGTTGGCATTTTAATTATGATGTGTCTTGAAGTGGGCCTGTTGGGGTTCCTCTTCATTGGGACCCTCTGTGCTTCCTGGACTTGCGTGACTCTTTCTCTCGTCATGTTAGGAAAGTTTTCTGTCATTAGTTTTTCAAAGAGGTTTTCTATCCCTTGCTCTTCTTCTTCTCCTTCTGGAATTCCTATGATACGGATATTATTACGTTTCATGTTGTCCTGCAGCTGTCTTAGAACCTCTTCAGTCTTGTTCAGTCTTTTTTCATTTTGTTGCATTGTCTGGGAGTTTTTGTGTAGGTTGTCCTCCAGCTCGCTGATCCGACCTTCTGCTTCCTCTAGCCTGCTTTTAATTCCTTCTACTGTGTTCTTCAATTCAGAGATCGTATTTTTCATTTCCTCCTGGCTCTTATTGATAGCTTCTATGTCCTTTTTCATGCTCACGTAATTTTCTGTGAGTTCCTTGTAGTTTTTCTGGAGTTCTTTGAAGTTTCCGCTGAGCTCATTCAGCTTCTCCATAATCCATGTTTTGAATTCCATATCTGATAGTTCGCTCCCCTCTATTTCATTTAGCACTCTTTCTGGGGATTCTACCTTTCCTTTTGATGGGAGGTTGTTTCTCTGTCTCCCCATTTTTTTGACTCCTATTGTTTGTTGGTGCTTCTTGGAATGATCTGCACTTCCTGGATCTGCCTCTGGTGGCGTCAGATCATGTACCAGTCTGGCCCTAGGCAGCCTGTTGGAGACTTCCAGGGATCTACTGCTGTTGTCTGTCTTCTTTGATTGTTAATCTATTCAATCTGTGATTAGCTGTCAGGCTTAAGGACTGTGGGTGTGGCAGCTTAATTCCTGTAGGCAGGGCTTTTGCTTCCCCTCAGGCTGACGCCACTTGGAGGGGAATGGTCTACCCGCAGTACTGGGGATGAGTCAGCACTGGGACCCAGTCAGCTGCTCCTCCAGTTCTCCCCTCAAAGCCACCGTGCCAAATTCTCCCCAAGTGTCTCCAGTCCTCTCTGCCTTCCCTCTGCTTGAGCCCAGGGTAAGTGGTGGCCAAAATATTTTCGTATGTGATCCACTTAAGAGCTCTTTTTCTCCTGCTGTTTCTCTCCGGCTAGCAAGAAAGCCTGTGGCTTTTCGCTTTTCACAGCTGATACTATTTTACTTTCCACTCTGTCGCTGTAGGCTGGGAAGCCCAGCTGGGGGTTTAGACCCTGCCCTTCTCAGGGGGAATCCCCGGCTGCTGAGCTGTTTCTCAGCCCCTTCAGCTGCCACCCGTGGGAGCCCAGCCAGCCCTTCCACGTCTCCGCACTCCCTACCGGTCACGTTGTGATGTAGCGGCCTTTTCTGTCTCTCCGTGGTTATAAGACTTCTCTCCAGCTGGTGTTCGGTTCGTTATTCCAGATGATTTCTCCAAAATTACATTGTAAATCCAGACTAGTTCTAGGAGGAAGTTAGTGTAGCTTCCACTTACTCCTCCGCCATCTTGTTTCTCCAAGAATACATTTTAAAATCGTCGGCAGCCGTCGTCGTCGTCGTCGGCAGCTGGCCGTCTCGAGAGACGATGGCGTAGCTTCTTGAGAGTCTATCTGCACCGCCGAGAATGGCTGTGCAGTCCGACTCGGGAGTGACAATCCCTGCCACACTTGTTACAGGTGAAGGCAGATGGCCGTTGTTGCTGCTGTTGACGCTGCTTCCGCCTCGATCTTTTCTGGACTGCCTCCTCGTTGCGCGCAGCCTCTGCACGTGACGTACCTTGCCTGACCGCGAGCCTCCAGGCTAGGCGGTCGTCTGCTTGAACTTCCCATGTGTTGAGATTGATGGAGCATTGTGTCATGTTCTTTTTGCAGCTGTCTTTGAACCGCAGTTTTGGGCGCCCTGTCATCCTCTTGCCTTCTGCTAGCTCGCCGTAGAGGAGGTCTTTGGGGATACGGCCTGCATCCATTCTTTTGACATGGTCGAGCCACCTGAGGCGTCTCTCGCTAAGAACTGCATGCAAACTGCTCATATTGGCTCGCTTCAGCACCTCGGTGTTGGGGACCTTATCCTGCCAGGCGACATGCAGGACGCGTCGCAGGCACCTCATGTGGAAGCTGTTGAGTTTCCTTTCGTGCCTTGCGTAGGTGGTCCACGTCTCGCTGCCATAGAGGAGAGTGCTGAGTATGCAGGCTTGGTAGATGCGCAGTCTGGTTTTCTCAGTGAGGCTGGAATTGTTCCACGCTCGCCGGTTCAGTCTGGCCATAACTGTGGCTGCCCTGGCGATTCTCCGGTTGACCTCCAAGTCGACTGACAGAGAGCTCGAGATGGTGGACCCGAGGTAAGTGAAGTCGTTGACAACCTCCAGGGTGTACCCGTCGATGGTGATGCATGGGGGAGTCCCCGTGCCTTGAGCCATAACATTCGTCTTCGTCAGGCTGATGGCTAGTCCGAACTCCTTGCATGCGTGGGAAAGGCAAGTGACTAGCTGCTGGAGTCCCTCTTCGGAGTGTGATGTCAAAGCTGCGTCGTCGGCGAAGAGCATCTCACGGATGAGCACCTCTTTGACTTTGTTCTTGGCTCGTAGACGGGCCAGGTTGTAGAGCTTGCCATCGGATCTGGTGTGAATGAAGACACCCTCGCTGCAGTCCTTAAAGGCGTATTGGAGGAGCATGGAGAAGAAGATTCCGAACAGCGTAGGCGCGAGGACGCAGCCCTGCTTTACTCCGCTGCTGACTGGGAAGGCCTCAGAGGTTGCGCCGTTGTAGGACACCGTGCTGTGCATGTTGTCGTGAAAGGACATGACCACAGCAAGCAGATGTGGTGGACAGCCAATCTTCCGTAGCAAGCTGAAGAGACCGCTTCGACTGACCAGATCAAACGCCTTCGTGAGGTCAATAAAGGCGAGGTAGAGTGGTTTATGCTGCTCGTGACACTTCTCCTGCAGCTGGCGTAGGGAGAAGATCATGTCCTCTGTTGATCGGCCAGCTCTGAAGCCACACTGGGACTCTGGGTAGACGCGGGAAGCAAGGGTCTGCAGGCGGGCAAGAGCGACCCGGGCGAATACTTTGCCGACGACGCTGAGGAGAGAGATGCCCCGGTAGTTGTTGCAGTCGCTGCGGTCTCCTTTGTTCTTGTACATGGTGATAATGTTGGCATCTCTCATATCCTGGGGGATGTAACCCTCCTTCCAGCAGCGACAGAGTAGATGGTGGAGCGGCTGTAGCAGGACTGGTTTCCCGCTCTTTAGGATTTCTGGAGGGATTCCGTCGCTTCCTGGTGCTTTCCCGCAAGCAAGGCGGTCGATGGCTTTGCCGAGCTCTGCCGCAGTAGGTGGGGTGTCTAGCTCCTCCATGACTGGTAGGTCTGGGATGGCGTTAAGAGCAGTGTCTGTTACGGTGTTCTTCCTTGCGTACAGCTCGAGGTAGTGCTCGGTCCACCGCCGCATTTGCTGTTCCTGGTCAGTGATGACCTCACCTGTCTTGGACTTAAGGGGGGCGATCTTGGAGGGGATTGGGCCTGTTGCCTTCTTGATACCCTCATACATTTCTCGTGCGTTGCCTATATCGGCGGCTTCCTGAATGCTTCTGCACAGGTTTAGCCAATAGGTGTTGGCACAGTGGCGGGCGGTCTTCTGGACTTTGTTCCTGGCAGCCCGTAGAGCTTGAAGTGTACTGGGAGTGGGCGTGACCTTGTAAGCCAGTAGGGCCTTCCTCTTAGCCTCGATCACGGGTTCCATTTCTTCCCAGTGAGCCTCGTACCAGTCAGCATTCTTCCGCTCTTTCTTCCCGTAAGCAATAATGGTGGAGTTGTATATGGCGTCGCGGAGACGTGGCCAATTGGATTCGATAATGTCATCTGCCGCCACTCCCTCGCCGAGTGCATCTTCCATCTTGTTGATGAATTGCTGGGTCTTAACTGGGTTGCTGGCACAACTGGTGTTGATGCGTGGGCGACCCTTCATCTTGGAGTGGTGCAACCTCTTCGGCATTATGTGCACCTTGCTTACCACGAGGGCATGGTCCGTGTCGCAGTCTGCACTGTGGTAGCTGCGGGTGAGGAGGGTGTTGCCAATATCCGTTCTTCTGGTGATGACGAGGTCAAGCTGGTGCCAATGGCGGGAGCGGGGGTGCCTCCATGACACCTGGTGGATCTTTTTGCACTTGAAGAATGTGTTTGTCACGCACAGGCCATGGTGACACGAAAGCTCAAGCAGTCGCTGACCATTCTCATTGATCTTTCCTCTCCCAAAGTTTCCAAGGCAGGTGGGCCAGGCCATGTGGTCGGCTCCTACTCTTGCATTGAAGTCTCCAAGGAGATAGAGAGCGTTACTTCTGGGGATCTTGGATAACGCTTCGTCCAGTGCATGGTAGAACTGTTCTTTCTCTTCGATGGTGGCGCAGAGGGTTGGGGCGTACGCGCTAAGAATGCTGACTGGGCCGAAAGTTGTTGACAATCGGAGGGTAAGTAATCTCTCTGTGCCTCCTGTGGGTGGCTCTATGGAGTTAACAAGCGTGTTCTTCACAGCGAACCCGACACCGTGCTGTCTTGGTTGGTCCGGAGACTTCCCTTGCCAGTAGAAGGTGTAGTTGGTTTCTCTGATAGTTCCGTTGTCGGCCAACCGGGTCTCCTGTAGAGCCGCAATGTCGATGTTTAGTTGTGCCAGTTCCCTATCAATGACAGCGGTTTTCCTGGCACCCTTGATCCACGGAAGGTCTGCAGTAAGTCCGGGGCACATGGTCCTGATGTTCCAGCTAGCGAGGCGAAGAGCCGGGGGCTTCTTTCTTATTGTTTGCTTGGAATTAACTGGTGCGGGTGTTTTGTGGCCCACTTTTCGAGAGGCGCCTCTCTGATCCCCACGCACCCAGTGGGGCAGGCGAGCCATGGCGAGATGGCACCTAATTGGCTGGGGCTGCCCAGCTTGAGGCGGGCGGTCATTTTCTCTTTAGAACTGCTAGCCTCACGGCTCCCAGAATATATTCCCTGTGGTTCAAGTGTGGCTGCCCCTCTGATCACCGAGGTCACCCAGGACAGTGCTATTAAGGAGGCGAAGTATTCTATGCTTTGTCACAAACACATACCTAGGAAGACTTCTGTATTTGCATAGTCAATTGTTGGTTTTTATTTGCTTAATCAATTTCTGGAATAAGAACCAGTGAGACCAAGATATCAAATCCATTACCTGGAGATAGCAGGGGGTATTAGTTGGAGATACAAAGTAAATAGTTCAAGGAGAAACAAAAGCCTGAAGCAGATAATAGTTATGTTTATTTTTTTATCCAAAGTAATTAAAACATAATACATAAATACATAATAAAAGCATAACAGAATAATTAAAACAAAATAATTGTCAATGTTATTAATTAAATAAAAATTATTTTTATGTTTTAAAACATAATGTTGCCTTTTAGTATAAAATATTATACCAATATGGGGCTATGAAGCAACTGGGTTTTATCATGTATTGTCAAAACTTGATTCTAGACCCCTCCACCACCATTCTAGCAACAAACAAACAAACAGACTGATAAGCTCTAAGACAATTTCTTATATTGTAAAATTGTAGACATTTTAAATTTAACTCTTATTATTGTATAAAATTATTTGTAAGAAAACATGTAGTTTTAAAAATGGAAACAAATTCTTTAACTGGTGAAGATGTACAGAATATTTAATTCACAATTCAAACAAATTTTATGTTAAATATGTTTGTTATGAAGAAAAACTCAGGAACTTAGGAGAATTCTGCCTCTGCATGACAGAGGATAATAGTTGATAAAAAAAAAAAAAAAGGAAAAGAAAAGGAGGAGAAAAAAAAAGAGAATATATTGTGGAAACTAACATTACTTTTTTGTTTGTTTGTACCTATGATCTTTTTAACTAAACCCTGGTTGTAATGCTGTGGCTGGTACTAAAAATAAGTGACTAAGAAGTGTTGAGAAAAGGTGTGATTTGGTCTCCTTTTCAGAGTGTGTGTATATGTGCCTGCGTGCACTTATATTTGAGAGACATAAACGGAAGACAGGGAATCAGGTCCTGGAAGGGGCAGGTGGCTCAGACACCAAGTGGGCCATCTCTACTCCTGTAAAGGAGGAAAGAGGAAGGACATCTCTAAAATCAGAGAAGGAAAACTCTGACTCCAAAAAACCTCCGCTGCCTTGCGGCATACCTCTTCAGGGGAAAGGCTAAGGGAGTAAACCCCGACAGAAAATCCGGAGCCGGAGTCCCTAAGGCGGTTTGACATTGTAGTCAACACCGGCAACTCCTGCGGCGCACCTGAAGCCAAGCTGTATTGACTTTGTCTTTCCCTTGGACCCTTCAGCTGCGAAGAGAGGGGGGGTCTGCTGCATGGGCAACGGCAGACCCTCCATATCACCCTGCCCAGGCTCTGTAGCTTCAGTTTCACTGGAGAGGACACTCCAGCGTCATCGCAAGATGTCGACTCAACACGGGAGGAGACAGATAACCGGTTATAAGCTCATCCGATTGGCGAAGGAAACGAGCGCCAGGGGTCTCCTCTGACGGTGGGAGAGGTCATCGCACCTCACTGGACAGCTACCGCCCGCTACCTACATTTTAAAATAAATATGTGAAAATAACACGTAAAATAAATAGATAATATTATTAAGCCATAAAAGAAATTCCAACCTATTACAAAAACAGAAATTATACCAGGCATATTCATTACAATAAAATTAAAATTTTAAATGGTAGTAGAGTAGGTGGAAGTTACATTCACCTCCTTCCAGGACCAAACTGGAATTGCAACTAAATTATAGAAGAATAAACCTAAATAATCAACAGAAGACTAGCTGAACAGAAATCTTATAACAAAGAATTTACAGAATAAGCCACATTGAAACTGGTAGGAAGGGTGAAAATGCAAAAAGAGTGGAGGCTGAGAATGTGGAGGGATATCTCAGCTGCACAGGTCCCTCTGAGGAGCTTAGGGTCTCAACCCCATGCCAGGTTCCTCAGCCAAGGGCACCAGAGCTGGGAAAAGCAGCCCATGTAACATCTGGCTGTGAAAATCAGCTGGGATTCTGTCTCCAGGGAGAGACAGGAGTTGGCTAGAAACTCTTAAAGGAATAGTGCACAAAATCTCCTTTGCAGCCACTCACCTTGGACTCCAATAGAGGGAGGGCAAGTAGGAGCAGACTGAAGTCCTGAGAGGAGGGACTGGGTTTTTTGGTTCTTCAGAGAAAACTAAAGAAACAGCTACCAGGGATGCTATGCTGAATCCCTCTCTCACACCTCCCACAGACACCATCTTTCTTGGGTCAAGTACTTCCCTCCATAGGGCATCAGCCTGGGGGAATGCAATAGCTCCAACTTCTAGACTCCCTGTCACCCCACCCTGTGGAGCTCACATCCTGCAAAAGAGTCAGCTGCCTGGACCTGGAGTGTGGAAGCCTGAGCTGACTCAGGGAGTGTCAGAGACTGAGTTGTGTGCCCCTGGGGCAAGGGTAATTCCCCCAACCTTCCCTCCAGCCTGACTGGCACCCCCGCCCCCACAGATCTTGGGCTCTTCAGAAGGTCTGAGCAAAATCCAACACAGACTGAGTTGTGGCTCTAAGACAGGGGCCATTTTTCCTTCACGTGTTCAACTAGTGCCACCTTTCCTGTGCAAAGCCCTCCCTTTACATGGCCAAATCTTGGTCTATGTAGGCCTGCTTTGCTCTGTTGGCTTAACTTTGACAACTCCCTGAGATCACAAATCTTTATGGGCAGCCGGTGGTGGACAGCTGACTTTTGCTGAGTGGCTTCAGACTTACCATTGGCACCAAGTTTGAATGTGTTTAGTCCTGGTAAACACCACTAACCCTTACCTGGTGACTCACTGAAAACCTACCTTATGCAACTCGCATACCACCTCTTTCAGTGACTGAGTCTAACAGGCAACTAGCAGGCAGAGGCAGGTGGAAGTGAATCTTAGGTGGCTTTGGGACTTTTGCTGACCTGTCCCCATACCTGGCGCTGATAAAAGCTGGCCTTGGTGCACAACTTGGTCTTTCCTGTACAAACCCAGGCCCAGTAGAGGCAGCCACAAACTGTGGATTGCTTTGTAGCTTTAAATAGGTTGCCCAGGGCCAGTCAGAGGCAGCATCTGACATTGATCTGCACTAGAGTCTCTCCCAAGAGGCCTCAGAACAAACAAATCAGTAGTAGGCTTCAGACAATGTCACAGCAAGACACTATTAGCTCTACAACGAGCACATCTGAAGGGAGATCTCTACAACAATCAGACAAGAAAAAGTAAAAGGCATCCAAATTGGGAAGGAAAATTAAAACTCTCATTATTTTAGGATGACATGATATTTTATATAGAGAACCATAAAGACTCCACCAAAAAAACTACTAGAACTGATAAATAAATTCAGTAAAATAATGATACATATTAAATATTTATAAATTAGTTGCATTTTTTGTACACCATTAATGAACTATCAGAAAGGGGTACTAAGAAAATAATTCCATGTACAATTGAATTAAAAAAAATACCTAGGACTATATTTAACCAAAAAGGCAAAAGACATGTATCTGGAAAATTATCAGACTGAATAAAGAAATTGAAGAGGATACAAAGAAATGAAGCATGTACTGTACTTATGGATAGGAAGAATTAACAAGATTAAAATGTCTATACTAGCCAAAGAAATCTATAGAGTCAATGCAATTCCTATCAAAATACCAATGGTATTTTTCACAGAACTAGAACAAATAATCCAAAAATTTATATAGAACTGCAAAAGACCCAAATAGTCACAGTTATCCTGGGAAAGAACAAAGTCAGAGGTATCCCTCTACCTGATGTCAAACTATACTCTAAGGCTAAAGTGATCAAAATAGGACTGTACTGGCATAAAATCAGACACAGAAATCAGTGGAAAAGAAGAGAAAGCCCAGAAATAATCCCATGCCTGTACAGTCAATTAATTTATGACAAAGTCAGCCAACACATATAATGGAGTAAAGACAGCCTATTCAACAAATGGCATTGGGAAAATGGGACTAATACACACACACACACGCACAAAGAAACTAGACCACTTTCTTACACTATATATAAGAATAAACTCAAAATGGATTAAAGACTTAAATGTAAGACTTGAAACCATAAAACTCCTAGAAGAAAACATAGGCAGTAAATCTTGGACATTTCCCTTACTATATCTATATCTATCTACATCTATATCTCTGTGTGTATATATATCTATATCTATATCGATATCTATATATCCTTGGGCAAGGAAACCAAAGAAAAATAAACAAATTGGACTACACCAAACTGAAGAGTTTTTGCATAGCAAAGGATACCACCAACAATATGCAAAGGCAACCTACTGAATGGCAGAACATATTCACCAAAAATACATTCAATAAGAGGTTATTATCCAAAATTTATAAAAACATTAAAAAAACAAATGATCCAATTAGGAAAACATGAACAGAGGCATGGATACATGGAACAGAATGACAGTTGTCAGAGGGGAATGGGAGGGAGGGGACTAAATGAAAGGTGAAGGATTAGCCAAAGAGCACAGATGCATAACCCACAGACAGACAACAGTGTGGTGATGGCCAGAGAGAAGGGGGGTTGAGGGCAGTTGGCGGGGGTAGTTGGGCAAGGGACATCTGTAATAGTGTAAACAATAAAAAAATTTTTAAAAATGGGCAGAGATCCGAATAGTAATTTCTCCAAAGTGGATACACAGATGGCCAACAGACATATCAAAATGCTCAATGTCACTAATCATCAGAAAAATGCAAATTACAATTGCAATGAGATACCACTTCACACCTGTCAGAATGGCTATTATTAATAAATTCACTTATATCAAGTGTTGATTAAGATGTGGAGAAAAGGGAACCATCACGAACTATTTGTGAAAAAGCAGATTGATGCAGCCACTGTGGAAAACAGTATAGAGGATCCTCAAGTAGTTAAAAACAGATCTGCCTTATGACCCAGCAATTCCATTTTTAGTATATATCCAAAGAAACTCAAAACACTAATTCAGAAAAATATGTGCACTCCTGTGTTCATTGCAGTGTTATTTATAACAGACAAGATATGGTAACAACCCAGTGTCCATTAACAGACAAATATCTAATAAAGCGGTGGTACAGTATATACAACGAAATATTACTTGGTCATAAAGAGGGCTGAAATCTTACCATTTGTGACAGTATGGATGGGCCTAAGGGCTATTATGCTAAATGAAATAAGTCAGTCAGAGAAAGACAATTGCCATGATTTCACTTTATGTGGAATCTAAAGAACAATAAAATGAACAAACAAAACAAAAACAGACTCACAGATACAGAGAACAGGCTGATTTATGTTTCCTGGAGTTTGAGGGCACAGATGGTAAAAGTTTGAAACCCATCTGAGTATTCTAAAGATATAACAAAACTATATGTATTTTTAATATTCATATGTGTGTTTGTAAATCTGTAATAGAATATGGGATTGGGACAAGGGACACAAAGCTTTGGTTGAGTTCTTTGAAAGAGACATTATATTGCTGCATCAATGAGTTAATATTATTCTGAAAATTTGCTTCTTCTTTTATCTGTATCTGAATAGAAGTAATCGCTTGGTCTACATTCATTAGTAGATAGCACTTTTCATAACAACCCCAAATCCTTGTCAAATACTGAGGACATAATTCATTTCTATAAAAAGGCTTCATTTTATCTTAGATTTTTTCATGAACTTTATTTTAAATCTTACATATTTATATTATAACTGCATACTTATTGTAAAAATTCAAATAATATAGAATAACATAATTGAAGTTAATGTGTTCCACCTCTCTTTCCTTTACTCTCACACACCTCTCCTCAGAGTTAACCATTGTGAGTAGCCCAGTGTGTATCTATTGAGGTAATTTTTGTGTAGTTATGTACATATTTATGTGCTTATAACATATTTACATAAATTAAATATAGCTACACATTATTCTGGAGCTTGCTTTGGTACATATAGATCTCCCACATTTTTAAAATTCTGATTAATATTTTAGTATGGATACCCTATAATTTCTTTAAATATTTCCCTATTAAATATGCCACATCTAGATTTTTATACATTTTTACTGCAATGAACATTCTTGTACCTATATCTTAGGGTAAAAATTAAAATTTATAGATGGGAGTGGGCAAAATTGGTTTTTCAAAGACTTAAGGTGCTCTTACTGCAGAAAGGATGGATGATGAGTGAGCAAAATTATCAGGCAAACACCCAAGATATGAAACCTTACTTGTTAAAATAAAATGCTTTTTTGCTTTTGTAATTTGATTGAAGTGTGTGAGAATGCGGATGGTGTGCTTCAGTGTTAGTGATAGGATGAAAATAAACAACTTATATAAGTGGGTAAATTTTTCTCTTTCAGATATAAATTGAGACTGACCTTAAGTTTACAGAAACACTTTTATGAATGTGAACAGTAAAATAACGTTATGTACCATATTGATATTATTCTCTTTTTAAAATAATTCATGCTTTATTGTATTTTTTTTTCAAAGAGGGTATAGGACGATATCATTCTCCATGACAGGGAGGGATGGCAGGTCTTCAGCTCATCTTGATGCCTGAAGCACAGTAGTTAGGGTAGGTCAGGCTCCACTGTGAACTATCTACGCTAATTTTGTAGTGTGAAACTCTACAAGACTTGATTTTATCAGTTAATTGTTAATGTTACCCTTGACTCAGCTTTGTCGATTGAGTCTCAATAACTAAATGATTTTTTTTTTTTCAACAGAAAACTGATTTATTAAAATATATTGTGAGCACTGCCAAGGACAACTAATAATTTAGAACTGTTCATGGAGAGATGAATGACATTGCTACTGGGCACAGCCAGCAGAAATTTAATTGCTGTTGTAGAAATTGGATCCTATCATCAGAGCTGCCCTCATCCTTCCTTTTCCTTGCTGAATAGTATTCCAATGTATGAATATAAAATAATTTGCATATTCACCAGCTGAAGGACATTTGAGTTGTTTCCATGAGCATTGGCATACAGGATTTTGTGTAAATATAAATATTCACTTATCAGAGAGTAGGATTGCTAGGTCATACAGTAAGTATATGTTTAACTTTGGAAGAAACTGCTGAAGCATTTCCAAAGTGTCTGAACCATTTTCCAATCCCACTAGCCATGTATAAGAATTTCAGATTCTCTGTATCTTCACCAGCATTTATCAATGTTAGTTTTTTATTAATTTTAGCCATTTTAATAGGTTTAAATTTCATTTATTTAGAAATAATTGATGCTGAGCATGTGTTTCATATGTTCATTTTCTAGATACATATTTTTTGGTGAGATAAACAAATATTTTGGCATTTTAAAATTGATTTAGGGGTTTCTTACCTTCTCTTAATCTTTACCCTGGATCCTAATGGCCTGGCTTGAGTGCTAACCTGTTAACAAGGCCTGTAAAGCCGGGCCTTTTTATCTCCGGATGGGGTGACGATCCCACTATTCCTTAGCTCATGGGGAATGTCTTGCAGCTGTCTGAGGAACACAGATCATTAGTGATTTTGGCTGAATTTTGTTGGAAGTACAATGCCGAAGATGAAAGGTCAGTTTTATTTAACTGATGAAAACAATGAGTAGCAGATTAAGCTGGTCTTCTGGTAAACAGTGCCATTACTTTCCAGTAAATAGTGTCATGATGCCTTGATGAATAACATACATGGAGATAAAGAGGAACATCTCTCAGTGATGGAAAATTAGGTATCTCCATAAACTCAAATATGCCTTTAGTTTTCTTCTTTCTGTGATCTGTTCCCTAAAACATTTACCAACAGGTCATTTGGTCATACTAATGGAAAAAATGAAGTATGTTTCTGAAGTCTACAGAAAGGGGCCAGTGGAAGGGCTGTTCTTTTCATCTGCCTGAAGTGTTAAGACACCAAAACAAAACAGTGTGTTCTGTGCTACTCCTGCATTGCCCACCCCCTGTTGAAGCTCCGAGATGAGCTGGAATGCAATAAGAAAAGAGCCCGTCTAATAAAAATCAAATGCGGCATGCCAACCCTTCAGCATCCTTCACTGCAAGATGGAAGACATAATTTTGGCCTACTTGCATGTATTTTTTTTAAATCACACGCTAACAGTCCATGCTGAAAGGATCTCTAAAGTGGAGACAAGAAGTACATGGTGCTTCCTATCTGGAGAGTTAAGATTCTCCACAGTACCCCAGTTGCTCTATGGTAGTAAATGCTTATTGTAGGTGCTTAAGGAAGAGCAGTAACTCTTGTAAGATATTCTGGACAGTACTAATATTTTTTGTCATCGTACCACTAACGATATTAAAATAAAAGCTAACATTCGTTGAATGCTTATTATATGTTATGTAGTGTTCTCAGTGCTTTTCGGGAATTATTCTATTCAGTCCTCACAATAACTCGGTGAGAGAAGAAAAAGAGTTACGCAGAAGTGTTGATAACAGAAGTATTCGAAGTTGTATGGCTAGTGTTGAAACTGGGATTTGAACCCAGATGTTATAGAACTCTTGGACCACACTCTAACCCATTATACATAATGCAACTGAATTGTGTCCTAAAAGCAGGGAGCAACAATCTCCAACCTTTTATAATAGTTGTGGTGGTTGGTTTTCTTTAACCCATCCTGTTTTCCCCTAAAGAATGGTTTATGATACAAATAAATTAAAGGGAAAAAACTTGAACCAGTTAAACTGTGTTGTGTTTTTTTTTTTTCCATTTATTTTCAGCATTTTGCAATATCCCTCAAGATATTTGGAGGCACCCTGCTTAGTGGTGAAGCAGATAGAAGTGCCCTGGTCTGTGCCCTTAAGTGAATGAATTTCCTGAGCACTTACAATGCTGGGTTTTCCACTTCAAACATTTTGAAAAATCCTGCTGCCTGAAAAAAAGAGAGTGAGAGAGCACCAGCGAACTGGCAAAGCTGAGGGGAATCCAGCTGGTCCCCACTGTCTGCTGTGTTGCCTCAGATGTTAAGGGGAAAATCTTTTGAAGCCATTTCTTAATGATGGAGCTTTTTGAACACTGATTCAAAACTGGTTTTGATCCATTTGGCCTTGTTTTTGTTGAAGTGATACATTGTTTTACAAGCAGTACTGAGCTCCAATCACAAATTCTTGAGGATATTATTATTATTCCATGGTTTTAGCACCTTCTCTGGTAATCCTATGCATAAGTTTAAAAAGTTTCTAGAAAGATGTGTGTACATGTCTATGCATGTGTGTGTGTGTGTGTGTGTGTGTTTGTGTTGGGTGTGGAGATGGGGAGAAAAATCTCGTAATGGAGTGCTGGATTGGACAGTTGAGTCCGTTCAGGTTTGTTTGTGTAACCAGAAAAGCACTGTATCCAAAGCACCATGTTTACAATACAACCAGTTAGTGCAGCATGAACAAACTGGTCCTGGTGGAATGGAATGTATACAGTTGTATGCGTCCTACTGGGATAATATCTGGCTTCAGGAGAGCACCAGGCAATGCTATTTCCTTGAGTGAGAAACTTTTCCCTAGGAATGTTTCTATAGAGCTCTCTTGTTCCTTCTTCTTTCCTCTTTCCAAATGGACATAACAGCAGAGGACAGAACTCAATTGTTTTATTGCTGTTTGAGACCTTAATGAGTTTTGCTGAACTCACTGACTAATATGTATCTTATGCAGGACATAAAGAAATCTCAGAAGTGCTTCTTATGTCATTAATTATAACAATACTGCACATTTCTGTAGCATGATGATTTATAAGCATTTTCATATAATTTTCTCACTTGATTTTCCCCTAAATTCAGGAAAACCAAGGTAAACAGTATAATCCCCATTTTATGGAAGAGAAAACTAAGACTCAGACAAATCAAAAGAGATGATGAATGCCTCCCAGCTGGTAAATGTTGGATCTGGAGGCAGACTCAGGAGTTTTGATTCTCATGCTGAGTTTTTTTTCCTCTATACCAAGATCCCTCTAGTCTTTTAAATATGGCATTTATAGCTCCATAGTTATAAAGTGTTGTAGAAAACCTAGAAAATATAAAAGAATAAAAATCACCAATAATCATTTATTGGAGTTAAATGCAATTAAAAGTCTGTATTTTTGACATATAGGATATATATGCACACATGTATAATTTATTGTTATATTTAATATTACATTTATGTATGTGTATATATACACATAGATATATTTATTGTTCGTGCATACACATGGTTTAGACTTCAAAAAATTAACTCTGGGTTCTATGTTGAATAGCTGATCTGTGGAATTTATTCATCTTGCAAAATAGAAACTTTATTGTGCACGTCAAAATACTTTAAGAGGCCAGATCTCATGTTAAGTGTCCTTACCAAAAACAAACAAACATACAAAATCCCCCAACACATATCACAAAAGAATACAAGGAAACTTTTGGAAGCGGTAAATTTCTTGGTTGTAGTGAAGACCTCATGGGCGTACTTATATGTCCAAATGCATCAAGATGTATACATTAAATCTGTTCCATTTTTGTATAGCAATACCACAATAAAGCTAAAAATAAATTTCAAAAAATGTATAAAGTCTTTTTCTTACCATTACGCTCTTACCTTACAATGTTTCTCTCCACATGCTAAAATAATATTGATTTCTTGAATAGTTCTCTGGAGATATTTTATCTAGAGCTGTTCTGTTCATACAAATAAACATGTATACAGACACATACATATACATATCTGTTATATGTAGTCACACGTAGCATGTATATATAATATATGTATGTATATGATATGTGTATATACAGTAATGGGCAAAAGTAGATTTACAATTATAATACAAATAAATAATACAATAATTAATAAATAATAATATAAGAATAAATTTTGCATTTTGCATATACACAACTGTAAACCTACTTTTGCCCCCCATATGAGATACATACACATAAACACACTTTCCTCATATGATATAGTGCTGTATTTCTTGTTTTGCACCTTAGAACTTTCCAAAATATTCAAATATCTTTGGTTTTGACATTTTTTCATGTAAATATAAAGAGTTTACGTTTTTTTAATGACTGCATGAATAAACACTAATCTGTCCCTTATCAATGAACATTTAGATTGTTTCCCAACCTTATTATCACAGACTACTCACACTACATAAAGTTATATATCAGCCATTTTTAGTGTATAAGTTTTTTTTAGACTAAATTCTGAAAAGCGAATTTATAAGATCACAGGATGTGTAGATATTCAACTATATAACATGTTGACAAATTGCCCTCCACAAAGGTTGAAACAATTTACATACCCACCAAACATGTGCAAGTATATCTATTTCTCCACATGTATACCAATAGAATGTTATTAAACTTCTTGATACTTGAAAAATTGATACATAAAAATTATATTTTTATTTTTCAATCTTCTTGAGTGATTTTAAACATATTTTCATGTTTGAAAACAAATTGTATTTTCTGTGAACTGTCCATTTTTCCATTTTTCTGTTGGCATGTTGGTCTTTTTCTTATTGATTTGTAACCTTCTGTCAGTCCATTCAGGCTGCTGTAACAAAAATACCAAAAACTGGGTGACTTTTAAAGAACGAAAGTTAATTTCGTACAGTATGAAGGCTGGGAAGTCCAAGATTAAGGCACTGGCAGGTTCGCTGTCTGGGGAAAGCCTGCTTCGTGCCTGGTTCCTAAAACGGTGTCCTTTCTTTGTGTCCTTACATGGCTGAAGATGTGGCTCTTCCTTTTTTTTTTCTTTTTAAAAAATTGTTGACATTATTACGGAGGTCCCCATTCCACACACCCCCTTTGCCTGCCTCCACCCAGCCCCTGGCCCCCCTGCCATTCCCTCTGGCCAGCACCACACTGCTGTCTCTGTCCATGGGTTAAGCATATATGCATTGTTCTTTGGCTTATCCACTAATCCTGTTCCTGTTAGTTCCACCTTCACGACCTTATCACCTACCAAAGGCCCTACTTCCCAATACCATCCCATTGTGGGGAGTAGGTTTCAATATATGAATTTTGGAGAGAGAAACCAACCAGTCTATAGCACTTTGTTTCTCTTAAAAGGTATTATCCCAGAAGTCTGTCGTTTCATTTCTATATTTTATAATTCTAATTTATGTTGATCTTGTATTTTATCATGACATGTTATATTATTTTTATTATACATTACATGTAATGTGCTTTATTCTTATTTCTACAGTGTTATCTTGTGTAATTTTCTTAGTGGCTATTTTAGTTTATTTTGAAATAGAACATTACAATTTTACCCAGATTTTAGCTTGTTTTTCTAGTATAAGGCTGCTGTTTTGCCTCTCTCTCTCTCTCTTTAATAACTTTGTATAGGATTTGACTTTGATACATTTTTGCTGTTTGGTTTTATGTGTAATCATTTTTTCATTAAGAAGGCATGGCTGAAGGTAGCTTTTTAAACTTCACAGAGCCTCTTCTATGTTTTGTTTATTGTTTCTTTTGTCTTTCGTTTTTCCTTTTCTTCTCCTATTCATTTATTCATTTGGGAGGTATGTGTGTGTAGTGAAAAAACTATAGTGGCTTGCTTTCTGAGACTTCGTGGCTCTGTTTTCCTTTCTCATTTTTATCTGGACCTTTTCTTGCTTTCCTGTCTATTGTTTCTTTTCTGCTCAATTTTGATTTCACTCTTGGCAGTTTCTCTTCAACCCTGACCTTGAAAAGAGCCTTAGATGGTCAATTTCAAGGGTTTACAGAATGTACAGTGATTCCACTCCATCAAATCATCTTGGATCTGTCACATTCATGTACTACTGAGTTGGGGGTAGACCACCTCTTCATTTCCACAGCTGTTCTCCATTGGGCCTGCTGCTGTTTTGGGCTCCTCTGGTTGTATCTGGGGGTTTGTGAAAGATCTTGTCATCTAATTTTTAAAAAATATTTATTTATTTTTACAATTTTATTTATTTATTTATTTTTAGAGAGAGGGAAAAGGAGAAAGAGAGGGAGAGAAACATCACTGTGTGGTTGCCTCTGACGCGCCCCCAACTGTGGACCTGACGTGCAACCTAGTCATGTGCCCTGACTGGGAATCGAACCAGTGACACTTGGTTCACAGGCCGACGCTCAATCCACTGAGCCACAGCAGCCAGGACTGTCATCTAATTTTTAATATCAATGTTGTCCATGGGAATTTTGTTTGCTATCTTGTTACTCTGTTTCTAATGTAAGGATTTAGAAAATTAAAAAACAAAAACAAAAAACCTATAGTGATACTGTTGTCATGTTCTCAGAAATCGTTTTGCATTTTTTTTGACAGAAGATTTAAAATTTTGTTGGTGGTCGTGGTATTATTTCTGGATGTTTGTTATTTTTATTTTTAGGAAGAATGGGCCTTTTATTTTCAGGTTTTATTATTAAATTTCTAAGTTTATTGGTAGACTTCTGGTTCTGTTGTGTGAACAAGGGTGGTTTGGTACAGAGATATTCATATCGATTTTATTAATAATGCTGCATCTAAGTAGGTTTACTTTTTGTTTGTTATCATTTTTTACTTAAACAGTGAGTTGTGTTCTAAAAGGATTAAAACTGGGAAAAATTATTTATATTTCTAGCAGTCAGGATAATGGTCTCTCAAAGCGGTCCACATACTAATTCCCAGAACCTGAGAATGTCATGTTACAAGGTGAAAGGGAATTAAGGTTGAAGATTTAATTAAAGTTGTTAACTAGCTGATCTTAAAATAGAGAGAGTATCCTGATTCCCAGGTGAGCCCAATATAGGCATAGGGCTCTTGAATGGGGAAGAGAGAGGAAATAAGGTCAGAATCAGAGAGACATCATGAGAAATACTCAGTCATTTCTTGCTTTGAAGCTGGAAGGGGACCATGAACCACGGAAGGTAGGCAGTCTTTAGAAGCTGGAAAATGCAAGAAAATATTTTCTCTCCTAGGGCCTCCAGAAAGGAATTTAGCCCTGTCGACATTTTGATTTTAGCCTAATGAGACCTATTTCAGACTCTTAACCTTGAGAACTGCAAGAAATTAATTTATATATTTTTAAGCCACTGCATCTGTGGTGATTTACTAAAGCCTCAATAGGAAATAAATACAATATTTATTTATATACTTGTCATTTCCAACCCTCTTCATTTCTTTGTAAAATTCCCAATTTCTACCTGGTATCATTATCCTTCTACCTGAAGAGCTTCCTTTAACATTTCTGGTTGTGTAAGTGTGATGTCTGAAAAAGACTTTGTATCAATTTTGAAAGACGCTTTCATTTAGTACAGAATTTTAGTTTGTTTGTTTGTTTTTTTTCCTTTAAGCAGTTTGTTGATGTCACTGCATTGTCTTTTAATGTGCATAATCTCTAATTTTGGCATGCTGCATTTATATGTATTTTTTTACCTATATGTCTTCTTTTTCCTCTGGTTGTTTTTACATTAATCTATTTAAGCACTCCTGTTACTATGTGCCTTGATTTAATTTATATTTTTATGTTGTATGTTGTTCATCAATATTTTTGGCCCTGTGGTTTTATAGTTTTCAAAAAACTTGAAAGTATTTCAGTCATTTTTTCCAATATTTTTTCTCCCTCATCTTTGAAATGTCCCATTATACCTATATTTGACTACTTGATGATGTTTCAGAGGCTCTCATAATATTTTTCTGTTCTTTTCTCTGATTCATTTGGGCAGGTTCTATTGATATTTGTTCAAATTTATTCATCTTCTTTGTGTCTAATCTGTTAATTTTATGAAGTGTATTTTTCATTCAGACTCTTCTTTCTGGATATGTTCCATTTGGGTCTTTTAAAAAATTATCTTCTATTCTCTCCCCAATAATTTTCATACTTTTCTTTACATCCTTGAACATATATGATTATATATATATATATATATATATATATATATATATATATATATATTTTGTAAAAGGGAATGCGTGCTAATCCATCTTTTGTCGTGTCTGGATCTGCTAATAGTGATTGGATTTTCTATTAACTATGGTTCATTTTTTCCCCCCTGCTTTACATGTAAATTTTTGATTGGATGCATTATTGACTGATGTATTTTGTTGTATTTTATTAAAGAATTTATCTTTGTTCTGGAATACACTTGTGTTATTTTGGGTCAGTTTTATCCATTTGAAGCATGCTTTTAATTTCTAAGTAAAATCCAAAGTAACCTTTTTACTAGGAATAATTTAGTTATACTCCAAAGATGAAAGACTTCTGTATCAAATTGGCTGTGAATTATGGTACAAGTTCACTCCACACTGGCTCACTTTTGTAAGCACCAGGAATTATCTGGTCTACTGAGTTCCACTGTTTCTTTCCCTGCTTTGAGGGAATTTCTGCTCACGAATGTGTACCTCACATCCCTACTCAACCAAAATTCAAGGGTACTCTCTGCTGACCTTTCATGACTCTCACCCTGCATTTTACTCTTCTCTGGTTCTTGCCCCCATAAATTACAGACATTTTAGTCTCTCTTAATGATAATCTCTGTTTCCCCTATTCAGCAAGACTGATAGGGTCTGGGTTAACTCTGTCTGAACTGCATTCTCTAAACTGTCTCCCAGTAGTAAGCTGTTGCAATTGTAGAGCTCACCTGATTTCCTTCCTCTTTCTCAGGAATCACTGCTGTGTCATCTGCTGACCAATGTCGAAAGCAGTTGTCTTATATATTTTTGTCCAGTTTTATATTAGGAGGGCAATTTCTATAGCAATAAATCTTCCAAGGGAAGAAGTATATTTTTCCAACTTTCTCTTTTAAACACACATTTTTATAGCCTAATAACTTAAGGGAAGTCCTAATTTACTATATTATAATGCCTTATGAAAAGTATATGCTCTTTTTTTGTGCACACACACACACACACACACATGTGTTTGTGTATTTGGGAAAGAAAAAGGGAGGATTTCCAGTTTAGTATGGGAGCTAGTTTGACTTCTCCTAAAATCAGAACATGAGACTATTACTTGGGTTCAGTTAGTTATTTGAAAAATAATTCTATGAAATGCATGTGAAGTCATGGGGATGTGAGGTCAGGAGGAAAAGCCAATGTAAAAATGAATTTTGAAGTATAAGAACTATATATCACAAGGATCAGAAGTTGTTTTTCTCTGGGGGTATTAAATTATCTGTATTCCCAGGCTGTGTTTGCTGCTGTACCAAACTCCTTTGGCAATGAGGAAGGCCCTGGGGTTCAAATGTGAAAAGAAACCAGGGACACTCTTGAGATGGATTAAGGCTGTGCAAGGGGAATTAAAGATATTTGCTGTTTAGAGCTTGGGCTGAATCAAGGTCAAGCCAATGAGTTTGACAGAGGCACCAGAAGTGTCTGCTACAGCACGACTTTTCAGCGAGGTCCGAATACAGTACCCCTCAATACCAGACCATGAAAGAAAGTCTGACTCAGCCATAACCAAGGCTTGGTCTTGATGTAGTTTCCTGTAGAAATTTGTAATTTTGGAGATACACAGATACTATGGCACCGTTGTGAGTTCAAACATTTATACATTTACCATCAGAGGAAAACAAGTAAAATACATAGCTGAGCAAAGCTTTGGTGGTTGGTGGTGCTCTATTTTGATATAGAAGGCAGGACCCCATTGAGAAATAGACTTCCTTTGGCTTGAATTCTGGAGATTCTTTTTCAACCATTTCCTTTCCTGTACCTCTTACTCCACACTTAGAGTTTTGGTATCTTTTTGTCACACACACCATCACTGTTTCAAATATAGCTCTAGTGGAAAATAACCTTAAGCCTTAAATTCTTTCAACCAGATGCTGACTTGCTATCATCATTGAAGAATGCTTTTAAAAAGACTTGATACCTATTAAAGACCCATACGACACTAGCAAGAGAAATGATTTAACAACCTGCTACTTCTCAAATTATTAATCTCCATTTTTCTATGTAAGGAGAGACATTTTCCCTTGCATCTTCTGAGTCTAAGCATACCAGGTCAGCTTTGTAGCCGTACCTGACCTCTCTTCCTTCCAACTCAACTCCTTTCCCCTAGAATTCAGGTCCTTACCATAAAGCCTGCTCTGGATTAGTTTTGAGTTCTTGACCACAGAGTTACAGATGAAACAGAGTACATGTCCTACCCATGATAAATAACTGGAGAGTGAGAGAACATATCAGGGCATTTTGGCATTGGCAGTTGAAATCCTGTTCTGCTCAAGAGGATAAGTTAATGCCTATGCTAAGGAGAAAGATTTTATTTATTTAGTTAGTTAGTTAGTTATAATCCTCACTTGATTATATGTTTTTATTGACTTTAGAGAGAGAGGAAGGTAGAGAGAAATATCTACACCAGTGAGACACATAGATCAGTTACCTCCCATATGCAACCCAACTGGGAATTGAACCTGAAATATTTTGGTGTATGGATGACACTCCAACCAACTGAGGCACACAGCCGGGGCTATTATTTATAATTATAGGAAGCTGTTGAATGTGGAGACTGTGATCTGTTCTGGTAACATTCCTTCTTGACTTCAGTTTGTGTGTGTGCTAGAGGAATAGACTTCTACTAGTAAAAGTTTCCCACTCTTCACTCTATGACATAATTTAACTTCTGATGAAACAGATGCAAACCCCTTTAGTGCCTCCATGAATCTATACAGTTGTTGGAAGAGAGGAAAGAGCAGGTAATGACATTAACCAAATCAGCCTATATTAGGCTAGAATTCTGGGGTATGAAGTGAATTGCATCAGGATATTACACAGAGTGGCTTAAGTTATACATGTTTAAGCAGTAAAGTAGCAGTCATATTTGAGTTGTGGAACCAGAGCTAGTCCCAGAAGAGATTGTGAAACCATCCAATCAAGAGATCAAGCACTGGGAAATGAAAAGTTTTAGAAATTGAGTGGAAGATATATGAAATAAGGTTGGAGTCGGAGGTTCAATTTGACTGTTTTAGAGGATTGGGACTTTCTTGATGGTGGCCAGGTGGGAGTGATGGATGGACTCAAATAAGAAAGGGTGGTTTCAATTGGTTGGTTTGACTGAAAGCGAGATGCTTTGGACAGGCCCTTCTCATATTCAGCCTTGTATCATTGATTGAGTGCCCCATCCAGACTGTAGGCACTTCGGCTATAATGTAGTATCGGGTAATTTTGTATAACCAACATGCCATCCAGCACAAAATTTTGCTCACTGTATGTTTCCTAACTGGCTGAAAACCCTATGAACATAGCAACCATTTCATTCAGTCTGGCATAAATAACACTAAGTGCTACTTCATGTAAACTACATTTGACAAATCGGTGTTAAATGTTTTATGATTTATTATGCCTGGCTATATTTACTAAACCCATTTTGCTCTTTAAAAAGTAAATCAAGAACATACTTGCAGGAGGTGTGTGAATTTTAAATCACTTTCACCCACATTAAATGGTCTCATTTAATTTAATGAGAATAGTCTCATTTCCATTAGGAAGTTCTCTTGTATTTTACTACCTCAATGCCCTAAAGAGGGAGTCACGTTTATATTCCAGCAAAGGGGCAGAGTTTTCTGTGCCACTTTCATAGAAAACCTGCCCATGCTATATTGAAAATTCTATCCTGCACTGATTAATGGTCTCAATAAACACATTATTAAGGCTTTTATGGTTACCAGTGCTTGAGAGTTATTAGAAAATATATTGAAAAATATTTAATATTGCTATGTGATTTCTCCCTACATTTTTTCTATTTTAAAGTGTTAGTTAGAATGGTAATGTTCACCTCTGCCATCCCAATACACTGTGGTTATTACAAAACTAAGAGACACACATGAACTTTAAAGAGCAGTTGAGCAGCCCAGGTTTGATGTTTTCCAGGTGACTGGGTGTCAGGCAAACTGATCACTCCATCTCAAGGCCATCAGTGCTTTAAGTGGACAGTGAGGACAAGCACCATCATGTCACATTCCTGCTAATATCTGATATTTACTTAATATTAAATGTAGATAAAACTTGAACTTTTGAAATGTTGTTTATGAACTAGACTTGTGTGTGTGCGCGTGCCCATATACATGTGTAGAACAAAAGGGGGTCTTCTTGACATAATTAACTTCTATAACCTTTAGAACAAGCTGTCTTAGGCATTGAGAATTTAACTGAAACTTCCAAATTACTTTTGAAAGTACAATAATTACAATGATATGGTGAGGTAAAAAAAAGAGTCTTCATTTTATTGACTTTTAAACCATTCTAGACTGGAATAGGCATCCTCCAGAGAAGCATTAAACAGAAATCAGGGGCAGAGAGGTCTGATTTCTATCTGAGGTGGCTTCATTACATATCACCTTGGCTAGGCTGAATTACATTTCCCAGAATTTCCTTTCATGTCTGTTTCCAGGAAGGGCAGGCCACGAGAGGATGAGGGAGGTTTGCTGGGCAGCAGCCAGTTTGCAGTTTACCAGGTTGTTGCTGAGCCACCTCATTGGTGTGAGGTAGTAGCTAGACCTGCAACTGCTTCATCTTCCTCTGGATTCCCCTTCAGACTCTTCAACTCCTAGGCCACGTATATGTGTTTAGTTCCATGATGAAGGGCCCCAGCTGTCCATAGCACTAAAGTCAGAGGCAATGAGAGGGGACAGGTTTCAGTCTGTCTCATGGGACACTGGCTCATGCTTATGGATTCTCCTCTCACTTTATGTTCATCTTTTCTACACACACACACACACACACACACACACACACATGTACCAGTATACTTATCAGTCAAAATTCCCTCAGAGAAGCAGAATTACAGGCTATGCATGTGTGAACACACACATATGTGTGTGTGTATGTGAATGTATGCATAGCCTGTGGCTCTGCTTCTCTGGGTGAATCCTGACTGATACACCATCTGTCTGTCACCATGGTATTAAGGCTTGGCTCAGATTTGTTATTTTTTAATTTAATCTTTATTGTATTTTTTCTGTTACCATTTAGTCCCCTTATACCCCTCTCCCCCCTGACAATCACAACACTGTTGTCCATGCCCATGAGTCCTTTTCTCTTTTTTGCTGTTTTTCATTGCTGAAGTACATTCTTCTTTTCGTTTTGAGTGATCTGTATTAGCGCAAGTGCCCTTGTAGTGGGTTTTCAGCACCTCCCGTGAGAGATTACTTTAAAAGAGCTGCAGTTGTGCAATTTGGAAAACTTTCCAAGACTCTTTTATTAATCTCTCTGCCATCCTCTTCTCCACTGGCATCCTTCTATTGGCCAGTCTACTTTATATCTACAGAAAGGAGATTATGCCTAAGAGAATGCTTGTGGAAACAGCTTCTTTATTTATTCTATGATTTATACATGTCATTTTAGAGAAGAAAATTCATAAAGAAGGTTTCCAGTAGTCAGTACTGAAAACTGGATCAAAATTTTGAAAACCAAATTATGTTTAGTCTTGCACATGAAAAGTTGGCTCAACTCTCTCATGATTTCTTTTCACTTTTATCTGCTATTCGAGAAGACACAGTTGGATGCAGGATTCCAGACTCAATGATCTGGCCTGTCAACTCCTTTGCTACCTCATCACTCAGAAGAAGGGACATTTGGAATTTTGTTGATAGATTGGCTTATGTGAACAAGTTCAGAGTGATCCGGCTTTCTCATCCAGATCAATGTTGGTTCTGTGATGCTGACAGTAGCAAAAAATTGCTTATGATTGCAAGAGTGATTACCTTCAGCAATAGGAGAGCCAATCCACTCATACTTGTCAACTGACATGGTGCTCTGCCATTACTGTCATGGCAGTCATGTTGAGGTTTCCAAACATTTTTAGGCCAGATGTAAAGGAACACTGAGCTTGGATCTATCTGGAGCTTCATGAAAGCCAATCCAATTTCTAAGAATTTACACTCAGCATCATAACAGCTCACATTTACAAAGTGCTGATTCAGGCTTGATGCCAAGCATTTTATAGGCATTTTCTCATTAGAGCAACTCTCAGAGGAACTTATTATTATCCCCATGTTACAACTGAGAGTCCTGAGAGCCCAAGAGATTGTCTGAAATTCACATGGCTAATAACTTGAAGAGCTGGGATTTGAACCTAGAATGTTGAATGCAAAGGCCATGCGTGTAATCACCATGCTACACTGGGGACTAAAGGTAATCCAGTGGGAAAGAATGAAATAAAGTACACTGTTGATTTACAGTACTAGAACAGAAGATTGCCCTGTTCTAGACCCCTTGCCATCTGACAGTCAGAAAATAGGAGAAAAACTAGAAACTCATACTTATTACGCTCTCTCAGCCCTCAAAGTCAAGGGAAAAAAATAAAAGGTGAATGGCTACCCTGAGGGCAGTTCTTTGCAGTCTCTGCCTCTCCTGGCTATGGCCTAGTTCTCTGCTAGGATAGTAGATTAAAGCAATGGTTAAGTTTCTCTAAAGTTTTACTAAACAAATGGGGACAGTGTACATACAATTTTTCTCATACTATTGAATTACTTCTAAATTAGGAAGCAGAAATGAAGCTTGGTGAACAGATTCTACTCCTTTCGGCGAGACAGGCAAACAAAAAAATCTGGTCCACATGAATTTGGTCAAACATGCTAAGTGCCCTGTTACCCTGAGAGTGCATTTTATGCTCCATGTTAAACTGTCAGGATCTGTTCCACTGAGTGGTACGTGGAGAGGAAAGCCAGTCCAGCAGGCTGTTCTCTGGGCTGTCAGACCTATTTGGACTGGGCCCACTGCTCAGCATGACCCTGCTGGTTCTCATTAACATTCTCATTGCCTTTTTATCGATACAGAAATAAAATCAATATGGTGACTCTCACTTAACTTATAATTTTCAGCATTCTGCATTGCCTTTGTCCTTCAGCAATATAAGAACTAATGAGATATATTAAAAAGTAAGATTCAAGTTGCAAATCACCTATCATTTTGTGGGCCTAACATGCCAGTCATTGTTTCTTAGTTCCACCATTTCCACTGATTTTTTTTCTTAAGAAAATCCATTAATTACTTAGATGTACTATATTAAGTGCCCCTCTGTGGTAGGTGCTAAGGATATCAAGCTGCACTCTACATGGTTCTTCACCCAAGAAGAGAAGAGTCTGGCACAGAAGATTCATGTCTGTGAATGAGCCACAATCACCCAATGGCCCTTGGGCACTGGGGTGTGTGAGGGAAGACAGCATCTCTGTCTAGGAGGCAAGATTCCAGGGAATCCTACAAAAGAGGCAGGAGATGATTGAGCTGAATTCTGAAGGATGCAAATAAAAAGAGGCTTGAGAAGCTATGGGAATTGGAATGGTTTTTGAGGAGCTGTGAGTAGACAAAGGCCGCGTGTAAAGGCATTTGTAGAATGACATGGTAAAGCAGGAAGATGACTCTTGAATGCCTAAATAGTTTTCACAATGGGGGAACAAGAGCCACTGAATCATTTTATGCAAGGGAGAATCATGGTAAGAGTAGTATTTTAGTATTTTGGGAAGCTCTTTTAGCAGCAATGCTGAGGATGGAATTGGAGTGTCCAGAGTGGAGGTAGGGAAACCAGTGAAAAGTCATCACATTGTGTTTGACATGAGATAATGGAAAAGAGTAGCCAGTAGGCAGACTACAAAGTGGTGTTTGGAGAAGGAGCAGTAGATTCAGGAATGAGGATGGTCAAACAAGGTATTTCAAATCAAAGGCTGGAGAATTCCATGAGGGTAAGAGAAGCCGATAATATCAAAGCTGCAGGTACATCTGCAAAGATGAAAGTAGCTATTATATTTGACATTTGGAAGATGACGGTTGACCTTGGTGAGGTCAGTCTCAGCATGCAGGCAGAAGCCTGACTGCATTGTGCTGGGAAAAGGCAGGACACGAAAAACTTAGGAAGCTGGAATGGATTGTTATTTTGAGAGGCTTGGCTGTAACGAGCAGGATAATAGGGGTTTTTGTTGTTGTTGTTGTTTGTTTTTGTTTTAAAAAATAAACTAAACAATACCTCTTGAGATAGAAATGGCTGTAAAAATGGATCAGAGTCAGCTTCCTGTTGTCTTATTAGTTCTGGTACTTTAAATTTTAAGTTGTACTGAAGGTTCAGAAGGATGAGCCAGTTGGACTTGGCCACTATGAGAATACTACTTTTTGTCAAAGGCAACTGTCCTGATCATTTACTTACATTTATGCCTGAATCCCATCTTCTTATCCCTCTTGCTGAATGTCCTGTTTATGTGGTTGATGCCCTGAATTAATATCTAACATTACTGTTGATCACATCACACTTTCTGGCTCAGGTTTTGACTCTATCTACTCTGGGTACTACACTGTGGGCAGGTTTTATAAGGTCATGCTGGGTTGCAGTTCCATTTGTGTCTATGAAGGAGGCCAGGATATTAACCTCTCCCAGGTTCGCATCCTCCAAAATGAACATTAAGTGGCAGTATATACTGGTATATTAAGAGTGGGGCTCTGTAGCCAGGATGTCTGGGTTCGGATCCTGGCTCTGCCATTTGTTATTGGGTGACCTTGGACAAATTTTTTCACCTTTTTTTTTTTGCCTCAGTTTCCTCACCTGCTTCCTGGGTATAATAAAAGTAGTAATCACTTTGTGTCACTGTTTTAAGGATTAAATTTGTTAATATATGCAAGGTGCTTAGAGCAGTTTGGCCCATAGTAAGCCCTCCGTGCTTGTTCTGGTAAGAAGTTCCAGTCAGTTCCAGCAAGGGTTTCTACCTTTTTGCTGCCCTCTAGTGGCCTGTGGACATATTGGAGGACTTAAAAAAATGCAAAGTTCACCCCTTGTGTGCTGGACAAAATGCAGATGTGATGATCATGAAGAAGAAGAAGAGTATGATGATGATGAAAGTTCTTGCTTATTATTTCATTCAATCCTCACAGTGACTCTAGTGAAGTAGGTAGGAATCATTGTCCCATTTGTATAAAGGAGAAAATTGACATGGAAAAAAACTGCTCAAGATAAACTATATGTGTATTGAAATAAATATCAAATGCACTAAAGTAAATATTTTTTTGTAGTCAGCAATTAAATTTGAAAGAAATAAAAATATTTATATATTTAGTTTAAATTCAGTTCCTGGTATATTTTGATCTGATTTTGTTCCAGTTCAATAGTTTCATAAAACATATAGTTTTGGCTTCAAATCAAACCTCTTTAGTAGGTTTTTTTCCCCTTTCTCTCAGAGGAAGTTGGTTCAATTCATGGTTTAGTGAAACATTAGCATTTGTGTCCAGTTCTATTTTAATTTTGGTTTAGAGGAGAATTTAGATTGGTGAACATATTCAGGAAATAGCCAAAGGCTAACAAGAATGCACTGTGCCTGTTTCATCAAAAACATTTCCAATGTCACCCAAATACATTCAGCAAAAATTAAAAATAACAACAAATATTTTCAGGTCCCCTTTTACATAACCCATATGATATCTGATTCTCTTGTCCTGAGATGGAATAATGATGCTAAACACAGTAGTGAATAGTAATTTTGCAACACTGACACATGATCTCACTTTGCTGAATAGATTTATAAACTCAATAATTCATGAATTTAGTCTCACATTTATTTTAAAGAATTATGCATACACATGGGCGGAATTTGGAGGTCCTATGCTTCTTGCACTTGTCTTGTTCTTTACTATAACTGTGTAAATAGTGTGATTATGACAATTGTTTTGAACGTGCATAATATCTCACTGGTAAGTTATTTTATATTTTAAAGACTTTCTTAGTTGTGAAGTTCAACTTTATTATATTCAGGCCCCAGAGTACTTTTTGAGAGAATTAGGTTCTCAATTTTATAATGAAATTTAATGGACAAATAGGACTTGCCTTATGAAAATGTATTTATAGCCAGCTCAGCTGAAACATGTCTATTCTATTAAGAAAAGGAAGCCTATATTAAGATTTTGTTTTGTATTGGGTTAGTGGTTGTCAGTTTTAGAGCATTAGTTAGGAAGATGGAACCTGAGAGTATGGGCTGAATCAGTCTTTGTAAAATAATAATTGTAGTAACATTTATTGGGCACAGATTGTATGCTAAGCACTCCTCACCAGTCATATAGGTACTATAATTATTTCCATTTAATAGATGGTAAAAATAAAGTTTAGAAGACAAAAGTAACTTGTCCAAGGTGTGCTAGTTAGCAAGAATTATATTTTGAACTCATGTTAATTCATAACTCAATCACTTCACCATCATAGCAAACTTGAAGATAGTTAGCAATTGGGTGTAAATATAAGTTAAGATCAAGGCAAAGCAGAAATACAGACACCAAGCAGACAAGCAAAATTGAGGGCATGTGCAGCGACCAAGAGTCAAGAGAAGTCAAGGGTCAGAACCTTTTCACGTGGATGAAAACCAGAGAGAGGGGAAACTAGACTGATGATAAAAAAAAGTAAACTTAACAAACAAGGGGCCTAGAAAACAACTGTAAGGCCTCAGCCACAAAGGACTCTTGATTGAAAGGCATCTTCCATTCTCTCCAGATGTCATCAGCCAAGATAGACACCAACTCAATACTATGCTCATTAAGCCTAATCATAGAAGGAAGTGAGTGGGATCATTCTGCTGAGTAAATGTGTGAACTCAAAGATAAGAACAGATTTAAATTTATCTCACGGTGTGGTGGGGAAAAGGTTTTTTTTTTTGGATACATGTCATCAAGTTAAATTCTCTACTCAAAGCAAAAATTTCTCTTATAGCATCTCTGACTAGATTATTCAAATATCTGCTTAGACATTTCATGGGGTGGCAAGTTCACCACCTTATAGCCATCTCCATCTTTTTGTTAGATTCTAATTACTGGAATGTTCTTTCTTGTAAGGCCCCAGAGTTTTATCTATATGATTGCTCTTCATTGTCCTGCCTCTGTCCCTGTGGTCACCAAAGAAGATACCTTTTTTTCTCTACATGACAATCTATAAGAGATGAAAATATTTTAAAATACCTAAAATACAAAGTCTCCAGATATTTTTAAAAAGAAGCAAACAAATCCACAGCTTACCAAAGAAACAACTCCAGGTAGGAAGAGATGTCATGCCCACTTCCCAGAAAAGTTCATTCTCCAAGATACCCAACCATACCAAGTGTTGAGCAATGCCCTGTTGTCTTTGTTAAAGAGTTAACAGTGCTTTCTTATTCTCATTACTTTAGTGGAAAAAAGCTAGTGTTTCTCAAAAATTGATATACTGAGACAGAAGAAAGAAAAAGAAAAAAGTACAAATGAAGATGATGCATATATAAGCAATAGACATTTACCACAAATTTGGCTGATATTTCTTCCCAACCAGGGTGCCTCCTTCTGGGGGCTCTCTCTAAGGGTGGGGAGGGGAGGATGCAAGGGAACCATGCTACCTTCCCTTTGAAGAATTATGGCAGTGTTACATCATGTGTGGGGGTGGGAACTGCCATGTTTTTTGTGTTCCAATAGGTGGTAGGAAGCAAAAATGGTCATTACTTCTGCTGAGAAAGGGAAACTAGAAAAATCAACCCTTTTAAGACATGTTCTTTGGGTCTCTTAATCCTCAAAATAACCTAGTAAGGAAGTAGGCATTATGAAACCCACTTTAAGGGTGGGAAAAAAACTGAGGTTCATGGCTAGCATTAATAATAATAAATATAATAAAAATATAATAAAAATAAAGGTGACATCATTTACTGAGTGACTTAGATCATGTATTATAATACATGATAGTAGTTACATATAGCAGTTACTTAACTTAGTCTCTTCACTCATTTAATCAACAAACATTATGTAACTTATAGCCAGTATGTGGTCATACTGGAATTTGAATGCAATCAAATTTCAGTGTATATAGATTGAAGGCCTATTGATAAACCAGGCATTATGCTAAGCACTGTATTTGATTAAAAAAATATATATATATATAATCTCACTTTCAAGGAATTTACCATCTGATATCTGAGACCAGCAAATCAATAAGCAATAATAATATTGTATAATAATGTAATATTATGTTGACTATAAAGGCCACATTTCTTGTCTTCCAACATATTTAGAAACATTAAATCTGGAAACATGTTCATGGCTCCTCAGGCTGGGCTCCAAGAAACTTTCCTTTTTAAAGTCATTGGACCATGCAGGGTCCCCCGGTTACCCTGCACCGTGTAGCCCAAGAAGAGGACAGAGTGGCCATGGGGGTGGCAATGTGGTGCCTGGGAATAGAAGAAGGCGTGGACTTGGAAGTGGCTGCTTGGCCACGTGTGTGTGCAGGGGCTTCCAGACAGCTGAGCCCTTCCAGTGAATTGCTTGCCAAGGTATGAGTGAGTCCTTCTGTGGGCCACTGGAGAATTGGCTGGGCCTATGAGTGGAGTGGGGGCAAATGGAGGAAACTGGCGTGCTGTGCTTCACAAAGAGAGAAACATAAATTTTTTTTCATTAAAACAATCTTGAAATTGTTGGCAAGCTCATAAAAAGGATTAGTTAGAGCCGTCTTGGGGCAGCTTTTCTTTGAGTTCAGTTTATTAATGTACGTTTTTACATGGCTTTTTATTAAGAAACATATGGTACTTTAGGCCATTTAACACCAAGGAAAAAGCTTCATAAAGAAACATTCTGAACACCAATATAATATAAACTTGTACTGCTGCATTTTACAAAAAAGCAAGTTATTGGAAGATCTGTGAACAATTTCTAATGTTCATTGACAAGATATTTTATCCTCACTTAGAAATATATACACAAGCCTTTCAAAAAGGGAAAGAAGAATCTGGGTAGAAAGGATGTATTTGTGTTGAAGAAGGATGGAAATTTGACAACAGGGTTTAAATATATATATATATATATCCCCCCTTCCCCCAAATGCCTTATTGACCTTTTGAGGTGTTTTGTTAAAGCAGCTAAGGAGAATGTCTTACATAGTTTGAATTTAGGGCAATATCCCATAAAATGAGATCCTTCCAAAACTATTCTTTGCAAAGAAATACAAGCTAATGAGAACAAGAGCCTTCAGGTTGAACTCATTTGCCTTTATTTTCTCCTCTTCTTGCTGGGCCCTGGTTTAGAGTGGCAGACTCAGAAGCAAGAGAACTCTCAAAAGAATAGTAAACAGCCTGAACAGAACATCTGCTGGAATTATTTCCTTCTCACCTTCTGTTCTATCTGGGATTCACTACCAACGTCTCAGATAATAGCCATCCTGTTAGTCATCCTGGAGGCAGCAATCCAGGAACATATGCCAGGGGCTGGCATTATGAAAACTAATGCCAAAGACAGCACGCAGCTGATCACGGGCTACTAATTGGAGGGCTGGAGAGATCAATGAAATCAAAGCCTGACTGGGGTCACTTATGTGGCAATTTGTCCCAGGAAAGCCCTATATCAGTGGTTCTCAACTGGGGGAGTTTTTGCCACTCAAGGGCATTTGCCAATATGTGGAGACATTTTGGGATGTCACAACTGAGAGGGGATGTTATTCTTATCTAGTAGGTAGAGGCCAAAAATGCTGGGAAATATCTTAGAATGCATAGGATAGACCCTACAACAAAGACTTATCCAGTCCCAAGTGCCAGTGGGGCTGCTGTTGAGATACCCTGCCCTGTATTAATGCAGGGAGAGCCTGTTGGCAATTGGATTGGTGTGCAATATACTGAGGGTGCTATTTTCATTTTTCTGCTCTACCCATTAGAATACCAGAAACTCACCTTGAGCACACCTGAGAGTCCCGGAAGACACTAAATAAACTCTATTCATCCTGTAGTGGGGTTAGGTAGTATAGACTTCCCAGGTACAGGCATACCTTTTTTATGGCTCTCCCCTCCGTTGTGCTTCACAGTAAATTGAAAGTTTGTGCCAACTCATTGTCAAGCAAGTCTATCAGTACCATCTTCCAACAGCATGTTCTTACTTTGTGTCTCTGTGTCACATTCTGGTAAATCACACAACATTTCAAGCTTTTTCATTATTATTATATTTGTTGTGGTGATCTGTGATCAGTGATCTTTGATGTTACTATTTCAATTGTTGGGGAATGCCGCAAACTGTGCCCATAAAAGATGTCAGACTTAATCAATAAATATTGTAATGTTTTATGTGTTTAGACTGCTCCGCTGACCAGCCGTTTCACCACCTCTAACTCTCTCCTCTGGCCTTGCTATTCCCTGATATACAAAAATATTAAAACCAGGCCAATTGATAACTCTACAATGGCCTCCAAGTGTTCAAATAAAAGGAAGAATTTCATGTCTTAATTTAAATCAATAGCTAGAAATGATTAAGCTTGGTGAGAAAGGCATATCAAAAGCCAAGATAGGTTGAAAGCTAGGCCTCTTATACCAAACAACTAGTCAAGTTGTGAATGCAAAGGAAAAGTTCTTGAAGGAAATCAAAAGTGCTCCTCCAGTGAATGCACGAATAATAAGAAAGCAAGGCAGCCTTATTGCTGATATGGAGAAGGTTTTAGTGTCTGGATAGAAATCAAACCATCCAGAATATTTCCTTAAGCCAAAGGCTAATCCAGAGTAAGGCCCTAACTCTCTTTAATTGTAGGAAGGCTAGGAGAAGTGAGGAAGCTCAAAAAAAAAATTGAAGTGAGCAAAGATTGGTTCATGATGTCTACAACAAAGAAGCCATTGTTGTAACATAAAAAGTTCAAGGTGAAGTATCAAGTGCTGATGTAAAAGCTGCAGAAAGTTATCCAGATTAAGCTAAGATAATTAATGAAGGTGGCTACACTAAAAAAAGATTTTCAATGTATACAGAACAACCTTATAATGAAAGAAGATGCCATTTAGGACTTCCACAGCTAGAGAGAAGTCAATGCCTGACTTAAATACTTCAAAGGACAGGCTACCTCTTTTATTAGGAACTAATGCAGCTGGTGACTTTAAGTTGAAGCCAATGGTCATTTGCCACTCTGAAAACCCTAGGCCCTTAAGAATTATGCTAAACCTACTCTGTCTGTGCTCTGTAAATAGAACAACAAAGCCTGGATGACAGCACATCTATTTCAATATGGTTTACTAAATATTTTAAGCCTGCTGTTGAGACCTACTGTTCATAAAAAAAAAGATTTCTTTCAAAATATTATTGCTCTATTGTCAATGCACCTGATCATCCAAGAGCTCTGATGGAGATGTATAATGAGACTAAAGTTGTTTTCATGTCTGCTAACACAGCACCCACTCTGCAGAAACTTTCAAGTCTTATTATTTAAAATATACATTTCGTTAGGCTATAGCTGCCCTATATTGTGATTCTTCTTATGGATCTGATGAAAGTAAATTGAAACATTCTGGAAAAGATTCATCATTCTTTATTCCATTAAGAACATTTATGTTTCATGGGAAGATGTCAAGAACCAGAGGCACGTGAACAAGGAACAGACTGACAGTGACTAGAGGGGAGGGGGAGGGGCAAGAGGGGGGAGGGAAAAGGGTTTAGTCAAGGAACTAGTATAGATGACCCATGACATGGACAACTAAATGGGGGTTGACTTGGGAGAGGGGGGAGGTGGGTAGAGCAGGGGAGAGCAAAGGGAGAAAAATGGGTCTGTAATAGAAAAAAAAAAATTTTTTTTAAAGATTGCTTGAAAAAAAAAACCTTGCTCTAAACATATACAGAAATGCAGTATACTTCTGTCCACACTTATTCCAGGCTGTCTTGCAAACCTCAGAATTCTCACAGTTATCACAAGTCAGACTGACTTTTCCAAACATATGACTATGACCCTTTATTTTGACTCCCTCACCTCACCCAGCCCTCAGCTTCAAGCCTACCATTCTTCCAATCAGGACAGTATTGCTGTCCTTCAGCCTCTCAAATATGAACGCATTAGAACTATTTAAAACAATCAAAAGGCAAAGTAATTTCTGTTTACATTTAATTAAAAATCTCTAGGAAACACTTAGAAGTAGTCCTTTAAAAGAATATTTTGAATGTTTATGTTTTAATAATGCATTTTAAGCACCGTGATATTTTGTTACCAACTTATTTTTTTATAATTGAATTTTCTCTGGAAGTATGAAATATTCTAATGAAGTGCTTTAATACAAAAAAGTGTTTATGTTTTACTTTTCCTGGACCCAAGCTTTATTTTTTAAAAGAGCACAAAATGAGCTTATCTTTATTTCTAATTATATTCTACCTATCACAATATTTAGATCAACCTCATTAAAATATAAATAAATGTTTTTATGATGCTTGAAAAAAAATCAACATTAACAGGAATTAGAAAAAAGTTGATTCCAAACCTCATGGATGACTTCAGGGGTTCAAGACTTCAGTGGAGAGAGTAACTGCTGATGTGGTAGGAAGAGCAAGAGAACTAGAATTAGAAATGGAGCCTAAAGATGTGCCTGAGTTGCTGCAATCTCATGATCAAACTTAAATGAATGAGGAGTTGCTTCTTGAATCCTGGTGAGAATGTTGTGAAGTTTGTTGAAATAATAACAAAGGATTTAGAAAATTACAGAAACTTAGTTGGTAAAGCAGAGGCAGTATTTGAGAGGATTGACTACAATTCTGAAAGAACTTCTACTGTGGGCACAATGCTATCAAAGAGCATCACATGCTACAGAGAAATTATTTGAGAAGAATCAATTGAAGTGGCAAACTTCATTGTTGTCTTAATTTAAGAAATTGCCACAGCCTTTGGCAGCCCCCAGAGGAGGGGCAAGACCCTCTATTGGCAAAAAGAAGGCTTAGATTATGGTTAACATTTTTAGCAATAAAGTATTTTTAAATTAAGATATGTACATTTTTAGATAAAATGCTCTTGCACACTTAATAGACTACAGTATAGTGTAAACATTAGACTTCTATGCACCAGGAAACCAAAAAAGTGGTGTGATTTGCTTTATTGACTTATTTTCCTTTTGGCGGGTATCTGAAACTGAATGCACAATACCTCTGAGGTATTTGAGCAGCCACATTAGGAAAGTTGATTGTTGGATCTGTTGTATTTTGAAGGCCTTAAACATAAGGCGGCAGAGACATAAAAAGGTGGGGAGAGAAGAAGATGTTTTGTGCTCTGGTTCCATGAGGTGAAAGACCCCACCCTTTAGGATGGATGTGCAATCCCAGAGGTGACTGTATCTGTGATTAAAGGGAGGATTCCCGTGGAAGACATCATCGCCACCCCAGATAAGGGGAGGAAGACAAGACCAGGACAGGACCTGCTACAGGACCTCCCTCAGTCAACGGTTGCTCTCTCACAAGCTCACTCCTTGTGGCCCTGGTACAATGTGCTCCATTGCCTCCCTGGTTGACTGAGAAGTCTGGTACTCCTGTAGTCAGGGAATAACCATGAACTGGGAAACAGGAGAGTAAATACTCAGTTTACATCATGCTCAGATTTTCTTTGATATAATCTAACAATAAAAGTCACCACTATTCATTCAGCTTTTGCTATTAGTAAGACACTGCCCTGGATTCTGTGGGTGAGATATGAAGAAGAATGGACCATGGGCCCTGCCCTCAAAGATTCATTCTATAGTAGGAGAGATAGGCATATCTCCCACACTATAGACTATAACTATAATAAAAAACAGATTGTCCTAAGTGCTGTAATAGCGATAGGGGGACAATGGGGAAGCAGAAAACAAATTTATTCTAACTGGAGGCATGTGGAAAGGCCTCAGAGAGAAAGTGGCATTTGTACAGAAACTTGAAAGATGGCAGGACTTTGACAGATGGAGAGATTAGTGTGTGCCCATTGCTAAAAAAAGTACATGGACTGTTTGAGAAATCACAGTTAATGTGGTGTAACTGAAGCAGACAATACTTTAAGGAAAGCTGTAATGAAGACTAGAAAAGGTATTTAGAATTGAGCACAGAAGACATGAGGACCAAGGGGTGGGGTTTGTATGTGATCCTATCTGTAGCAGCAAACTGTTTGAAACTGTTTGAGCAGGGGAATAATATAATCAGCTATTTTCTTTAGAGAAAATGTTGTTAGTAGTATGTAAGATGGAATGGAGAGATGGGAGGCTGAACAACCAGGCAGGGAACTTTAAAAAGCAATTGATTTTTCCCCCCTTCTTTTTAAGGAGACACTGAAGATGAAGATGAAAGGCCATGTTTGAGAAGCTGGCAGAACAATTTAGCAGATAAATACTGGGGCTCAGGAACTCTGTGATCATATCCAAATCCTGACTCTGTGCTCGGTAACAGTTCGATCTTGGGCAATTTTCTTAACCTCTATGTCCCTTAGTTTTCTCATGTATAAACTATGGCTAATAAACATAATCTTCTTTACAAGATTGTTGTCAGGAGTTTTAAGAGTACTGAGGAAAACCACATAGGATAGAAGTGGAACTGATTATTAAATTTTCAGGAATTTTGCAAGCTGGTTGGCATTACAGTGGTAGCTTGAAATAAGCTGTGGTTGGAATGAGTATTTACACCATGGAAATTGGCAAATGCTAAAAATAAGAGAGAGAGAGAGAGAGACAGAGAGAGAGAGTTTGAAACCTGTTTCTACTACTAATTAGCTTGGAGAAGTTATTTATCTTTCTTTTTTTGTCCCAAGTTTCTGCATCTATAAAGTAGAGTAATAATAACACCTCCTTTGCAAGACTGAGTTGTACAATAGTTTTATATATTGCTAGTTTGTGGAAAATACAATAAAACTATTAGCTATTATCATATTTCCAAATATTAACTGTGCAAATTTTAGTAAGTCATGTGATTTCTTTGAGCATTGGTTTTCTCATCCCTAATATGAAAATAATATTAACAACCGACTCATCTATCTCATAGGGATATTTTGAAGCTTGAGTTAAATATATTGAATGTGAAAGGGCTTTAGAAACCATAAAGTACTAAAAAGTCACCTTTGGTAATGCGAATAAATGTAGTTCAGAGAAGCAGTCTTGGAATGCAATTCCAAAGACTGAAACAGCTATTTTTGAGCAAAACCCACAGGCTTATTGTGATCATGAGAGGCAAATTGCAACGGGCTGTGAAAATCAAGAATGCCTCTGCCAAGCACACATCAGCATGCACATATGCCCAGCATGGAAAGGAGTGTGACCACATATTGGGGTTTTTGGCTACAAATCTATAAACAGATAGCAATCATTGTAAGCAGAACCAGCATAGTAAAAATGTTCAATGTCTTGTTACATCTGAAACTGGAAGAGCCACCACGTAGTGAGACATGATGTGGTGTTATGAGCTCTAGGAAAGCTTCTAGGCTCCCATTCCCTTTCCCCAAGCCCAGATATTTTAGCTGAATAATGTCTGACCTCAGAACTCAGAACATCATTCCTTTTTCCTAGGAGAGCTAACAGTTTAAGCTATTATCATTTATTTAAAACTCAGGATGAATAAAGAATTGGAATAAAATTTTCATCCAGATCTTGGCATGTTATAAATAAATACGCTCCACATCTCCTGTTGGATCACTTCTCAAGTTTCATCTCTGTGTCGATAGACCAACTTCATTTTGTGACAGGCACTATTAAAGTGTTTTACCTCCACTCCCACCTTGTAAAACTCTTTTCCTTTAGTTCTATGACATCGCTTTATTTGATTCTTCTCTTTCCCCTCTGGCCATTCTTCCTTCATTCCCTTTTTTGATACCACTTCCTATTAAATGTTGGTATTCTTCTTGATGTATTTCTCATTTCATTCTATACTCTCTTCTGGGTGATCTCACTTATATATTTGTGGCTCTTACACTTAAATATCTAGCCCAATTCTCCCCTATAAAATCCGCTCTTATTGTTGATGACTTGAAAGCACTTTGATGTCAACTGTCTAAAACCAAACCCATTTTTTCTTCCCCACCCCAATCTTCTCTTCCAGTTGTACACCCAGCCTTACCAACCATAGTCAAAGTCTTCACCTTTCATCTAGTAACCTAAGTTAGGAAACTTCATATTCTGGTTTTCTTCTTGCCTTTCATCCCCAACATTCAAATAGCTACCAAGTCACTGCTATTCTCTTGACTATATATCAACTAAAACTTTTTTTAGTGCTCCTCTCTTGCTGTCTTCATTCATGTCCTCAACATGTTCAATTTACAAAATTGTAATATTTTCTTAACTATTTTCCTGACTCAAACCTTTCTCTTCAATGGAATTTGTTTTCTACAAGGCCAACAGATTATCTTTGTAAAGTGCAAAGGTTATTATTCTACTCTCCTATTTGAGCTGTCTTTTAAATATTGAAATATATACATACTATCACATGATTTGGCCCTAAGTACCATTCTAGCTTCCTCTTCCATCTTTGTCCAAACACGCACTTTATGCTCTAAGTGCAGAAAATTAGTTTTCTCACTGTTCTTTTCATCTTCCACAGCTTTATATGCAACGTTCCCTCTCAACCTCATTCCTATCCCCACAGTTCAGATAAATATCATCCTTTGTGAAGAGGCATTCCCACTTCTCAAGTCTCTAAGTTGTAGTCCATATGAGAATGGGTCGTCGTCGGCAGCCGTCCCTCTCGAGAGACGATGGTGTAGCTTCTTAAGAGTCTATCTGCACCGCCAAGAATGGTTGTGCAGTCCGACTCGGGAGTGACACGGTATCTGTCTCCTCCCGTGTTGAATCGACATCTTGCAATGATGCTGGAGTGTCCTCTCCAGTGAAGCTGAAGCTACAGAGCCTGGGCAGGGTGATATGGAGGGTCTGCTGTTGCCCATGCAGCAGACCCCCCCTCTCTTCGCAGCTGAAGGGTCCAAAGGAAAGACGGAGTCAATAGAGCTTGGCTTCAGGTGCGCCGCAGGAGTTGCTGGTGTTGACTACAACGTCAAACCGCCTTAGGGACTCCGGCTCCGGATTTTCTGTCGGGGTTTACTCCCTTAGCCTTTCCCCTGAAGAGTTATGCCGCAAGGCAGCGGAGGTTTTTTGGAATCAGAGTTTTCCTTCTCTGATGTGCCCTGACTGGAAGATTGAGCCAGCGACACTTAGCTCGCAGGCCGACGCTCAATCCACTGAGCCAAACCAGCCAGATGAGAATGGGTATGACATGATTAAAAATAAATATATGTGAATATTGACTTTGCCTCCAATGCCACTGAGAAAGTTGGAGCAGTCATGGGAGAAGTTCTGCAGACTCTCACTACTACCCTTAGCATCCTTCTATCAGCACTGCACCCATACAGTTGACATATTCAGCCTTCCTGTTGCAACTGTAGATCAGCATTCTATTCACCTGAATAAAACCAGTTCTTCTAGTTGTATGTTTGCTCTGACCCCACATCCTCTACTAAAAGGTAACAACACTCCAGTGACTCTTCAACTCTCACTTGCACCATCAATTTTTTTCACTCCTTATTGGATCACTCCTATCAGCATTCAACCTACTATTAATTCTTCTATCCTAAGAGATAAACTTTATTTGCCTTCACTTTCCTTACCAGCTACCAGCTCATTTATTTTATTCCTTAAGCAAAATGCCTCAAAAAAGTTTCCTATGTTTAGTTTTCTATGTCTTTCCTCTCATTTTCTCTAAAACCTACTCCAATATAAGTTTCCTCCCAAGACTCCCCACAAAAGGCTATTGTTAGGACCACTGATGATGTAAAATAACTTAGTCTTTGGTCCTCTTCTCTGTTTATAGTCATTCTCTTTATGATTCATCAGCCCTGATGGCTTTAAAGGTCATCAATATGCTGATGATTGCTAATTTTATATTTCCAGCTCAAATCTTTCTCCAAACTCCAAATTCCTAAACCCTACTCCACCTGCTTGATTGGCAAGTCCATTTGAATGTCTAATAGGCATCTGAAATAAAACATCCAGAATGAAATCCCTGATCCTCCTTCCACACCTTGCTCCCCACACAACTATCTCCATCTCAGGTGATGGCAAGTATATCTTGCTAGTCATTGGAGCCAAAAGTCTTGGAATCTAGACTCTTCTCACATCTCATATCCAATCCACCAGGAAATCATGCTGGAGGTATTTCAAAATACATCTAGAGTCTGACTGTTTCCCACTGCCTCCACTTCTACCACCTGTCCTAGAGCCACCATCCTGTCTTACCTCAACTATTGCCAAAGCCCTCTAACAAGTCTCTCTGCTCTAATCTCACCTCACTACAGTATAAATTCAACTCATCACTGAGCCATCCCCTTAAAGTTTAAGTCAGATTATGCTGCCCCTCTACTCAAAACTCTACAGTGCCTCATTATTTTATTCAGATAAGGGGAAACTTCTTACCATGACCAAAAGGCCTATAATGAAATGCAAGCTCTAGCCCTCTGTGACCTCCTCTTCACTCCTCCTCATTCACTGGCCTCCAGCCACTCTGATCCCGCTCCTTTTCCTCAAAGGCTCTAGACATGTTTCTATTTTAAGACCTTTGTTCAAGCTTTTCTCTGCCTCCAGAACTCTTGCTTAGATACTCCTTGCCTCAATCATCCCCTGCAAGTGCTTAAATATTACCCGAAATATTATTGACTTTTTAATAAAGCTTTCCCTGACCCCAAATGTTTATACTGCTACTTGCACTCACCCTCAACATCCCTTTCACTCTTTTTTGTTCTTTGGTATGTTTCCTTTTAACTCATTTATTTATATATTTTTATTGCTTTTCTGTCACCACTAGAATAAAATCCCTATATGGACAAATTCATTGGCTATTTTGTTCCTTAATATATTTCTAGGGCCCCGAACTCTATACCTAAGCATAGTATATGCACAATAAATCCCTTCTTTCCTTTTTTTCTGCTTCCATCTTAAATTTACAGACACTCTAAAACAACAACAACCCAATTAAAAAGTGGGCAATGAACAGCCACTGAATCAAAAAAGATGCACAGATAACAAATAAGCACATGAAAAGTTTCCCTAAATCATTTGTCATCAGGGAAATACAAATTAAAATAACTACAGAATACTACTATATGTCTATTAGGACAGCAAAAATTCAAAAACTGATCATACCAAGTGCTGACAAAGATGTGAAGCAGTGGGAATTCTCACTTATTGCTGATGGGGGTGCAAAATGGTACAGCAACTTTTGAAAACAGTTTGATAATGTCTTACAAAGATAAACATGGTCTGAGTCAGCAGTTGGGTTCCTAGTTAATTATTCAGATTTCCATAGTTTTAGTTTTTATTTTCTGTTTCAGGATCTCATGCAGGATATCCTACTACATTTGGTCATCACATCTCTTAGGATCCTATTAGCTCTGACAGTTTCTCAAACTTTCCTGGCTTTGTAGGATCTCCCTCAATTGAGAGTTTTCTGATGTTTTTTGCAAAGTTAAACTGGGGTTATGAGATTTTAGTAGGAAGACCACAGAGGTGAAGTGTCATTCTCATCATATGAGGTGTATTTTTCCAGTGTTTAATGATTGGGGATAAAACTGCTATAAACATTTGTGTGCAGGGTTTTATCTAAACATCTGGTCAAAAGGTAATCCCAGTTTTAACTGTCTTCAAAGCCTTATTCTTTCCATTATTGTATTCATCCTTCTTGAGAGCAGGTAAAGTAGCTAGTACAAGAAAAGTAGCAGTAAAATATAAAGGTCATAGAGTGTATAAATGTCAGGATAATGTGGGGAGTATGTAATATGTAGTCACCCACAGTCAGAATGAAGAGCAGAGATAAGCAGAGTAACTGACCTATTATGTGAACAAAATAACTCGGAGCCTAGGAACCAAGGGTCATTGAGTGTGGGGAGAATGGAACAAGAACAATTGAGGGCAGTGAAGCCCTATAGAGTCTTTTATTTCTCCTGTCTTATAAAGGAATCTTGTCCTATAAAGGACATGAAGCTGCATGGCATTGAAAGTCCTGGTGAGAAAAGACAGTGAGTGAGTCTGCTCACTAGCAAGCAAAATGTGTTAAAGACATGCTATCCTGCCCTCCCCCTACCTCTCCTCAGTACTGAAAAAAGAAAAAAAAAAAAGCAACAAAAACAAAAAACAAAGACCATGGAGAACTACTTAAAACCAATTGAAATACCAACACTCTTGGAAGAGGGGATTTGGGCAGCGTGAACTCAAAGTTACCTGCTCTTGAAATGAGAATAAAGAAGAAAATGAAGAACGTGGCTTTGATGGACTTAGAAAGTTACACAGAAGAACAAATTCCCAGTTGAGTGGGGATTTGTTTTCTAAACTTATCTGACATCAGAGCTAACTGTCCCAGTGGTTCTGAAGAGCCCAAAATGCTTTTTTCCACTTGGGTGGAGCACGTTTGGCCTACTTGGACGTGGGTACAACTCTGTAAATCACACTGTATCTTAATGGTTGCCCACCTGCCTTCCTATGAGCTCTTTGCATGAAGATACAGTGTCTTATTCCTCTTATATTTTCATCACTTAGCAGAATTTCTACTTTGTATTAAAGGAGTGAATGATAGTTAATGAATAAACAAATGCAAATAAATAAATAAGTAGGTAAATACAAATGAATTATTTCCCCTAGGATGTTTCTTATTATCTGTCCTATCTAAAAAGACATAAACAAAATACTTCTGTGATAATAACAAATATTGGACAGACTCTAAAAAATATTTCTTGACAAGCAAGGTTTGCGGACTGACAGCTTCCAAAACTTAATCTGCATAACTATTTCCTCTTTGGTGGTCTGGCTATTAAAAACCGAGATTATCACAGGGAGGTGAGCTGATAGAACTAATATGATGAAGTTTTCTCATCCCGTATGGAAGTGCAAATAAAATCGGTTTGTAGGAAAATGATGGGTACTGAGATTTGACAAAAGAAAAATTCTACTTGCAGTGACCTTATTACTTACTTTTAAAACTACGAGTACTATTTCTTCCCTTTACTTTTGCTGCCAACTTCTCACAGAGCAGTGCACACACATTATCAAAATGTACAATACTGTGTATTGGTTTTCCAGGGCAGAGTATCACACACCCTCACGAGGAAAGAAAAGGTTTTTGTAGAATGATATTGGATACTCTGAATGTTCTTGTATTCTTTGCCTTCCAAAACTACAGCTCTTTTTTTAAAATTCTATTTTACATTAGAATATTTTGAATATAAGACATTTAGGGCAGAAAAACACTGTCTTAATTCTGTTAACATTTTGACATATTTTAGAAAAAATGAGAAAAATGAAAAAGCCTTTGGGCGAAAAAAAAATCTTCCAAAATACTCAGTAAGGGATTTCTTATTTTTAATTCTTTTAAGTATACAAAGTAGTTGAATGTGTCAGTAAGTGATCTTGCCTTTACCCTGCTCATCATTTTTGATCTATGGCTAACTCTAACAATTACTTATTCTACTCTATTTAAAATAATGCTAGTGGATTACAATTAAATCATATCTACCTTTGCTTTGGAGACTTAGGAGAGAACAAATATTAAATTAAATTTTATATACATATTTTTTAGTTAATTAGGCTAAAATGTTAAATTTAAAAGAGTTGTAGTTAACTAGGTCAACTAGTGAAGTTCAGTCCTACACACTGTTTTTGGAGGATCTATGCTAAGGCAACAATTTCCAACACAGCTCCCCCGAAGGAGCTCTTTTTATTTATATTATTTATCTCTTGCACTATGGACTAGCAGTACTCTCCCTGTCACCTCCTTTCTAGAAAGCCTAATCAGAAAAGATAGTCCCAGAAATATGGTTCTGAGAGATCACAGGCATTCGGTAGGATACTTGTTCTCAAAGGAAATTTTCCAGATGTAAATTAAGAACACTAACAAGCAATGGGTAGGTCAGAATGTGAATGCTTCCTTAATTAATAAATGTTCTTGAATGCTGAAATCAAAGAGCTTGAAATTGAGACAAGCATGCTTCTATTTTACCATTAAATCCATAAATCGTCGGCAGCCGTCCGTCTCGAGAGACGATGGTGTAGCTTCTTAAGAGTCTGTCTGCACCGCCGAGAATGGCTGTGCAGTCCGACTCGGGAGTGACACGGTATCTGTCTCCTCCCGTGTTGAATCGACATCTTGCGATGACGCTAGAGTGTCCTCTCCAGTGAAGCTGAAGCTACAGAGCCTGGGCAGGGTGATATGGAGGGTCTGCTGTTGCCCATGCAGCAGACCCCCCCTCTCTTCGCAGCTGAAGGGCCCAAGGGAAAGACGGAGTCAATACAGCTTGGCTTCAGGTGCGCCGCAGGAGTTGCCGGTGTTGACTACAATGTCAAACCGCCTTAGGGACTCCGGCTCCGGATTTTCTGTCGGGGTTTACTCCCTTAGCCTTTCCCCTGAAGAGGTATGCTGCAAGGCAGCGGAGGTTTTTTGGAGTCAGAGTTTTCCTTCTCTGATGTGCCCTGACTGGAAGATCGAACCAGCGACACCTAGCTCGCAGGCCGACGCTCAATCCACTGAGCCAAACCAGCCAGGGGTATCCATAAATAACCCTTCTCCATTTACCTATATTTGTTTTAGATATGCTTCAGCTTCCAGAGGAATTGAAGGGTATTAGTCTTGAAAATGAGATGAATTAAGAAAATCAAATAGTCACAGGGTCTTTTTAAGCAAGGAGATTAACAAATGCCAGCTTTTTCAAATATACTATTTAACTATCAGTTTTTACTAGCCCATGATATTTTTTCAGTCTACTCCTCTAGTACGTCATTGCTCTATATTTTCCTCCATGTGCTAAAGTGGTCCAACTCACAAAGGAAACAAAATCTTTCATAATACAAAACAAAACAAAAACCTTTATTTTAGTGATTGTCAACTTTTTTTTTCTATCATTTATGCTCACAGAATGTGAGCTAAAGTAAGAATCCACGAAAAACAATGTATGCCAGGCTGTGTATGGCAAGCAGCGGTGAATAAATGGGGAAATGTGTGGTACGGTGTGGAGGAAACAGAGGTGCCACTAGGACTGACCAGAGAAAGCTTCATAGAGGAGTCCAAATTTAAGCTGTACTTTCAATAACAAGGTGGTTGTGTGCCGTGGCTACTGCAACACAGCCGGATGGCTTATGACTGGGCCACGCTGTCTCTGAAGACTATAGGGAAGAATCTTTCTCTACCTCTTCCAGGTTCTGGTGGTCAGATAATCCTTGATTGTTACTTGTGCTAGTATAAGTCCAGTATCTGCAGCCATCATGACATGGTAGTTTTCTCTCTTTGTATGCCTGTCCATTTCTCTATCTGTCCTCTTATAAAAACACAAGTCATTGAATTAGGACCCATTCTCATCCAGTATGTCCTCATTTTAACTTGATTACATCTGCAAAGACCTTATTTCCAAATAAGGTCAAGTTCATTAATACCGAGAGTTAAGACTTGAACATGTCTTTTTTGGGGACACGATTTAACCTAAAACAAATTTTTTATCACATTTCCTGGAAGCAGAATCTGACCCAAGATATGAGGATAGAGGTTAGCAGGCTAGAGCAGGTACAGGAATCTGGTCAAGGAAGTGGACATAACTTCTCAGTAAGGCTGCTTTCATTTGGCCCAAGGCAATTTTTTGGAGAAGGAGGAAGCTGTAAGCAGCTAGCAGCTAACACACTGAAGCTGGGGACTGGGGACATAAACTTGGTAAGGGAGATCTAGTGGAGCTCCAACAGCATTCACCTCATTCCACCCTAATTCTGCTCATAACTTCTTGCCTTTCACATTAAGTTTCCTCCATGTAGGCAGACTTCCTCCAGATTATTGTTGTTGTAAACCCCGACAGAAAATCCGGAGCTGGAGTCCCTAAGGCGGTTTGACATTGTAGTCAACACCGGCAACTCCTGCGGCGCACCTGAAGCCAAGCTGTATTGACTCCGTCTTTCCCTTGGATCCTTCAAGCTGCGAAGAGAGGGGGGGTCTGCTGCATGGGCAACAGCAGACCCTCCATATCACCCTGCCCAGGCTCTGTAGCTTCAGCTTCACTGGAGAGGACACTCTAGCGTCATCGCAAGATGTCGATTCAACACGGGAGGAGACAGATACCGTGTCACTCCCGAGTCGGACTGCACAGCCATTCTCGGCGGTGCAGATAGACTCTTAAGAAGCTACACCATCGTCTCTTGAGACGGACGGCTGCCGTCGATTTTATGGTAAAGCTTATGAGAAGGATTAGCAGTTAATGGCTGCTGCAGTTGGTCTTAAAGTTATAGCCGATTCTCACTAACTCCCTCTCTCTATATTCTCCTTATCTCTTGACTAGAACTTCTGCTAGCCTAAATGGTTTGATAGAAAGGGGTTGGGTGAGTGGGTTTTAACCATTTAGAGTGACAGCCTGACATGGGAGTATTAGGGATGACCCACTAGACCATATGTGCCTAACATATTTCTCCCTGGCTCCACTTAGCAACAGCAGTCATACCTCCTTATGATAATCAGAATTAATGACTCCTTACTCATGGGGTGATTCCCTTCTGCATCTGCTGGTCAACTGTCACAAGTAGTCCAAAGGGATCAGGCATCAGACTTAGCTTTAGGTTCAGTGAAACTCTTATTGTATCCCCTGATAGGAGCATCTCTCTTCCAGGACCCAGAACTTCTAAACTCACATAACCTAAAGTTTTGGAGATGGAAAGTACACATTACCCAAGTAGGTCACTGGAAGAGATGGTCAGCTGGGTGACTCTTACTTCCACATCTTGGTTCTCAGACCTGTGTGTTCTTTCTACTGGAGATACAGCAACATATAATGGTAACTGATTTAAGATATATATCATATCCTTAAGGATGGCACCCATTATTTCAGGGTCATCTCTAATCAGAAGTCTCAGATGTCCCTTCAAGTGGCCATTCCAATGCTAATAGCTTCTGGATGGTGCCATCTATATATGGTGGAGTCAGGAATCTCACTATACATAATGTGCTCACTGCCGTCCCTCTTTTGTTATAGAGTAGGCACGTTGGTCTGAGGCAATTTAGGAAGGATCCCATGTTACTCTATGAGCTCTTGGAGAGTGGTACTAGTTGAGGCAAGGCAGGCATGAAAGGTAAACCCAAGTCCAAAATATGTGTTCCTCTCTGTCAAGATAAAACATTTGTTTTCCTTACAAATGAAAATTGATCTAGGCAAGGACCATAGAAGACTTTTGAGCAAGAGTGAAAAAGAAAAACTGATGATATTAATGTTTGTTGCACATGTGTTAATTACCTAAATATCCATTTCTCCCTTCTTTATTACTAAACAAATCCCAATTTTGTTCAGAGCTGTTCCATGCCCATCTCCAGGAGTTGGATCAGGATTGCCTAAGCCACTCAATGCAACCCTGACCCACATTCTCAGCCTCCCTCCAGATCTGGCCAATGAGAAATAAGGGGTAATCTACTGGGAAAATTCCTGGGAATGTTTTTGTTTTGATAAAAGTTTACAGATGCAGTTGGCCATATCCCTACTCATTCTTCCTGTCTTGTATATGGATGTGATAGATGTAACTTTTGTAGACATTTTGTTATCATATAAGAACACTTAAGAGAAAAAACACAGATGTCAGTTATAACATAATTTTCTGGCAATTGCTTACCGTGAATTCTTAAGTTAAAAAAATAAACCTCTATTTATTTATTAATTTTTATCACAAGACCATGAGAACTCCCAATTTAACTGGCTTTATAACAGTGGAAAATTGTAGCAGTGGGAAATTATAACTACCCCACCATTTATTTTTATCACTATGATCAATTTGAAGCCAAATATATATTTAAAAAATAGTTTGGTTTAGAGGAGGAATTAGATTGAATAAATACAGGCATTTGAGAAAGTTATTGTGATCAAGATATGGTGCTGGAAACATAAGGAAAGGTATCAATAAATATGAGGTACCAAAGAAAGCATTCAGAGAATTGATGTAAGTTCATGTATAACTTTAATTGGTATTTCACTTTATCTGTAACACCACTGTGATAGTGTGATAGAATAAGAAAGACATATTTTGGTATTCAGCCCCAGCTCCTGGTGAAAGCTACTAAAACACTTGTAATTTCTAAAGTGATCAGAGCAATAGGAGTATCTTCTGTTATAAGACAGTAGTACCTTATCTATGGTTTCACTTTCCTTGGTTTCAGTAACTTCCAGCTAATCACCCTTCAGAAATATTAAATGAAAAATTCCAGAAGTAAATAATTTATAAGTTCTAAATTGTACACCATTCTGAGTAGTATAACGAAATCTCCTGCTGTTCTGCTCTGTTCCTCCCAAGAAGTAAATCATCTCTTTGTCCACTGTATTCACATTGTTGATGCTATCTGTGCATTAGTCACTTAGTAGTCATCTTTGTTATCCTATCAGTGTTGCAGTATTGCAGTGCTTGTGTTCAAGTAACCGTTATTTTACTTAGTAGTGGCCCCAAAATGAAAGGGTAGAGTTGCTGGCAATTTAGACATGCCAATGAGTAGCTGTAAAGTGTTTTCTTTAAGTAAAAATGTATGTATGTATTTTTTAAAATGCAGTGTATGTAGGGCTTGTTACTGTCTGTGGGTTTAGGCATCCACCGAGGGTCTTGGAATGTATCTCATGTGGATAAGTAGGGGATGCGGTGGGCAACTCTATTGATTGTTCCCAGCTCCTGCAACAGCTCTGGAGTGATAAAAATGAATGAAGCATTTTTTTATGATTCATAATACGTTCCTTTCAACCACACCAGAGTGTATGTTAATGAGATAAATTTTGGAACGTCTCTAAGGATTGGGGACTGGTTGTTGGAGGAACCAATCATGTTACTAGAGGGTTGAAAATTTCAACCTACTCCCTGACTACTATAGAGAGGGAAGAGGGGCTGAAGATAGAGTTAATGACTAACAGCCAATGATTTAATCAATTATTCCTGTATGATGAGGCAGTCATAAAAAATTCTAACTGAAGGGGTTTGGAGAGCTTCCAAGCTGGTTAATACATGGAGGATCTGGGACAGTGGCCTGCCCAGAGAAGCATGGAAACTCTGCCCCTTCCCACAACCTTGCCCTATGCATCTCTTCTATATGGCTGCTTCCTTTATAATAAATGGGGAATAGTAAGTAAAGCACTTCCTTGAGTCCTTTGAGCTATTCTAGCAAATTATCAAACTCGAGGAGAAGGCTATGAGAACCCCCAATTTAACTGATTTGTAACAGTGGGAAATTGTAACAGTGGGAAAATATAACCTACCCCACCAGTCTTTCGGCATTGTTTCTGTAAGTGCTGTCTGACTAATACCTATGAACAGCATGTTTGTATAAGAATCCCAGAAACTAGCTTCAAAAGCTACAGACTCCAGCCTTGAGGCATCCAGGCTCCCAGAGATTTTCTGACCTTCATCTATGGAGTCAGGATGATGTAAAGCCAAGATGACTAAACCAGGATGTCACCCACAAGACCATCACTTGCCTTATTGGAATGGATTGTGCTTATCTGCACATAGAGAACTTCAATCCTCTTCCTTGATCTCTTTGTTCTATTCCCCTCTCCCTCCTAAAAACCTCTTCCTCCACTGAGAAATGGAGATGGGCTCTGAGACATGAGTCCCCATCTTCCCAGGAATATGGGCTTCGAGATAGGAGTCTCCCATCTTCCCAGGGAGATGAGCTTTGAGACATGAGTCCCCCATCTTCCAGGTGGCCAGCACCTGAAAACAAACCACTTTCCTTTACATCAGCGCCTGCCTCTCAAGTATTGGCTTTTGTAGCAACAGGCAGCTGGATTTGTGCTTTGCTTACAGTTTGTCAGAAGTACAGACAACCATATCAACCTTGCAACTGGTATTTGAAGGAGAGGGGTAGCCATGTGGGACTGAGCCCTAACCTGTGAGATCTGTGCTCAGTCCAGGCACTTAGAGTCAAAACTAAGTTAAATTGTAGGACACCCAGTCAGTGTTCCCCAAGAACTGGGGAGTGGCTTGGTGTGGAAAAAATCTCATACCTGGTGTCAAATGTGTTGTGAGAGTAGTAGAGGAGAATCATAGTTTTTCTTTATAACCACTATGCCGTAACAAAATTAATAACAATTCTTCAATAACACATAATAGTTATTCTGTATTCAAATTTCTGCAATTGCTTCCCATATTTTTCCCCAGCGGATTTGCTTAAATCAGAATTTAAAGTTCACACATTATATGCAATTCTCTTTTCTTGAGCAGATTTTTTTCTCACCCTTTGACTTGTTAGAGAAATCAGGTCATCTGTCTTTGTTGACTCCTTCCCTATCTTGGATTTGACTGATTACTTTCTTGTGGTAGTGGTTAACTTGCTTCCTGTATGCCCTGTATTGCCTATAGATTTGTAGTTACATTTGGGGGCCTTATTAGATTCAATTCTAACTTTTTAGACAATAATTTTGCACAGGCAGTGCTGCAAATTTTCTATGGCATCATATTATGATGGGTATAATTTTTAGTGATGCTGAATCAGCAAGATCCTCCTATCATAAAGTTTCACCTAACGGTTTTAGCATCCAGTGGGGATCATTACCTGAAGCCATCAATTCATTAGAAGTGGCACAATGATAATTCTGTAATTCCATTATTCTTTATTTATTGGCTAGAACTGCTCTATAAAGAGAACACCACCTTGACATTTGTTCAGTTACTCTTAAATGCAGGTGTATGGGAAAGGCAAAATAAATGCTTGCTTCTTTTCCTTTATAAAGTTTTACAAAAAATAGTTAATGTTATACCGATCTGAATTATGATCATTTAGGGTTATTTCTCTGTACAGTCACATTATAAATTCATTGAATTGTATATTTGGTGTGTTAAAATCCATTGCAGTCATTATTTTGTAAAATTCTTCTGTCAGTGAGAAGCCCTTCAACTTTCCTTTTGACATGTCCCAGTTAGTCTTTGCTAATTTCCTTGCTTTCTGACATAAAACAATGCTCCAAACCAGGAATTATTTATTTCTTCAAGAATTCTGCATTTTTCTTTGTTGAAAATGGAATTACTGGCCATTTAACTTGCATGCTAAGGATGCTCCTTCCTATTGAATTGTCATGTGTCTGAGTTTTTTAAGTGGACATCACTAAGAAGTATGTATATTTTTAAAAGAGGGACAAAATTATGTGATCATTTTAATATTTCCAATTAAAATTTAATATCATAATTCCTATAATGTTAACCTAGAGAGTTAATTTTTAAAACATGATTAATATGACTACTCTATATTGGAAAGAGTCAGATGACATAGTGGGAAAATAATTAGTGACTTGAGGGTCTTGAGACATGACTTTCTGTTCTGACTTAGCAAAGTTCAAGCTAAGATAGTGAATTAAGCCCTTTGGACTTTGATTTCTCTCTGAGCAAAGTCAAACACAGTGATTATTATACTATAATCCCTTCCAACTCTAACATTCTCTTCATCTATGTACTTAGACTTTCTACATAGAATATGCATTTTATGTACTTACATATTCATTGAAGGGTGAATGAATGAACAATGTGCTTTAAAATAACACCTTTATTAAACATACTTATTTTTAGTGTTTTGTGACTAAAACATTTTTGAATGATTTTGTTGAATTATTATCGAATGTGCTACATTATTGTAGGCAGAGTGAAGAATTCAAATAAAAATAAAGTGAGATCCTTATCTCTGGGAAATTTCAGTTTGAGTAAGAAAATAAGATATGTTCATGGGCAGTCCTTGGTAAAAGCCTGCTGAAATCTAGGCTGTATGTTAATCAGAGTGTTATTTTCATGACATGGGAAGAATATAGGGCTGAGAGCATAGCATTTGGAATCAGATAGATAAAGATTTTCATTTATTAATAGGCATCAGTTTTGGAGTGGTCAATGGGTATTAGATATTATGCTATATACATTTTTTATTTACATTTTAAAGTTAATTAATTAATTTATTTGTGGGGGAGACCCCAACTCTGTAACAATTCCCTCCTCTCAGACTTAAGACCCTTTATAATCTTATAAAGGACAATGGGTGAAGGTCTCGTGCTTCTCTAGCTGCTCAAGTTGGACATGGTCATCATCCTGTTTACCCTTGGGTCCAGAAATCCCTAATAAGAGTGGGGGTATGGAGGGGAGGGTGGCCTTCCCACATGGGGAAGGACCTTACAGACTCCAGGTCAGTTGGCTGTCCCCGGACAATGGCGTGCTTAGTTTAACAGGCTGGCATCCTTGTTGTATTCTGGGGGCAACAAATTTGGCAACAGGGTTAAAAGGCATCATTCAATCCATAACCACTAGATGACAAATGGCAGGTATTAATTTTTCAATGTTTAAAGTAGTATCTTATTTAAACTTTACTTACTAGTATGGGATTTTTAATGTAGTAGATTAAAGGTGGGCACATGTTTTTTGATGCTCCTACCAACAATAGGTAGAGTCTATATTTATTTCTCTTAACTATAAGCTGTTTGATTTCACCAATAGAATGCAGCCACCCCTGGTGACCCCAGCCAATGCCAAGTGAACAGAAAAAATATTTAACAAAGCTTGGCCTAACCCCTAACACATAAAATCATGAGTTAGATAAAACTGTTATTTAAAGCCATGAAAATTTTGAGTATGGAAGTATGCAGCAGTAAATAACTTGAACACTTGAGTAAATGATTTAACTTCTCTGAAAGTCAGTTTCCTCATGTCTATAATGGAGACATCACTGTTATGTGTTTTATTGTGCTTCACCCTATTGCAGTTTGCAGATATTGTAATTTTTACAAATTGTTTGTGACAACCCTGTGCTGAGCAAGTTTACTGCTATCATCTTTTTCAAACAGCGTTTTTTTTCACTTCATGTTTCTATGTCACATTTGGTAATTTTCGCATGATTTCAAACTTTTTTTTTATTATTATATTTGTTACGTTGTTCAGTGATCTATGTTACTATTGTAATTGTTTTGCGTGCCATGAGCTGTACCTATACAGGGTGAAACAAAAGTAGGTTTACAGTTGTTCATATAGAAAATAATACAATAATTAAAAAATAATAATAATACAAGAATAAACTATTTCATGCACTCACAACCATAAACCTACTTTTGCATCAGCTTGTATAAGACAGTGAACATAATCCATAAATGTGTGTGCTCTTATGGTCCACTGACCAGCTAGTTCTTCCCCCATCTCGCTCTTCCTCTCCTCTGGCCTCTCTGTTCACTGAAACACAACAATATTGAAAACTATGAGTACTCCACAATGACCTCTAAGTGTTCAAGTAAAAGGAAGAGTCATACATCTCTCACTTTAAATCACTTTAGAAATAGTTTAGTGAGAAAGACAGATCAAAAGCCAACATAGACTAAAAGCTAAGCCTCTTGTGTCAAACAATTAACCAAGTTGTGAACGCAAAGAAAAAGTCCTTGAAGAAAATTAGAAGTGCCCCTCCAGTGAACACATAAATTTATAAGAAATGAAAAGAGCATTATTGCCAATACAGAGAATGCTTTAGTGGTCTGGATGAGGATCAAACCAGCTACAATATTCCCTAAGCCAAAGCTTAATCCTGAGCGAGGCCCTAACTCTACAATTCTATAAATGTTGATAGAGGTGAGGAAGCTGCAGAAGAAAAGCTTGAAGGGAACAGAGAATGGTTCATGAGATTAAGGAAAGAAGCCATATCTATAATATAAAAGTGCAAGGTGAAGTAGCATGTGCTTATGTAAAAGCTGTAGCAGGTTATCCAGATCAAGATAAGATAATTAATGAAGGTGACTACACAAAACATAGATTTTTAATGTAAACAAAATAACCTTGTAATGAAAGAAGATGCCATCTAAGACTTTCATAGCTAGAGAGAAGTCAATGCCTGACTTAAATGCTTCAAAGGACAGGCTACCTCTTTTGTTAGGAGCTAATGCAGATGGTGACTTTAAGTTGAAGTCGATGCTCATTTGCCAGTCTGACAATCCTAGGGCCCTTAAGAATTATGCCAAATCTACTCTGCCTGTGCTCTATAAGTAGCACAACAAAGCCTGGATGATAGCACATCTGTTTAAATATGGTTTACTGAATATTTTAAGGCTTCTCTGGAGACCTACTGTTCATTAAAAAAGATTCATCTCAAAATATTACTGCTCATTGACAATGCACTTGGTTACTCAAGAACTCTGATGGAGATGTATAATGAAACTAATATTATCTTTGTGCATGCAAACAAAACATCCATTCTGTAGCCCATGGATTAAGGAGTAATTTCAAATCTTATTACTTAAGAAATATATTTGTGAATCTACTGCTGCTATAGACAATGATTCCTTTGATGGATCTGAGGAAAGTAAATTGAAACCTTCTGGAAAAGATTCACCATTCTAGATGCCATTAAAAAAACATTTGTGATTCATGGGAAGACATCAAATATCCACATTAGCAGAAGTTTGAAAGAAGTTGGTTTTAACCCCCATGGATGACTTCAGGGGTTCAAGACTTTAGTGAAGGGAGTAACTGAAGATGTGGTGGAAAGAGCAAGAGAACTAGAATTAGACGCGGATGGAGACTGAAGATGTGACTGAATTGCTGCCATCTCATGATCAAACTTAAACAAATGAGGAGTTGCTTTTTATGGATGAGCAAAGTAAATGTTTTCCTGTGATGGAATCCTGGTGAAGATGTTGTGAAGTTTGTTGAAATAATAACAAAGGATTTAAAAAATTACAGAAACTTAGTTGGTAAAGCAGAGGCAGTATTTGAGAGGATTGACTATAATTCTGAAAGAAGTTCTACTATGGGTAAGATGCTATAATACAGCATCACATGCTACAGAAAAATCATTTGTGAAAGGAAGAGTCAATTCATGCAGCAAATTTTATTATTGTCTTAATTTAGGAAATTGCCATAGACTCCCCAGTCTTTAGCAACCACCACCCTGATCAGTCAGCAGCCATCAACATTGAAGCCAAACCGTCCACCAGCAAAAAGATTACAACTGGCTGAAAGCTCAGATGATGGTTAGCATTTTTTAGCAGTAAAGTATTTTTAAATTAAGGTATGCACATTTTGTTAGACATAATGCTGTTTCACACTTAATAAAGTATGGTGTAAATGTAACTTTTATATGCACTGGGAAACCAAAAGAGTTGTATGACTTGCTTTATTGTGATATTTGTTTTATTGAGGTGGTCTGGAACTAATCCATCTGTATCTCTGAGGCATGTCTGTATCATTTTTACTTAACACTTATAAGAAGCTTGCTATGTGCCAGGAATAGTTCTAAGTACTTCACATTTAAACCTCACAAAAACCCAGTGAAATATGTACTATTAATATTCCCAATTTCCAGATGAGATAACTGAGACACTGAGAGGTTAAGTGACTTACACAGGTCACACAGAGAGTAAGTGGCAGAGATAAGATTCAGAATGGGACAGGCTTACTGCCAGATAAGTAGTACCAATCACATAGCAGGAGCTCAGTTCATGGTAGTGGTGATGCTGGTGATAGTACAATAGTAGTAGTAGTAGTAGTGGTAGTAGTAGTAGTAGTAGTAGTAGTAGCAATTGTTGTTACATCATACAGAAAAAACTTCTCAGGGAATTTGGATTCTGAACAAACTCTCAACAGAAATAAAAAATATTGGGGCACATAGGGAAACAAGAAAAATGGCTTTGATTAGAAGGCAGGAATAAGATATAACAGAGGAGAATGAAAACATGGTAGAAAGTGCTGATGGGTGAGGGTGAATGAGAAGGGGGGTAGAGAGTGGGGCAAAACTGATACTTAGGCAAGTAATTCAAAGCTGTGGCTCTTTGGGTAATTTAGCTCAAAAGGAGACAATGACAGAGCTGGACAATGGGTGATTTACTACTACAGCCAATCAAGTCGTGAATTCACACAATATGTGACTTATCACTGCTCCATGTTATCATGCTTCCTCTCCCCAATTAGGGGAAATATCCTTTTTATTCATGAAATGGCTCATGGGCATCCATATGCTCCCACAGTTGAAGAGTCTTGATGGGGGTCATATCAACGTGACCAAGGTCAAGTGGTCAAAAGTTGTTTACAGCCTATTAGGCACCATTTATGTCAGTCAGGCATATTCTGTGCAGCCTTCCTAAATGAAGTAAATATGCTGCATCCCAGGCATTTAGCACGGCTGTGTCACTAGGGATGTTTGTTTGTAAGTTATCTGAGAAATGCAAACAACAACCAAAGTAGCAGATCTCCATGTCCCAGATGAGTATTCATGGAGCACTTATCTTGTCCAGAGAAAGGGTCATATTTTTTTCTGAGAATCATCAAATGTTAATTCTGGATGAGAAATTAATCTAATCCACTCATTTTAGAGATGCATAAAGTAATGGCTATCAAAGCAAAGTGAGCTGTCCAAAGTCATATAGCCCATTGATGTCAGAGGTTGGGTATAGAACTATAACATTTTCTCACTCTTTCTACTAGTTTTCTCTTGGAATATGTGGAAATTCAAAATTTAATACACACCATTGGAATAAATGGATACTAAATTGAGGCAAATCCTTTAGATTCATTTATTACAACACAAAGTAAACTCCTGATTAATGACATAATTATAAAATATCATCACAAAGAAAATGGTGGGAAATCTGCTGAACTACTTCATGTACTCATCAAGATGAGAAGAGGAGCAAGACTCCAAAACCTGCACCTCGGCCAGCCATTTCCACAAGTTTCAAAGAAAATATGCAAAAGATACTGGGCAAAATGAACATTTTCTGTGTAGTTCAAGTTAACCTGGAAGCCCTGTAGTTCAGTCTCAGAACATTGCTGCGCCTCAGAAACAAGTTCAAAGCCAAGAGTAAATAAAAGGGAGTTCTAGTCTTTATAGTTGAAAGGACGTTAAAGGGGATCCATAGGAGTGTTTCTTCAAACCTTCTCTCCTCTCTCACCCATTTCCCTTATTCGTGTGGCTGCTCCTGAACCTCCTCTCCAACGCACATAGTTTTTCCCCCCTCTTTGCCTCCATTCCTGAACCTCCCCTCATCATATCTCATTGTCATCAATTTAGCTCTGCTCCCAAGAAAGAAGCCTTTTTCGTTGAGAATGGAGAGGAAGCTTTGGTAATTGCATTGACAAATAATGGATTTTCTTTGGTGGTGAAGTTGGGGCCTGAGTCTGTAAATGCTGTTATCTCAGTATTTATTTTATCACATTACTAATTGGAGCTTTTTATGAAATGCCTGTCTGCTCCTCTTTCCTCATTAGCCAGTGAGAGTACATTTGAGCTGGGAGGATCCCTTTGCCTAGACTAGACACTCGAGTCAGGCAGGAGCAAGAATTTGAATCTCTTCACTCCTCCCACCAACTGCTTCGCCAGAGACACGTTGCCCCAATTTGTGTTCTTGACCTACTCATCACTACAGAACTCTTCCTCTTCGAGGTCTGGGGACTTGAACTCCCTCTAGAGGCTGAAATGTGCCACTAAAATCAAGTTATTAAAAACTATATAATGCATAGGGGTTGTAAGGAAGCCAAATGAGAAAAACTATGAGAATAATGAAGAGGCAGTAACTTGGTCCAACCAAAAAAATTAAAGAAGGCTTCATAAAGAAGGTGAAAGAAAAAATTAGTAAGTGACTGAATTAATGAGCATACGGTGTTACATTGCTCTACTTTTTATTTGATTTCATAAATATTCTCATTCTGAATGCTTGAAGAAAAACTATAGATGCACATTTCTATTTGGGAGATGAGACATTGCTTGGTTCTCTTTCTAGAATTTCACTAGTTTCCTCCTTGCTATTTCTGGCTGACTTTTTTGCAGGAATGCTTGACTCTTCCCAGGAGATGGTGTGTGGTAGTAGTTACTTGGGGTCTATTGGGCAAGCATAGCTTCAGTTTATGTCTGCAATGTTCCAAAGAGTTTTGAAGCTCCAGATGCTCTAAAACCAGCACCAGGTATTTTGAAATGGGATAATGAGACAGGAACAAGCAAACTAAACTCCATCTCCCCTGCCCACATTTCTTCTATATTAGTTTCAAAAGGGTGATGGTGTTTAGGAGGCAGGAGCCACCCAACAATAAACACAGAATAATCCTTTTCTTCAAAACTATGTAAAATAATGGCTTTACTTTTACTGATGTGTGCTGGGGGTGGGTGATTGTCAAAGAGATTTTTAAAAACCACTTTCCAAGTTGTTTTTAACTAAATTCTTGCCCCAGCATTTAAGAAATTGTCCTCTAATTGATATCTTTAGTCAGTGGTTGCTTATAATCGAGAAGATTTCACTTAAAAGGTATAGAATTTGGTCTTATTATTGGCATTAGAAGATTTTGCTTTGTAATTACAAGTCAGGGAATCTAGAACCACTACATCTCATAGAGTGGGGCACACATTTTAGTGCAAACCATGCATGTTCATCAAGAAAAACTTCTTTGTGCTGTTTAAAAAAAGAAGTACCATTGGCTTTTCACCTTTGAAGCTTTCTGTAATCCCATTCCATTTGTTTTATAATGAAATTGGTTATATTCATTCATTAAGCACTTATGAATAATGAAGTATGTTGCAGGCAATGTGTAGAGAGCTTTGTCACCCCAATAAACTCAATAAAAAATTTTTTAAAGACAAAAAAATAAAATGAAAAATAAAAGTAAAAGTTAAATTATTTAAAAAAAGGTTGAAAAAAAAGCATTGTAAACAATGAGCGATACAGATCCAGGTAATCAAACAGACTGTTGAATTTAAGACAATATGATCAGGAAGACTTGGGGAGAACATATATCAGGGGTATTCAAATTTTTCATTAAGGGCTAGAATACAATATCTGAAATGAAGAATACATTGGAAAGACTAAACAATAGGTTGAATGAAGCAGGGAATTGAATCAGCTATTTGGAAGACAACATAGAAAAAAACACCCAATCAGAGTAGGAAAAGAAAAAAGAATTTTAAAAAATGAGGATAGTTTGAAGGACCTTTGAAAGTACATGAAGTGTAACAACATCTGTATCATAAAAATCCCCAAAGGAGAAGAGAGAGTGTACCCTTATAACCATTACTTTGATCTCTAGAGCTCATAAATTGCTTGCCTCCATTTCATTTAGCTCTTTTTTCCCCCCTGGAGATTATTCCTGTTTTTTCATTTGGGGCCTGTTTCTTTGTCTCCCCTCTTTGTCTTTGTCTCTATGTATTAAATAGATGATCTATGACTTGTAGTCTTCACAGGGTGGCCTTATGTAGAAGGTGTCTTTTGGGGTCCAGTGGTGCAGTGTCCCTGATCATCTGAGCCGGGTGCTCCAACAATGATCCCGTTATAATTGAGTCTTAACTGTGACTGGCCCACTTGTGCGTGGAACGTACCCTCATACTGGTTGACTGTGAGGCTGAAGCGGACCATGGCAGGTGAGCTGTTGCACAGTTGCTGACCACACAAAGAGGAATTTGCCTCAAAGCAGTATTTGGAGCCTGCTGATATCTCACTTTAGCTACACGGCCTGTGAAGCTTATTGGATCTTTTCTGATGTTGTTTGAAACTGCCCCTGGGTGTGTTGGGCCTCTGGGGAAGGACTCAGGTACAGGCCAATGTAAGACACTGCCTGTGACTGGCTGTCTGCAACTTGTTTGGAACTATCAGTGATCTACAGTTTGTGGCTGCCTCTGCTGGGCCTGGGTCCATGCAGGAAGGACCAAGCTGTGCACCAAGGCTTGTTTTTACCAGCAGGAGGCCTGGGGGCATATCAACAAAAGTCCCAGTCCACCTGGAGCCTGCCTCCACCTGCCTCCACTTGCCTGTTAGGCTCAGTAACTGAAAGAGCCTCTGGCTGTACTCCAGCAGGGTATGAGCTCCACAGGGTGAAAGGAAGTCCAAAGAGAGGGGCTACTGCTTTTCCCCAGGCTGATGCTGGAAGAAGGGGGTGTTCCACCCAAGAAAAATGGCATCCACGGTGTGAGACAATAACTCAGTATAGGGATTCTGGCAGTTGCCCCTTCAGGTTCCTCTCTAGAGCTGCAAACCACAGATTCTCCTCACAAGGCTCTAGTCCACTCTGCCCTCACTCTTCCAGAGCCCAAGGTGAACAGCTGCAAAAAAAACTTTGTGCATTGGCCCTTTAAGAGGGTGCATGTGTCTCTAGCAGACAGAAACCTTCTTGCTTTTCACAGCCTGATGCTATGTGGGTGCCTCTTTCTGGCTATGGTGCTCTGGGCTGCGAAGCCTGGCTTTGGGGTTCAAATCCCATGCTTCTCAGAGGGAATCTTCTGCAGCTGAGATATTCCTCTGGAACCTTAGCCATTGCTGGCGAGAGCAGAGTCAGTCTTTCTTATGGTCTCTGCCCTTACTTCCAGTCTTGATGTAATTTCATCTGTAAACCCTTCATTATAAGACTTCTCTTCAGCTAGTCTTCAATTGGTTATTCAGGATGATTGTTTTATAATTATAATTTGAGTTTGGTCCTGAGAGGAAGTGAATGTAGCTTTCACAGACTCTGCTGCAATCTTGGGTCCTCCCTCTACTGATTTCTGAATCTAGGAACCAAATATTTGCTAAAGGGGATCAAGTCTGAAAAGGGAAAAAAAAAAATTAAGCTAAGTTTTTTTTTTTTTCATCAATAATATTTATTAATATTTGCTATTTTCAGGGAATTGCATTCTTTTATTCTCTGAAGTAATTTGATGAAATAGATTTTCAGCTACCAATATCTAAAAATATCCACTTATTTAAACATGATATCACAAAGTATATTTTCAAACAAGCAAGGATTGTTGCATCAGTTGACATAGAACAGACTGGCTCGCATTATTAAGTAACCTGCAAAATTCTATTTTTGACGGCTGTATTTGTCCTGTGAGTGATAAGAGAAAATTAAGCTAAGTTTTAGTTAAGTATGTCCCAGAGGTAAGCATTCAAATTAGAAAGTCTTATAAGCCAAGTGGTGAAGCCTCCCCTCACCTGGACTCTAATGGCCCAACCTTAAGAAAAAGGGCAGGTCCCGCAGGCAGCGGTCTCTGGCGCTGGCTGGATGAACTGCTGTGTCAGCAGCGCCATGCATCATCAGCCGACCTGGAGAGGCTCCAGCTGCCTTCCCCTTACACTTTCTCTGTACCTCTTACTTTAACAAAGCTTTCATCAGCATCATCCCTAACATCTTTTCTTTTCCCAGCTGGATAAGCCTTTCTTTCTGTTTGCATCCCATCTCTAGCTAACTAAGTTCTTTTGCCCTTAAGAACTGCAACCATGAATCAAAGGGAATCATCACCTGTAAACTCTAAAGTGAACCTGAGCGCTTTGGGATTCCACACCCCATATATCTTCTTGGAGCTGCCATATTTAGTTACATTTCCTGTCCACTGTTGGCGGTCATTATCTTCCTCTCTTCCCATCCTATGTATTAGGGACAACATATGAAGATCCTCCCAGCAATATTTTCGTCTACGATTCAGCTCTAATACAACATAATCCTCTGCTTGGTGGGTTTTCTCAATCCCTCTGTTAGGCTGGGCTGAGATACATGTCTGGCCTATGGTTGAAGTTATTTACAACACAAAATTACCTCTAATTCTTGGGGTTTTCCCCAAATTCCCTGCAAATGGTTTTACAATAAATCTAGAAAAGAAAATCATAAATTTTGGGTTTTTTGTCTGTTTGTTTTAAGGATTGACAACCATCCTTGTTCATACAGCATCTCTGGCTTTTGCTTTCTTCATATATTTTAATCCTCATCATCCAAAGCTAAATCAAACATTCCAAAGTTGTCTGTTTATTCTCCTGCTTCCAGGGAGGAGATTCTGCTTTGATTTTAAACATTGTAAAAACACAAAATTCTGCTATTTTAGTCAGGAACCCTTGTACTTCAGGAATACTTCCTTACAATGATTCCTTATGCCCACTTTTTAATTTTGGATTATGGTAGAGATGATGAATAAACTATCATTTTCTGGGACACATAACTTGCAGTGATGAAATATTTTCTAGATGAGCTGCTTCCAAACTGGGTTGCTACTGGATTTCAACATATCCCATCCAGTGCACTTGGCCTTTAATATGGCACCCCTTACTTACTCTGCCTATCATTTATTTCTTCTTTTTAAATTCGAAAAATCTAATGCCCAAATCACAAGTAGAAGAAACCCAGGATATTGAGCATAGTTCAAGGTAAACACATGCAAAATTGTTAGTATTTTAATACATAACTTGTTGTTTAAGAGATTTTTTTAAATGTCCATGTTCGTGAGTCTTGAATGAGATTGAAAAATCCTCCCTGGTCCATGAATACCTTTTTGTACTTTTTTTATTCTTGTATTATTATTTATTAATTTGTATATTATTTTTATACAGGTACAACTGTTAACCCACTGTTCCCCACCCTGTATATGTAACGTAGTCTTTGCTGTAATAATATACACTTTAGTCCTGCTACTAATGTTTATCAAACATTGCCTGAGAACCCAAAATGCCTACATATGTGGAGTAAACAGGGCTCAAGGCCTCACAACAAGGCAATGTTCACCTAGTCTATACATAGTTGCTTTGCAATTTACAGAGCCTTCTAAATGGTGTGCAATCCCTTCTCAATATATCCCCATACTAAGTCAAATGAACCTGCTCAGGTGTCTTGAGTCATTCCATACACTGATGTAATTTGTCATCTACTCTCCATGTATTTATTATTAAATGTCTAACATAATTAGGAATCATTTTTGATATATGCTAAATGGTGCCTTTACTGGATATTTCTTTTTTTTATTATTGTTCTTCTATTACAGTTGTCCCACTTCTTCCTGCATTGCTCCCCACCCCCACATTCAATCCCCATCCCATTGTCCATGTCCATGGGTCATCCATACCAGTTTCCTGACTAGACCCTTTCCCTTCTTTCCCCTCTTTTCCCCTTCCCCCCTTGTCACTGTTAGTCTACTCCTTGTTTACATGCCTCTGGTTCTATTTTGCTCGTTTGTTTTTGTTGTTCATTATTTTCTTATATTAGGTGAGATCATATATTATTTGTCTTTCACTGCCTGGCTTGTTTCACTAAGCATAATAAATTTTCGAGGTGTCAACAGGTCACTTTCAAAATCTAAATTTATTGTGTCAAGCTAAAAGTAGTGACTCTGATTATCTGAGAAAGACCTCCATTACTCTCCCAGATAATTTCTGAGCAACAGGAAGGGAAAAGAAAAGGAAAAAAAATGAAAGAAAATTGGTATTATCTTGCTCCTTGAAAGTTGGGGCTTTTGTGCCAGGACACTGAAAGAAAAACTGCCAACATGACAATGAAAATGCCTCAAATATTCAAGTACCTGAGCCTAGTGGACATGCAATTTTCACACAGATTAGCCAAGAGAGGTGACATTATTAAAAAAGACTATATAGCTTGTAAGTGCTAAGACTCAAATTTTCTTTCTCTTGACAGTGGCTGATATACAGCTACTCATCGGCATAGCAGTACCTCTGCTTCCCTAATTCCTCCAGGCTTGGCCCTGGGACTAACTCTACCAGCAAGCCTTCCTCATAATCCTTCAACTAAACTAAACATTAGCCCAACACAACAGGCAATGTCCGGGACACGGCTGCTTGCTCCATCTTGGCGGTGGCTAATTTTCAGATTCACTTGTCAGTGCTGGTAGCATATTGAATATTTTGAATATCACTCTTTGTCTTAACTGTAAAACTTTGCTTTATCTGCTATGCTGGCACGTGATGACCACAGAAAGTTAGTGAGTCTAAGAATCTCAGATCTTGGAATTCTTGACATTTTGAAGAACCCAGACATTCTCAGTTGTGTGAACTGCTTTTTATATACTTTGGTCTTTGTTTAGGAATTAGTATGCATTATAGGCTGAATTGTGTCACCTCTCCACCCCCAAAGTTCTTAAGTTGAAGTCTTAGCACCCAAGAGGTCAGAATGTGATGTATTTGTGGACAGGGTCTTTAAAGAGATAATTAAGTTAAAATGAGTTCACTAGGGTATGCCCTACCCAATAAGACTGGTATTCTCATAGGAGGAAGAAATTTATACATAGACATGTACAAATAGAAGTCCATGTGAAGACAGAGGGAGAACACAGCCATCTATAATTCAAGGAGAGAGACCACAGAAGAAACCAACCCTGCTGACACCTTGATCCTATACTTCCAGCCTCCAGAACTGTGAGACAATAAGTTTGTGTTAAAGCCACCCAGTCTGCAGTACTTTGTCATAGCAAACATAGAAAACAAATACAGTACCTTTTCCTGACCTTGTCATTAATTCATGCCAGTATTAAGTTCTTTTGCCAAGGAGCATTGTGTTTAGGATAACCACACATGCTAATTTTCCAGGATAGTTCTAGTTTATGTTGCTGTCCTGGCATAACATTTATAGTGCCCCCCTTTTCTCTCAATAGGATATCAGTTTAGACAATAAAGGGCATGGTCACCCAAAATTTGACTTCAATATTTGTAATTTTCTCTCACATTCTCAATTCCTTCCTTGTCAATTACTTGTCACTTTTTCCTTCAAAGCCTGATAGCTGTGTTCCCTGAGTGCCTTAAAATAGTCCAGTTCATGACATGGTCCACCCAGCAATGGTATTCTTCAGTGAATCCACAGTGAGCAGTTTCTATGGTCAGCTGTACAGAATGAAGATCCACTCCTTCCCTTGAGGAATGGTGAACCAAGATGAAATGTACATAAATCAGAGTCATCCTATGTCATCTTATTTCTGCCTTACACAAACCATTATTTTGTATTCTAAGAATTTTTTTGGAAAATGTACTTAAATGCTGTTTAATCTCCCCATCCAGTGAATTTATGGAAGGCTTCAGAATACAATTAATGTACACTTCTGTCCAATCCCATCTTGCAGCTGGCTGCAGCAATATAGTGCTTTTTGGCAAGCTGACTGGAGAAGCAGAGAAGAGAATCAGAGAATCACTGTTCTTAAGAAAAACGTTAGTGATAAATGAGTTGGCAGTGCTTCAGATGGCACTGGGAAGCTAGTTCATGGCACTACATATGTGACCTTAACCAAACATTTCCACTGGATCATCACAGTAAATACACTCTCTACCTTGCCTCCCATGAGAAATTAAAATAACAACAGCAACAACAACAACAACAGAATTTCATTAGCAGCTTAAGAAGTCATTCAGGCCATCTATCAGGCCAAAAACAAACATCAAATATAAAGCTTGAAGATTGTAAATGAAGCAAGAAGGACCAGAACAAGAGGACATAAAATTCTTCCTTTTCTTTATGTATTTTTTGTTTGTTTGTTTGTTTTTACAGTGCCTGAAGTAAAGGGTGGTAGACAGGGTTTAGGAGCCTCTATTCTAAATCAAGTTGAAGATTTCTCAACAGCAACACTTTTCTAGAGAAAGGCCAGGTCCACTTGGCTAATGAGGATATGGCCCAGTACTGAGTCCCCTGAGCTCTATTTCTAAATAGTTTGTATGGACTTAAATACATAAACTTACCTTCTTGGCCCTCAGTTTCACTGTCAGTACAGAGGGCACAATGGCAGTCAATGGCCCGTTTAATTGGGTGTGTGCATGTAGTGCAGGTGCCGGTGAGAGTTTCTGTGCATATCCACTTGGGTCATAGGCCTTGGACAGCCTGCAGATGAGCATTGATGATTCTCCTGGCTTGTTCCCCACTGACAATAATTTCTTCATCTGTCCACATATGGATTCGGAAAACTGTTCTTTTGAAATTAGGGTTGGTGTTTCTAGCCCCAGGAGATAATTCATGTAATTTTGATGAGGGAAATGAACAGAGCACAGGATGGTTTCCAGTCTTTATGTCCTGTATTTTGTCATGAGACATTCTGGCAAGCTTGCCTTTTATAACTTATCTGTTAGAGAATTGAAGAAACCAGTGTCTTCATGCTCCAAACACATTTGGAGCTGTAATTGGACATCATCACAGTCAATCATAGTGGATGTAAAAGAGGAAGATAGGCCATTAGAATGGGAGAAGAAATGAGGAATGACCAGGACGTGTTTGTAGACAAAGTTTTCTGTTTGTATAGTCCAAGTCTTGATGGGATGTGTGTGGGGTTAGGGGAGCAATTCTCAAATCTATTTAAAACTCAGCATTTCAGATTACCATTGGAGGTCTGAAAATACAGTCAATTACTTTATTACTTAATTTTACTGAGATTTAAAAAAAAAGAAAACAAATAGGGATGATTTGACTGAAAACATTCTTTAGATTTATATCTGTTCTTATAGCTCTATGTCTTTCACTCACAGATTTATAAAACAAGCAAACAAAACAACCAAAAAGAAAATTAAAAATCTACTTGTATCTTTGAGGACCTGGCAGGAAGAAGAAACTTTTCCATTTTTTTCCCCAAGCTTACCACTTTGAGATGATTAATTTAGAAACCCAGTAATATCACTTTCATAAAGGCCTATGAATGGGAATTATTCTAATCCCATTTGCCTTTATTAAGGAATATCCACTTTGCAAAGGGAGTCCATTTTATTTCTTCAACCAGTGAAAGGCTTACAGCTTATAAGAGTCTTTAACCCACAAACATTGCAGTTTAGCATTAGGATAGACATGCCGTGACTTCCCGCAATGGACAAGCATGCCTCCATTTCTCACTCTTCATGTCCTTAAGATGGGCACTAGGCTCTGCCTGCTATGCTTCCATTTGGGTCTCTTGAGGTCCCTGGGGTTTCTATGTCACTGGGAAGGTGGGGAAAGCATTCTTGTCTTCTTCCTTGTTCTGCTCTTCTTTGACTTGCTTTGGGTATGAATTGGCAGTGTAAATGCCACTGATAATAACTCCAGCCTGTTCATTTAAAATTGTATCTTGTCCATTTTTCACTGGTTTGATGCCCTCTTGGTTCTCAATGACTGCGCTGGAATTGGATTGATTTGGTCTTCTCTTAACCTTGGTTTTAGCAGCCTCTTCCCAGGACAACCCTTGACACTAGGTTCCAAGAGAAAAATAATGAAAGTCTCTGGGAAAATGGAATTAAGTCTTGTGGCCAAAGGAAGGAGATGTGAACTGCCTCTGAACCCTAGGGATAGAGTAATGGTGCCATGAGAAGAGTATGTTGATGGTCCGAGGAGACTGTTAAGAGGGAAACTCAGGGTGTTGGCACTAAATCCCTCACGCCACTCTCTGGAGATTACACAGTTTCTGAGTAAAAACTGATCTTTTAGAAGTCTGGAAAGATGATATAAAAATCTTGTGTCACTTAAATGCTGAAAGAGCAATGGCTTCTGACTCTAGGAGACAGGGCAAGGTCTCTTGCATAGAGCAGCAGAAGCAGTGCTAGGAAAAGTGACTATAGAGAGAATAAGAGGTGGATTTCAAGGAGCAGGTAAGTATGAGGCACCCAGGACCCACAGAACAGAAACAGGACTATTTTGGAATTCCAAACTGAAATCCTATTTACTGTGATTGCCCCCAAAATTGATCAGCAGGAAATGAGAGTCACACAAGGATGGAATTATTTGATTTAATACCTGCAGAGACGCTTTGAGACGTTCAGGTGTTACATTTATATGTGTGTATCTATATAGATATAGATATATAATATACTATATATTAATATATATTACACAGTAGTAATAATATTTATTTTGTAAAATTCTAAAGAAGAAAGATTTCAGAAAAAAGGTGATTTACTTCAGGATGTCTTCCTAGATTAATCTCATCCAATTTTCTGCATGTCATAGGAATCGATTAGTTTGTGGTTTACTCTTTCAATTGGCAATTGACAATTTTGATTGTATTTATTACTCCTATTTGAGGCCCCTCAGCAATACTATGGTCTCTGTTGTGTGATGAAAGGAGTTACACACAGCCAGGCTGCTGTGCAGCTGTGCTTCACCCTTTAAAGACAGTACCCTACTTCCCTTTTAGTTTATAGTATATCTTTTATGCAGTTGTTCTTCTTCATCCCAGCGATTTAATTTATGTATTCATTTGTTTCATATCTACTTATTGAGCACCTAAGAGCCACACACTATAATTGGCACTGGGGTACACATAAATACGGATGGATGCAATGATTCTGCTCTCCAGGTGCTCAGTCCAGTTCCATGCTAGGACCACCTCTAAAACCCAACCCACCTGTCTTCTCGCAACTGTTTTTCATAGTTCATTGGCTCAATGAAGACCATAGCTGGTCTGCCAACACTGTGTGCCCCTAGGCAGGTCATGGATTATTGACGCATAGAGGGTATTGTTAGTTTATTCTCTGCACTTTGTGATAGTCTAAATCAGTTTTCTAAATTAGGAAAAAATACTTTGTAAACTTTCACATGTGTTGATTTTATTTATAGTCAAATAGATTGTAAAATGCCTTGAGCATAGGTAAGTAAGGAATTCTTTTATTTCCAGCACCTAGTATAGGGCTTTGGAATTTTGATATATGCTACTTAATTGAATAGATATGTAAAAGAATACACCTCATACATAATGTCTATGAGCCTCTGGCTAAAAGTTCCATTTGAACACAATAAGTTTGTTTGTTTGTTTTTGTTTTGTTTTACCTTGAGAAGTCAAGAAAACTTGCATTAGCATCATTTTGATTCAATTAGGGGCTCAAATTAAGGCGAGAAAAATGTGTTGGAGTTAATTACCTTAATTCCTTCTTGTGCCTCACTTCAGCTGCCAAATTCCATGAGATCAGATACACAATAGGGGAGGTCTGCAAAAACAGCGTCATGATTCCACTGTATCCTCTCAGTTCATAGAATCTCCTGTTCCAAAATCCCAAAGTATTCCTTACTTCATGAAATAGAGCTATAATCAAGTTCGTGCTGTCACACCTGGATCATTACTTTTCTATGCTTGCACTTTTTGCATGTAGAGCTTCCTAGAAACAGAGAATTAAAGTGGAAGCTGAGACATCACCTGGAGTTGGAGGCTCCAGAAATCTAGATGGAAGTATAATTATTGATACTATTTTATATTAGGCCTCTCCAGAGAAACAGAACCAATAGGATGTATAGATACAGATAGACATAGGAGATTTATTATAAGCAATTGGCTCATGTGATTAGAAAAGAGCAAGTCCAAATCTGCAGTGTGGATTTGCAACCTGGAGACCCAGAAGAGCCAAAGGAGCAGATGAAGACCTAGGGAGTCTGCTGGGCCATTCCCTCTTGCTAGGAGAAGCTGAACTTTTTGTTCTATTCGAGCCTTCATATGATTGGATAATACCCACATTATCGAGGGCAGTCTACTCACGTAAATCTCACCAATTTAAGTGTTAATCTTATGCAAAACACCCTCCAAGTTGACACATACAACTAACTCACACACTACATAGTCCCAGACAAGACGGGAGTCCCAGAGAGAAGTATCAGTCAGAGAAGGCTCTGGTGCCCAGCTGGCTTTGATAGGCATTCAGGATGAAGGCAGAGAGGGAAACAGAACAAATGTGTCCAAGTCTGCACATGATCAATGCCACTGTGAGGTGCTTAGCATTTGTGGATACCTTCAGCTTCAACCCTGGGGAAGATCTGGAAACTACTTATAGGGGCCAAGCCCGAATATCACAGCTTGTTTCTGAGTAAGAGAATGAACCTGCATTCAGCTACTGCTCTCTTCTTGAATTCCCAAGGACTTGATAGGATGTTAGGCAGAGTTCTCAGTTTAAGTCTGCCTGGGTGAATTCTTGATGACAATCACCTCAGGTCACCCTTGCAGTAGCCCAGAGGAAATATTCAATTTAAGCAAATATATCAGACATGGGTTTTCCTTTATCAATCCATGCTGACTGACCTTTAATGAATTAGAGAGAAATCCATTCCACATTGCCTGAATGTAAGACTGATGCATAAATCTTGACTTTAAGGTGAGGTAAATTCAAACCAGAGTTAGGAGCTTATGCTTTTTGAGGCCATAATAAGGGTATTAGTAACTCACAGCTGCATCATTATTTGAGTCTGTTTATACCTCCAGAACCCTAAATTCCATTTCTTTAGCTCTCATGGTATCAACTCAGACACTCTGGGTTTGGAGTATTGGTGAAACGCACTCCCTCCCCCATTGCTGTCCTGCTCAGAGTTCTTCGGTGCATTTCTTTGTTGGACCGAGTCTGTGGCTTCCTTTGTCCTTTTGTTTATTTGCGTTCATTTGGTAGAAGAATAACTCATTCATCCCTTGCTGAGCCAGTCTGATTGAAAAAAGAAATTCAGGACTTGTTTTCAGTCTGTTTCTTTTAAAACTGTCCCTTCATCCCAATTTTGCTCTCAAGAGATATGACCATTGTGGAAATTAAATTATAATTAGGGTCAAGGACTTTGAAATAATGACCCCCAGACTGACCCCTCTGTCTGTACTCTTAAGTGTCTCCTGTTGGTGCACCCAGTGTTGGGTTCTGGGCCATTTTAAACCTGTTTCCAGAACTGCCACCTGACACTTAACCGTCACACAATGCTTGGCCTTAGTAAATGCATCTGTTATATAGTACAGCACTAAATGCTTTCCTGAAACCCAGATAAATTATGTCTGCTGATTTTGTAATATGGCCCAAGATTCAATTTAGGTGAATTTATCAGACATGGCCTTCCCTTTATCAATCCATGCTGACTGACCTTTAATAAATTAGAGATAAATCCATTCCGTATTGGTCGTTGTAACATCTGAGTGGAAGAGTAATCAGCACCGGATCTACAAACATGCCCTGCCTAATTTCCTGCTCTTAATGTGCTCCAGTCTGTGACAGGGTGCAGGGAGACTCATTCGAATTGCTTCAGACTCCTGAAGAGTCAAGTGGGATGTGAAGTTGAAGGAAACGTGAGGTTCTTTATGCTGAAGAGGTGTAAGGAGGGGCACATGGTTTAGTCATCTGGGTGGGCTTTGCAAGGCTTTGCTGCTAGACAAAATGGTTGTGTGGTTTCAGGGAAGTTCTTTGCCATCTCTGGGCCTCAGTTTCTTCAACTGCAAAGTGTAGTTGCTGGGAGAGGCAATCTCTAAGTTCCCTTTCACCTCTAATAACCTTCAGCTACAGGGAAACAAAGCAGGGAACAATTACTTGTACTCCAAGGTCAAATGAAACTGGCATTAAGACTGGCCTGATGCTGAGCTGGGATCCTGAATTTAGTCAAACTAACAGGGCCAGGATGAAATTGATCCAGTTTTGAAGATCAGACGGCGTTAGAAGTAAGCAACATGAGAGTTTTGTGTTATCCTAGCAGCCTTATTAGAAGTGTTCTCTATAATTCTTGTCCTTGTAATGATCTATTTGAATTTCAATGTAATTAAGATATTGACATCTTGTGAGTTAAAGGAAAACTTGAACCCAACTTATATGAGAATTTGGCAAGATGATCAAAAGAAAATCGCCCTATGATGAATTAACTTTTTAATGATACAATAGTATTCCCCAACCCACACACACATGCTGAGATTCACAATCCCATTCACATATGATAGAGGATCTGAAAAGTCCTGCCATACAGGAATCTGTTTAACTTTGTGTAATGCAGCATTTTGCAAAGTTATTTGATATTGGGACCCATTTTGTTTGCTTGCATGTGTCTTCTTTTTCTAATGCAATGACTATTCAAACCACTCAGAACTAATATTCCACAGAGCACACTTTGGAAAATGACTCTGTGAACTTCCCAGGGCTACTCCTGTCCTCTACAGTCATGGTCACTAAGGCTATAGCCACTCTTTCTTCCTTTGGAGAAGTGTTAATCTCTGAAGAGATCTTCATGTTGCAGAAGTCCTAAGAAGAGATGTTTTCCAATCTGGCCGCACACTGCTATCTTGGTGAGGTTTAGAAAACTTGCCAAATGTGAAAATCCTTCCTCAAGCTACTTTTCAGTTGCCCCTGGAAGGTTTTAATACAGGACCAGGCAAAGGTAGGTTTACAGTTATTTATGTGGAAGATAATATGATTAATACATAATAATATAAGAATAAACTATTTCTCATACTCACAACTGTAAACCTACTTTTGTCACACCCTGTATTTAGAGATAAACTTAGCACATAAATAAATAGGTAAATTTATTTATTTTAAAATCTCTGGCTCTTTATAAATATCTCATAACCCGAACCCCTTTGGGGAAGAAGAGGGTAGCAGAAACTTCTCTGCCTGAATGATTACATGTAGAGGATACTGGGTACACTGGGTTTTGAACTAGCTCAGTAGTAGGAGGGCAAACATGCTTTGGGGACACCAGGCTGGGTGTAGCAGTAAGGGTGAAACACAGAACCATGCATTGAGAAGGTGACAGTCTTCTCTGCTGGCCCTAGTATCTGCAATAATTACTAACAGATATCTCTCCCCTCACTTTTTTTTTCACCCACAAACCCCAATTCCTAACATGCTAACACCACACTTTATTTCTGAGTTATTAAAAATTACATCTTGCTTATATTGATTCTTGACAGTTGCCAGCTGACCTCTAATTGTTTCCAGGCCTGTGGTTTCAAGTTTACTGATTTCCCTTTTGATATTTTAATCATTCTTCTATCTCCTCTTTCCCTTCCTTACTGGTTGCGCTTGTCTTCAGAATTTCCCAAAACAGCTGTAGGGCTCTAACTCCATTTCTTTAATAAATATTTCTTTACATTCTGACAGGAAATCACCAACCATGTAGATGGGCATTGCAGTCCTGCACTTCCCTGACCTGCTTTGAACAGCTGTTGTTGACAACAGAACAAGAGGCTCGTGAACTCCCTCGGGACATAATTTGTGGGTATGGCTCTCCCTCTCTTGTTCTCAGGTGATGCTTGGGCAATATTAAAAACTTAGCATTGAACCCTAACAAGGTGCTAGGATAAAATGATAGCATATAGACAACATGTATGAATGCAACAAAGTTGTCCTGAGCATCTTGGGAAAGACAAAATGGGATTGATGTGTAGCCACACTTTTCTCACAGTCATGGAGTAATTTCTTATATGACTGGTGTTCCCAGCACCTAGTATATATCATGATTCATTGCACAAATAAGTGACTCAAGAAACATTATAGAATGTGATTATGGTTGATTGGCAATATTGTGAATTTGTCTATTTGAGCCAGAGTTGTGCACACGGCTGGAACCAAGCATTAATTCAGGCAAATTTGTCTGGCTGGTCTATAACAATCAGCCTCTTTGCAGTTTATGTTTGTAAATGGGTCTATTGGAAGGTTCCTTTATTCTGGAAAGTGAGGTAGGGATACAGGATCCTGATCAGTACTATGGGGAGAGAGAGGGTAGAGGCAAGAGTTGAAGGAACTGCTTCTCTAAGTGAATCAGTGGCTTGGTTTGGTTTCCCAGAAACTGACCCTGGGATTCAGGAGCAAGTAGTTTATTTAAGGGGTAAAACTAACACAAATTGAAGAGCAGGAAAGTGATACAGGGAAGGAAGGGAAGCCAATAAAAGATAGGATATTATGCTGACTAGCACAGTAGATGAGTTGGACTTAATTCTGCAGAGAAATTCTGGGCACCAGTGTGAAACTCAAGCCACGGGATTATTCCCTATGGAGGTGAAAGAAGAATAAACCTTGCTTGAGAGACATTGGTTGAGGGTGACTGTTAATTCTCTGGCACCTCTGGCCTACCACACATGAGGGCAGAGTAAGCTTTTCCAGTTCTGGGAAAAAGAGTCCTCTAGTCATGGAGGCTGGAAGTGAGCTGGAGTTCAGTAAAAGATTTGAGGGACTCATCAGGGGACATTGATGGCACCCACTGCACTTAGTTTTGCATGAGGAGAGTAAGCAGCTCTTCTTCAGAATATGACAAAAGAGTGGCAAGGCATGGCAGGGGAATGTGTACCTTTGTTTCTCTGGCCTCATAGTGGAAACTAGGGGAATGTGTTGCCTCTTTAAAAAAGAGGTTTAGAATTTGAGCATTCTGGGAAACTGTCACAGGGGCTCTGGGAATAGTGGATGATTTATAGACATCTGCATCATTATCAACATCAGCAAGGGGGTGCCAGAGCAGGACAAAATGAGTGTTTCTGACATCATCTCAACCACTCCTGAGGAGTCCCAGATTTAATTGGAGGAAATTTTTAAAGTGGATCTTATATTACACCAATGGGAGCACAAGTCGTGAAGTTAGATTTGTTATTGAAGTGACTTAATCAGTACACACAGGCTAGTAAGACCCAGGAAAACTCCAGATATTAGAGTAAATGGAGTAGAAGGTGATGAAATGAACATAATAACTTATAGGGACTTCATATTCTCATATCTTCTCTTCTCACTACAGACCAAGACCAGGAGCAAGACCAGGACTTGGAGGAGAATGTCAAGTAGATTGGCTCATTGGTGTCTGACTCTTCACTCAATCCTATGTTAGAACTATACAACCATGACCTCTGCCATGTGACTTTCCATTCTTTCTCTGAAGGAGGAGTATATTTCCCCACTGCTTGACTTTAGGTTGGGCCATATGACTGAATTGCGTTGGCTCATGGGATATTAAAGGCACTGACATGAGCAGAGGTGTAGCACGTGAACTTGGTTTACTGGCTCGAGCTTCTTCTATCTGCCTTGAGGGACTGCCCCAGGTGGCTGCTTGTATCAGAATGAAAAAGGAAACATGCGGTGTAGTGGGGCATACCTGCCCCCAGCCAGAGCCTGGAACCAACCCAGCAAACACATACCCCAAAGCACAGCCACTTAGCTAGCTGATCTTAGATTAAATTAGCCAAAACATAGTCCACCTACTGACCCAAGAGTTCCTGAGATTTTTGAGGTGCAACATGTGTGAACACACTTTGAAAAATGCCTGGAAAAAGGAGAATACTGGAAAACATGGCTGTTTGGGGTAACCACACTTTACCACCCCAAATCTTTGAGCACATGATTAACAGAGGCTTTGGGAGGAAGCAAAAGTTGGAAAGAAGCTCAAATGAACCAGCAATAGGGGTAGAGGTGGGCCAGAAAGTTGAAAGGGAGGCAATGGGGATTTGCAGCACTGAGGGTAATCAAAATAAACAGTTGTGAAATCAGGAAAAGGCAATCCCCAGCACAGGGGTCTACCACTGAGTCGCCTCAGCTTTGGTACATTTACTCTGTCACATTAACACAGCTTTTAGAGTTAAAGTCGCTGAAAAGGATTTGGATTCCACTTCTACTGCAGTTGCCAGGGCCTAAAACTGTCAATTAGAAAACAGTTTACCCAAGTAAACCCCTCCCCTGGCTGTCAGGTGAAAGTGATTGCTCCAACCTTCATTTTAGCCCTTTCTTTACATGCAGATCCGAATAGTCCAAATGGGCTTCACCATCCAAATCCCATTCCCAGTTTGCAGCTATGCTTTGTCTCTGAGAAGGTGTGACACAGAGGTTTGGTTTGGCATGGAGTTGGGCAACCCTTTTCCATGACTGCTTTTCTTGACTTTTTTTTACTCCCTGAGTTCTATGATTTTTATTGATTGAATAAATTAAGTTGAAATGACCTTCCTAGTCCCCTAATTACATTACCATCATGCTTTTTATGGACAAGTCATTTCTAAACATGGCCCCTTTTAGTCTGGGATGCAGAGGACAGTTAATTGTTCCTTGCACCACTTTTGTGAAACGTGCCACCTCCAGGGACAAAGGAAGCTAACGTTTCCCAAGTGCTGCTGCCTGTGCTATCTCATCTAATCCCACAGCCCTCCTGAGAGGATGCATCATTAGTTCTACTTCCCAGAAGGGAAAACTGAGGCTGGAGAGCTGACATGACAGAACGGGATTCGAACACAGCCTGTCTTATTTGAAAGCCAACTACTTTCTTTACACAGTCTGCTTGGAGAGAGGAGGATTCTATAGGAGAAGATCCCGAGGTCTGCCCTCAGGCATCCTGGGTAGGCAGAGGACCTCCGCCTGTACATCTGTTTTGCACGGCAAACTCAGCAGTTGTTCTTCATTCTTTGAACATGATTGTGGTATTACACTGTAGAGGTATCATATATCATGTTGTACCTGCTGATCTCCTCTTGTTTCTTCTCCTGTTTCCCTCATACATTATCCACAAAGCAACTCAGCAGCCAGCATGGTTTTTAAAGTGTAAATCACACCACACACACCTAAAACCTTCCAAGATGTTCCCATCTCACTTTGGATCAAATCCAAAGTCCAGATCTTGGCTTACCAGGTTCTACGCCACCCAGCCCCTGCTACTCCCCCACCTCATCTTGCACCCGTTGGCCCATCACTGGTGGCACTATAAGGACACTTCTGTTTCTTGAACATGCCAGCTTTTTCCTGACTCAAGGCTTTTACAGATGCCGCTTCTTCTGTTCAGAATATTGTTACCCTAGACTTTTGCTCAGGTGAGTTTTTTCAGTTCATGTACCTCCCGTCCACTACCACGGCTAATGTAGACCTTCTTGCTTGCCCTGTCCTAGTCACTCTCAAGTTCATGATACACATTAATTTCTTTTTTAAGTATATTTTATTGATTATGTTGTTACAGTAGTCCCAATTTTTTCCCTTTTGCTCCCCTCTGCCCAGTACCCTCCTTCCCCCAGCAATCCTACCCCCCTTAGTTCATGTCCATAGGTTGTACATATAAGTTCCTTGGCTTCGCCCTTTCCTATATTATTCTTAACTTCCCCCTGTCTATTTTGTACCAACTAATTATGTTTCTTAATCCCTGCACCATTTCTCCATTTCTCCCCCTCCCCCCTCCCAGTTGATAACCCACCAAATGATCCCCATACCTATGATTCTCTTCCTATTCTGGTTTGCTTAGTTGGATTTTGTTTTTATGTTTTAAATTCAGTTGTTGATAGTTGTGAGTTTGTTGTCATTTTAGTATTCATAGTTTTGATTTTCTTTTTCTTAAATAAGTCCCTTTAACATTTCATATAATAATGGCTTGGTGATAATGAACTCCTTTAGCTTTTCCTTGTCTGGGAAGCACTTCATCTGCCCTTCCATTCTAAATCATAGCTTTGCTGGGTAGAGTAATCTTGGTTGTAGGTCCTTGCTTTTCATCACATTGAATACTTCTTGCCAGTCCCTTCTTGCCTGAAAAGTTTCTTTTGAGAAATCAGTTGATAGTCTTATAGGCACCCCTTTGTAAGTAACTCTCTGCTTTTCTCTTGCTGCTTTTAAGATTCTCTGTTTATCTTTCACCTTTGGCATTTTAATGACGATGTGTCTTGGTGTGGTCCTCTTTGGGTCTAGCTTGTTTGAGACTCTCTCTGCTTCCTGGACTTGTATGTCTATTTCCTTTGCCAAATTTGGGAAGTTTTCCTTCATTATTTTTTCACATAAGCTTTCAATTTCTTGCTCTTCCTCTTCTCCTTCTGGCACCCCTATGATTCAGAAGTTGGTGCGTTTAAAGTTGTCCCAGAGGTTCCTAAGCCTCTCCTCATTTTTTAAAATTCTTGTTTCCTTATTCTGTACTGTTTGACTGTTTTTCTTCCTTGTGTTCCAAATCATTGATTTGATTCCCAGTTTTCTTCCCTCACCATTGGTTTTGTGTGGATTTTCCTTCGTTTCACTTAGTATAGCCTTCACTTCTTCCCTTATGCATTTGCCATACTCAAGCATGTCTGTGAAGCCTGTGAGCATCTTTATCATCAGTGTTTTGAATTCTGTGTCTGTTAGGTTGGCTATCTCCTCGTCACTTAGTTCTCCTACTGGAACCTTGATCCATCCCCCTTTTTGGGCCATACTTCTCTGTCTCTTCATCTTGACAGGCTCCTGTGTTTGTTTGCCTCTGTGTCTTAGGTAGAGCTGTTACTCCTATTATGTTGTAAGGGGCAGAGCCTTAGGGATTTGTCAGTAAAGGGCACCCTGTTGTCACCACGTTGTGGCGCTGTGTGTGAGGGAGGGGTCTGAGAGGGAACAAGACCGCTTGCCCAGCACTTGCCCCTTTTCCAGGTACTTCTCCCACTTTCGTATGGGACTGGCGCCTCTCTAGTTGTTGCCCTGACTGTCATTCCCAAAGTGAGTGGGTCTGTAGACATTCTAGGACCATGGGGGTCCTTTAAACAAGTGGACTCTGTTGAGAGACTGGCAATTTCTTTCTTCACCCCAGTCCCCACTGGTCTGCACAGTCAGAAGCAATGAGGCTTGATTTTCCCTGGCGCTGGGATCGTGAGCTGCATGGTCTGGTCAGGAACTGGGAACGCTCCCCAGGTGTCCCTCCCCACTTTTTAAAACATGTGACTGCACTTTCCACTGGCCTACCATTGCCGCTGCTGCCACCACACCGCATCCTCTCTGCCCCGACTCTACCCCTTCTACCTGACTTGATGACTATTTCTTCTTTATATCTTTGTATGTTGGACTTCCATGCAGCTTGATTTTCTGGAACTTCTGGTTGTCTCTAGTTTTGAGGTAGTTGTATTTCTTCTTAGTTGTGGAGAGAGACCCAGCATGTCTATTTAGGACTTCATCTTGGTGGGAAGTCTCTGAATTTCTTTTATAGTCCACATCATTCTGAATTTATCAGATTTATTAATTTACTTGTGTACTTTTATAACATCAATCTCCTCTCATCAGAGTATGGGTTATTTGACAAAATGCAGACCTCTGTTAAACTTGGTTATGTTTAGTAAGTTAACGTTAACTAATCATGCACTAGTTTATGTTAAACATCAGTGCACATAAACATCTGTGCTTGGAGCATGGGGTGTACTCATAAAAATTTGTCAAGCAAAGAGGAATACTTGAATATTTTTTGTACCTAACTTATTCTGTATTTCTTATTTTAATGTTAAAGTTTATACAACTATCCTTCTAGCTGGACACATAATGATCACAATTTTTTAACTATTAAAGAGAATATAGATCAGTGTGGGAGCCTGGAGCAGCTATGTAGCTTTGTGTGGATTCAAAGGCTGCTTTGTGCATCATCATGGCCCTGTGCCTAGCACAGTGCCTGGCATATACATAGTGTGAGAAAGAGGAAGAAGTTCAAAGATAAATGAAGTTCTCAGTAGTTTCTATATATATGCCAGGAATATAATTTTTGAGAAAAACAATGAAAGGATTATGTAAGTAAAAATGAATGTAAGCAGTATCTTTCTTTCATTTTTCTTCCTTCTTTGTGGTCCTCTCTGCTATTTCATGATGAAGTTGTGGTAAGGTAAGATGCTAGAGTAGGGAGGTGCTCTCAGCCTGTAAGTCAACGTAAAGCCACTGTGGAATCCAAGGATAAGAAACCCAGAGCAGCACTCTTTATTCCATCTCTGATCTATTGCAAGGTGAAAGAAGCAAGAGGGCTCCTTGAAAACCTCACGCAGTAGGAAATCAGAGACAGATATGGAAACGAAGTTCCCATCCAATATGAATTTTCCTGAAGTGTTACTAAATATACAGTAGTTTCAGAAGCCTGTGGTAGGGTTGGATATGATATGGGATTTAGAATTTGATGATCTTGACTGCAACTTTTCACCTGTGTCTATTGGCAAAAATGGTACTTAAAAGCTATGAGTGTGGACTTTCTGAAATACCTTTATTTTCTCTAAGAAAATAGAGCTATTGGTAAAATGAATAGCATAGAAAGAGTAATAAAGCCTGAACAATATAAATGAGAATATGGGTTAGTTGACAATCTTTCAATTTTAGAGAAAAGTTGTTTTCAAGGAAAGAATATAAAGTAAGATTTCAGGATCTATTGTTTTTATTTTAAAGAAAATAAGGTCAGAACTTCTGAATAGATATGTAAAAAATGCAGGGGTAGATGTTTTATTTCTCAGATTTTTTTTCTACTGTTGAAAAAATGTTTCTGTAAGGGAGTTTGACTAGAATAATAAAATGATCAAAGCCCAGATGAATAATGTAAGGTATTTGGGATAAATGTCTCCTTATGAATATAACATTGATTTTCTTGGAAATGTATATTAGAAGTAAGAGCAAATAGATCTAAATTAACCATATTCTCTAATATAGTATAATAGATATAACAGCATGAACAATTGAAATAAATTACCAAAATATAAAACAGAGTGGTTTTAATTTAGAAGGTGCAGAAGATAATATGTTCATGCGAAAACCAAAGATAACTGAGCTACATCGGTCATTAAATAAGACATTGTATTAGCAAAATATGCCATTCTTTTCTGAGATATTAACATAGATTCTTTCTAATATTATGATGACTTTCACCAACAATCCCATACTACAAGTGTATATTCAAACTGAAACATACTATAATCCTCGATTTTTTTTTCTGTCATAGGTTGCTAGACATTTGAGAGCAAATCTTCCAACTGTCCACAATGACCCAACTGAAGTAGTGGATTAAGAATTGGAATGATGGATGATCTTCTATTCCTGGAATGCAGTTAAAAACAGAACCACAGTCATCTGCTAAAGCCAACATGAACTGGAGGTATATTTTCACCAGTGGATAATCTCTTTTCTATTACAACTTTGTCATTAATGTATTATCTTGACTATTTATACTACAATTTAGTTTACTAGTTAAACATGATCTTAACAGCAAGACCTAGAATTATATCCTAGTCTTAAATTCTGAGCCATTAATTCATCTCAATGTAGGACAGATAAGGAAGGAATGTTTTGATTAAAAAATATTCTGTTTTTAACTGACATTCATGCTATATGTATTAGCATTATAATTATGTATAATTAAAATGAAAAAAACCTAATTGGAATTATACTGAGTATAGGTTAATCTTTACTTTAGGAATAAAGATACTTTAGGAATAAAATACTGTACAAATAAGATACTTTAAGATCTTGGGGTTTTGAGCTTTTTTGTTTTTTGTTTTTTTACTATATTGAGAAACTCTATTAAAAAGTTCTGTTTGTTTGGAAAATTCTGATTACTTAGAGCTAACAAGCAGCAGATCACCCATCTGTAAAATACTTTCTTAAAAGAAAACTAATGCTCTGTTGATTCCAACTTTACACAACTGTTCTATCTTCCTTGATATCAACTACTGTATGTATTTAGGATTTGTTACTATCTTTAAGGTATTGAGAATAACAAAACGAGGTTTGAACAGAAGTGGAGTCTCTGAATAACATTTTTTGGAAGACAGTAGAATATAGAGAAATATCTGTTTTTGAATCAGGTACTGAGTGGAAGACTCCCAAATCCACTGCTTACCACTTATGTGACAGTACAAGTTACTGCCTCTCTGAGTCTCTGTTTCCTTAGCAATAAAACTGTGGACAAAATATCTTGCAGATCTCTTGCTGGGATTAAAAATAATATCACATGCAAAGTGCCCTGTCTGTTTTTTGACACTTGTAAAAGTACATACATTTTGGTTCTTTGGGCTTTATGGCAACTATTTAACTCTGCCTTGGTAGTGCAAAAGCAGCCATAAACAACAGACACATAAACTAGTGAACATGGCTTTAGTCTAATAAAACTTTATGGGTACTAAAAATTGAATTTCACATAGTGTTTGCATGTCATAAAATGTTTTCTTTTTATTTTTTTCAATGATGTAGAAGTATAAAAACTATCTTAGTTCATAGTCCATATGAAAGTAGGTGGATGCCCAACAAAGAACAACCCAGGACTAGATGGATTCACAGATGAATTATACCAATAACTTAAGGAAGAATTAACATTAATTTTTCTCAAACTCTTCCAAAAAATGCAATAGTATGGAACACTTTATAAATCATTCTAGGAATCCAGAATTATCCTGGTACCAATATGTGACAAAGACATTGCAAGAAGAGTAATCTAAAAAAAAGATTAAATGTAAAAAAAAAAAACAAGTAAAAACAGGTAGAAGACTAAATTTGGCACATGGGTCATAGTTTACCTATTTCCCCTCCAGAGGCTGTAGAAGGTGTAAAGGAAATGGGATGCATCATCCTTGTTTTCCAGGACATTTTAACTTTACAGGGCTATCTAGTATTTACCGGGATATCTAATGTAGTTTAATAGCCATAAAATAACATACAAATAAATAGAAATTTAAAAATGCAAATGGGGCAGAGAAGTATTGAGGCTTCAAGACATAAAAAGATCATTCATGAAGGTATGTTTGACTCCTGGAAACAAAAAGAGATAAATTAATTTATTCATTTAATCATTTATTTGTTTATGGGATTAGGCTTTGAGCTTGGGCATCAAATAAGAGCAAATTAAAAATGGCAAACAAAGAAACATTTTATAGATATACAAAAAACATAGAAGCAAGAATAAAAGTTTGCATGAGGGAGAATAGGGATAAAGAAGGAGAGAGAGGTGGGGGAGATGTATGAAGGTGATAGATAATAACTCACTTGGAGTAAATTAGTTAAAGAAAATTTTGAAGGTCAGTGGAAAATTGTTAATTATGGATTGAAAATTAGGGGACCATTTGTTTCTTTTGACTTTTGAGTTGCATGTATTTCTATTTAATTCCATCATGCTTTTAATCCTTAGATATTTATTTACATCTTTCTTACGACTAAAACAAAACAATGACTTGAGGGCTTTGTGTACTTTCTTTCTGAGCTGGTCTCTACATTCAGATACTTGTTTAGCCAATGACTCATTATAACTTAAAAAGATTTGGGTTAATTGTAATAATTATCTGAATTGTGCTAAAATAAACTCATTCTTTTAAATTGAGGTAGATAACTTTTTAATAATTTATATATTTTCAATACACCAGAAACATCACATTTACACTTCTAAATATTCCTATAAATCACAATTAAAGCACCTAATCTGACCCTGAGGTACTCTACTTCTGCCTTCTTCCCAGCTAGAAAAACCCATCCTTTTAGTTGCTGTTTTGAGCCTGGTTTCTATCTAATAAGGTACTTTATCCTCAGTCCAAGATCTGAGCTAATGATCTCTGAGATGTTACCAAAACCTTTTTGGAATTCCAAGTATATAATGTCAGTATTTCCATGGTCACTATGGAAACTATATCCTAGAAAAATCCAGTCACTTATTTCAGTATGACCTACCCCTTATAAAAATAAATTGGCCATTTCTAATAAACTTAAGCTTTTAAAATTGTTCCCTTACTAAATCGTTGGTAATTGTACTCATTAATATTCTTACCATGACCAATAGTACAATTAATATAAAACCAAGGCAGAATATCAAGACAGCTCTGGTGTAGTGGGAAAAATCATTGGACTTGAAATCAGGCACCTGGGATTGACAGAGACTCTGCCATTTACTCTCTGACCTTCTTAAAGTCACATCCCTTTTCTGAGGCTCAGTTTCCTCCAATTTAATATAGGAATAATAACACCTACCTCCACAGAGTCCTTGTTAATGTTTGATAAAATGACAAATAATCAGTCCATGGAAGCTACAAAATAAGTATTAATTATTTGTAATTATGTCTCCCACTAATTTTCTGCTACTGTGAGTGACATAATAGAACAGGATACAATTAGCATGGGTAAAGAAAATCAGTAAATTCCATCTTAAAACTCAATTAACCACAACTTTTGAACTCTTTCTCTCACCACACATTTATGAAAGATAGTAAAGTGCTATAATATAAAGCAAAAGTTTAATTTTCTTTTCTCTTGTCTCAACAAGTTTCCTCTTTGGAATTGATATTGGCCCACAGACATGTATAGACATGGAGACAAAAGATGTAACAAGAATTCACAAACTGGATGCTCAGCTCCAGGTATTTGAAAATTAAGTGGATTTGGATTTCTGCTTTTAATTATTCACTAAAAATCCAGAAAAAAATACAAATAAGTAGTTGGAGCAATTTATGGTAGTGCAATTATAGCTCAAATTGGTCTAGGCATGGAAGGGAGAACCCTCTGGGGAAATCAGTTCAGTCCACTGCCTCATCTTTCTTCTTGGTAAAATACTCATCTCTCAAAATCCTTATCAGATTATTGATGTAGTAATTAAAGTAATGATCCTGAATTCTGGGTGATTAGAGTTCTGAATTACAAAGTTTATTTCTCTTTAATTTATAAGACATCTCAACCACTTTGGAATAAAAATGAGATTGATTTACTTATTTATTTCTTAATGACTGCCACCAATCCACATCTTTGTCTAATGAACTTTTCTATTATTTCAGTTGACGAAGCAGCTTCATCTGGCCTTGAGACTTAGGTCCATCCATTGTCAGATAGTGTAGTACTCCTCTGTCCTGAGTACAAGTTAAACATGTGGCTACAGCAGTTTAGAGTCCAGGAACTCAGTCCCAAGCAATCTCCTGGGCATTTGATGGTCACTTGGGACACTTGTTGCTTCACATCTGGAAGCTCCATGACATTCCAAAATGTGCAGGCTTCTTTGTATATTGTCATGGTCCCTAACAGACTGAAGACCCCAATCCTCTATGGTACCAACTCTGGTGCCTATAGGTAAATATTTAACAACTTGCTCTCCCAAAGGAAAAGGCCACACTTTGTAGTAAATGCCAGTCTCTATAGTGTAAATACTCCTGTTATCAACCAGAAGTATCTATATGTGGATTTGAAAAGAGATGCTACACACCCCAGTAACTTGGGGGTAAAAAAGAGTTACATAAGTAGTTTTTAATAACCCCTTTATTTAAGGGCAGTGCTCATCTGGAAAGACTGATGTGTCAAACATAGTAGGTGTGAATGGAATTACGTCGCTAACCTATTGAAAATTCCTCAATGGCTCCCTTTTGCCATAGGAATATTTCACAGCAGGTGAGTGATTTTGGTACCTGGACCTCTTCTATCACCTCTACCCTCTTTCCAGCCTCATTGATTATTTTTCTTCCACCCCCAAGCCATACTAAAAATATGTTCACAATATCTAAATGCTCCATATATTTTCATGACTCACCCCCCCAGATGAAGAACAATCATGAGTTTATACACAATTAACAAATGCTCCCAGGCCACGTAGGAAATGTTTCCTGCTCTTCTGATCTTAGTTCATCTAGTCCTTGTTATTTCCACAGCACTCTGAGACTTTAAAAAATATGTTATTTGAAGTGTATCTGGCTTCTTGTGATCGCTGAGCTGCTATTACCTGTTATATGCTTTCTGGAAGGAGAAGTGAGAAAAGAGATTTAGTATTGAAAATATTAAGGACTTGATTCCAGAATAAAATTTTCCCAAAGAAAAGTGAGATCAATTCTTTTATACCAGCGTATACATTATGTTATCTTTGTCTCATTTCAATGTGTACAGGTAAAAACTTTATTCCCAATAATGGGTCCTTATTTTGGGCTTAATTTTTCTAATTCCAACTAAAAACTCCATGACTGCAGAAAGGTCAGTTTTGTGACATGACAGAAGCTCAAAAAACATTTGTGAAATGGATGTATGGGTGAATAATTATAAACAAAGTGTCACAAAAAAATCTAAAGTCCTAGTTTTGAAGTTCAGTCATTCATTAGGAAAAGAGACCATTGCAAATTTTGTGAGTTGCCTATTAAAGGCCAAGAAGTCATGAAAATATATTGGAGTGGATCTTTTCTGGGGAGAAAAGAAACCAGCAAAGATTTTATTAGTCTTAGGAGATGAGAGTAAAAAATTGAAAATTGGGAACTTCAAACACATGACTACTTTTTCTCACAGAATATTTGCTGAGTTCTGGGTCTGCATAAAATGCTGGTGTATCAGAGTCCCAGAGAAATAGGACCAATAGGATCTGTATCTGTATCTGTATCTCTATCTCTATTTCTATCTCTGTCTCTATCCTCTCTATCTCTATCTCTCACCCTTACTCTTTATCTTTATCTCTATTTCGATCTCTTTCTTCTCTATCTCTATACACATGTATATCTATACATATCTATATAGATATACATGTAGATATGTATAAATATGCACAAATATGGATGATTGGAATTTATAAAAATATTCAAGTGGATATTTTAAAGGGGCATTTTTTAATAATAAAATGTTTAATTCATTTCAAAGCTAGCATATCTCTAAATTTGATTTCACCCCATAAAATTTTTAAATATTTTTATTTAGCAAAACTACATGAAAAATAGATAAACTATAATCATAATGGGAGACTCAAACATACTTTAGCCAATAGCTGATAGAAGAAGCAACAGAAAAACTCAGTATGATGTAAAAACTCTGAACACAAATAACAAACTTGGATTATCTGACAAATATAGAACATTGAATACCTAAATAACATTCTTTTCAGATGCACATAAATATTTACCAAAAATTAACCAAAGCTAGGCCATTAAGCAAGTCTCAATAAATTCAAAAGACTGAAATTATGTAGAATATGTTCTTTGACCACAGTAAAATCAAGAAAAAAAAATCAGTAACAAAAAGACGATTAAAAGAATTTTAACTACCTGAAATTTTAAAAAATAGATTTATGAATATTTCATGTATTGAAGGAGAAATCAAATTGAAAATAAAAATATTCTAAACTGAATGATAATAAAGATATGAGATGTCAAAACTTGTGGCATGCAGCTAAAGCACTGCTTGGAGGGTAATTGGTACCTCTAAATGGAGGAAAAAGAAGTCAGGAAGTCAATAATTTAAAGTTTCATCTCAAGAAATGAGTAAAGAGGAATAAAGAGCCCATCAAACGCAAGAAAAGTAAATAGAAATAAATAATTAAAAGGACAAATCAATGAAATTTTTTAACACTCCACAAACCTCCAGTAGAAAATGAGCAAAAGCAAAAGTTAGTTTCTTGAAGAGACTTATAAAATTAATAAATCTCTAATAAAACTTACCAGAAAATAAAAATAAACAATATCAAGATTAAAAACAAGAACATTACTACAAATCCTATGGATATCAAATGATAGCAAGAGGATATCACAATAAACTTTACACCAACACACTTGGTAATTTGGATAAAATATACAAATTCTTCAAATAAATATTACTTTATTATAACTGACAAGAAAATTAAAGAAACTTTAAATAGTCAAAGATAAGATCTATTTAAAAATGAAATCTGTTATTAAAACTACAGAGCAACTCATAAAAAATGCAAAAACTATAAGTCAAAATTGAAACCAGTGATATATAAAAAAAATAATTCAGTATGGCCCATAGATTTTCGTCCAGTATCAAAAGGTTGTTTTAATATTAGAAAAGTTAAGTAACATAATTCATTACATTAACAAATAAAAGCAGTGCACTTGAATGGAATAAAAGAAAGAATATGACACAAGTCAACCTCTATTCACAATGAAAATTTATAGCAAACTAGAAATAGAAGGAAACTTCCTTAATTTGATACATAAATTATTTGATATATTATATTCAATAGTAAAATGCTAAAGATTTCATTCTTGAGATCAAGAGTGCATATGCTATGATTCACTTTATATAAAATAAAAAACAAGCAAAGTTAACTTATGTGTTAGAATCCAGGGGATTGGTTACCTTCTGCAGGAAGGGGACTTCTGGGGTGCTGGTAATATCTGGATATCTAGCTATATTCATTTTTGGAAAATTTATTGATCTGGTCACATAATATGTGTAATTTTTTCTATGTTCATTAGATATCAATAAAAAGTTCATTGAAAATATTCTGAGGAAAATTTTAAAATCCAACTTATATTTCCAATAGCTAGCATTTTCCCCTAAGATAATTGGTTGTATTCTTCAATGCTCAGGAAGTTGTTTACCATCGTGTTGACTCAGTCTTAGCAAGGACGAATGATGGACATTCAGAAGCCTATTTAGAGAATTTGAGCTCCTCAAACAATGGGAGACCATCCAGCCTTTCATCAGTTTCCTTATCCTTAAGTGAGCTTTTCCAACACCTTTTCCATTCCCCAGATAATGCAGTTCTATTTCATAAAACTTTTCTAGTGTGTGTATCTGCCCAGAGACTATCCAGAGGAAAGGCCTGGTGACCTACCACAACTATGCTTCTTAGTGTCCTACCCCAATGAGGTGGAAGGCAAGGTGAAAAGGCAAAATCTCTTAAAGCACAAACCATACTTTCAGCAGTAGCAGGAAATGAAGCTAACAATAGCCTACATGGTCCACTGGTCAAGAAACATATTCCCCGGACTTTCTACACCAAGAGCAGTAGCTGTATGCCAGAGATGACAACTCTTGATGCTGCTCTCAAGAAAATATTCTCCAAGCAAGTTGCACATCTTCTCTCTAGGCCTCAACACAAGAGTCCCTTTCTCAATTTCATTGTATTTTAGCATCTGTTCAGGAGCTTCCATAGCCTCACAAATGACTAAGGAATCAGGTGAAGTAGTGGCATATTTTCAGTGGGTGTTGTTGACTTTTTCCCCCCTCAAAATGAAAATCCAGTCAGCCAGGTTTAGCAAAATAAACTGTCTGGCTTTTTATCCTTTTTCTAATAGGCAACATAATTTTTGATAAGTTGACTTCCCATTCCTCCAAGAAGTTCTCTTGGACTTATTCCAGTTCCCAGTCCTCTCCCTTCTCTGAACTCTGAAAGCATGTAGGAGGGATGCTCAGCTTACAAACTGGCTGCTTTTACACACACACACACACACACACACACACACACACACACACACACACACCCATGCGATGTAAACTTACAGCTTGGAGCCCTGCCTTTGGTACAGATGTAATATTTGTGTGGTCTTTAGTTTCTCAGGATGGTCCGTGAAGCCTGCTCAATATAATTGCATCCAAAAATTTTGTATTTGTAGAAGAATGAAAACCTTTGTCTTTATAGAGCAACATTTAGCAGCAGACATAAGCTTTCAGAGTTCTATCTGGATCTAAAAGGACTCAATCTGTCCTTGGAGATAGAGGATGATTTTTCCTTGACTTGCTCTAAATGCTTTGCTTGTGGCTTACAAACCCAAAGCAATCAGGCTCTTTGCTAGTTCTCTTAACATCCTTGCTCATCCATTTTTTTCCCTCTTTGATTATTCTTTAGGCACACTGAAGAATATGCCAAAGACATTTCTGCAACCTTTTGTACTTGCTCTTCCCATGACTGGAATATTGCTCCATAAGACCTTCACTGGATCAAATCTTTCTCATTATTTGGTGTCAGCTTAAGCACCATCTCCTTAGAAAGACCTTGACCATGCAATCAATCTATAAGGCATTCTTCTTTTTCTATTTTATTTCTTTATTATCTTGCATATGGTGTATCTAACCCCACTTTAATACAACTCCATGAATGGAGGGATCTTGTCTGTTTTATTCACTCTTATCTCCCAAGCATCTAGAACAATGCCTGACACACAGTAGGTAGTTGTGTCCATTTGAGTCCTCTAAGGAGCATAAGCCAAAATAGGATTAGACATGCAAGAAAAAACTTACTGTGGAAACCACCTGTGAAGGCTAAAGGTAGGAAGCATGAGTAGGCTGGGAGAGTTTCCAGACTGTGAGATAGAGTCTGATACCTGAGAAAGGGGAGAGGAGAAAGAAGATTAGATAAGAAGAGCCTCAGACTACAAAGCAGTTCTAAGAAAGTCTTGGCAAGGGTGAAAGAGGGGCCTACACAAAGGTTGCCCATTAGAGAAGTCCCATATTGGGTAGGAATGGCTCAGACAGTCACTAAAAGTAATCCTTGGAAGCTGGATTTACAGTGGATCCAAAGGAAAAACATCTGAGCCTATAGTCCATGAGGCTACCTGTGAAGATCTGAGTGGTGAACTTGTACGGCCTCCCCACCAGGTTACAGATACTTGTTGAAAAAAGGAGTAAATGGAAAATACATGGAAGACTCTCTAAACTCAATGCTGGAGATGCCTTCATGGCCTTAACTGGATGAATTGTTGGATTCTTCAGCTGGTCTTGTACAGGGTTGGTTCTTCTAGCCCATCATTTCTGTGAACAAGCCATACGTGGGGCGGGGCTACTACTATGCTTGATACCTCACAATTAAGACTGTAATTGCTCCATAAATTAGCTTTATTATTGTCATTATTCTTGTTTGTTTCTAACCAGATGATACAATAACACAAGAAGGCTTATAAATGCTAACTTTCCCCCTGTTTTTCTCCACAGTTCTTAGCATAGTGCTAGGCACATTAGAGTTCTAAAGATGCCAACCTCAAAAGCTTACGTGAGCCAGGTATGTTATGAAAATGAGTGAAGCGGGTCTGGTGCAGAGTGGGAAGGAATATGATGAACTGGAGTGGGCTTGCCCCATCGAGTTGGGGTACTGCTATAGAGCTGTAGCCAATTATTACCAGGTGGGAATGCAGACTCTGAGTTACCAAATCAAGTGATGCCAGAAATCTGGATTTTTACGTGAAATATCCTGATTTTCAAATGTTGGGAACTAATTAAATATTTCTTAAGCACTCAGCAGGCTAACACTAGCCTGGCCAAGCAAAACATGCCTGTGGGATGATTTGGTCACTAGTTTGTAGTCTTCATTCTAGACTTTGGTTGATGGACAACATCCTAGATCTTATAACTCATAGTTTTGTTAAAAAGTTTTGTGGCAGTTATTCTTGGAAGTTTTCTCAGAACCAGCCAATGACTAGCCATTTAAGTCACTCCTGAGTATCCTGGACCCAGAGAGTGTCAAAGAGAATAGAGCATAAATGTCTGAGTCACGAAGGTCATAGGGCTCTTGAGACTGGGATGAAGTCCTCCATGAAATGCAAGGTGACAGACATCTCTTTACCAGTGTGTGAGCTGAGCCAGTCTGCCAGTAAGAGCAGGGCTAAAGATAAACAGATGGAACTTCCTTCCTGTCCAGAGGGGGTACAAAGTAGCCTCAGAAGAGAAGGAGTAAATTTTAAGGCAAGGTTCACTTTCAGCAAATGTTATGTCTTAGAACTAGAAAATAGATTTTTTTCTTTTAGTCAGTCACATGATTAGAAATTTCAATGGGTAAAGGTAAGAACAGCAGTAAAAGTCATTAGCTATTAAAAATTATGGGAGATTTAAAAACAGTATTAATAATTGTTAAAGTCCCTCCAAAAATGACATTTTAATCCATTTTTTTCCTGCCTGTATACCCAATATATTCCCAGTGATATCTTTGGTACATTTTGAACATGTTTATGAGAATGCTGACTTTTAATATAATGAATCATTTCTAATACACAGTAAGGACACACATCCTAATTTAAACTCCAGGTTTGTGGCACTGATGGTAACTCTCTGCTTGGGTTTTCAGAAGCATGAGTGAACACAGCAAATTTTAACAGACCTAGGAGAATGCAACATTTGCCAGAGTTTCATGCATATGCTTACTAACAAAATAGTCAGCAGGACCTTGCTTTGCTTTTAGGTCTACAAGAAGCTCCTAAGCTATGCTACCCTTTCAGAATAAATCTATGTTCATTTCTTAAAATTGTGATTCTAATTCACCAAAGCTGGCAAACTGCTTCTAAAATTTCAACTCTGGTTTTATCAATATTTCTAAATCCTTCAAATTTTGTATTTATTTTTTATTGCTTTATTGTAAGATGATTGACTTCTTCAAAAGTTATCTGTCCAGTTTTACCGTAAATAACTGCACTTCAAGAGTATAATGATGCTCTTCTTTTTTTCTCTTGAAATTTCAAGTTCAATGTATTTCCATGTTTTGTCACAACAGTAAGAAAGCACCACTGTGTGATTAACAAGCACTCCGACAATTTGGGTTCCTCAGTCCTTACATTCCCCAAAGTCCTTGATCTGAGGAAGCAGCTCAGTAAATCTCGTCATCAAGTTTCCCCCTCTGAAGGCATGAAAATAAACATCATCTGCCCCTGCTGCTTTAACTACTTCCAAATATCTCAGAAACTGGCCATGTGTGTGGGGACTGATGTGGAGAATAGTCACAGTTGGAATCAGTTGCTGCATCACATCACACAGCGGACTTGCCCACAAAGGTCATAGTCCCAACCTTTGCAGGAGGAGGCGATGAGAGTCTGGCACACCAGCCTGGGCTACTGCCTGCAATGAAGAGTCAGGCTGATTCTTTCCCTGTTTCACTGCAGGTGCCCCATGGATAAGTGAACTCATCTTCCCCATGCATAGACCACACTTCTCAAATTCACTATGGGCATGTAGTTAGGACTTAGCAGCTCATGTATGTTAGATATTCACACATATATATGTACATGCTTGTGCAAGAATCTATGCCTGTGACGTTGTAAAACATTCAGAGTTCCCATAACCCAGTCCAGAAGACTGTCCTACAAACTAAACTTCTAGACATTATCCTTTCATTTATTCAATAACTGTTTAATGAAAACGTTCTGTGCCTAAATGCCTAAATTTAGCTCTTACTTGTTTGGTTTTTAATTGTCAACCTAAATCTCTTCCCAGTGACAGTGCAAACAGGACAAAGGGGTTTATTTTCCAATGGTCCTGACAGACACTGATGTAGCAATTAGCCTCTCTAGATGGGATCCCCTGCTATTTCATCAGTATACTAACTTCTGTGCACTGGAATTGAGAATGCTGCCAAGTGCAGCATTCTTTGTGGGAAAAAAATAAATCCTAGTTTAAAATCCTCTACATAATCATATTCTTCTTCACTTGGCAAAACTCTTCACTCCTTTGACTGAGACAGTAACTGCCCTTTTAAAAAAAACTCACAGAATAAGCCTTGCATATTTCTAAATCTTTCTTGAAATATTATGTTTACTGTATATGTTCTACTGCAAGTAGTATTTTTATAATCGATGACTAAATGCTTTGTGACCTGCCTACATTTAGCTCTCTGCAATCTACCTTTTAGTCCACATCTGCTTATTGCTAAATAGCCTGCTTTCACTGTAACTTTGTGTTAAACATGACAAGCTATTATCGTGTTTGCTATTTGCTGCCATTTGCAATTGTCATCTTTTAAGACATGCTGTCTCCCTAGACCACTTTTGAGCATTTGCATGGCATAAAAAGAAATGACTGCAAAAAAATGCTCAAATACTATGGCTGGATGTGGTTTTAAATGAAACATCTGGCCTTATTCAAATCACCCTTCCTTCTGATGTGATTTTCTTTGCATGACTAACAAAGACAGGAGGTTTAGTCAGATGGCTTTTCCCAGGAGTTACTGGAAAAAGGGAATTCTTCCTCTAGGGACTGTTTTTAAGCTCTTCAAGGTTCTTGGGCAGAAATAGGTGCCCCTCATGCTATTCCCCTCAATATTCTCTAGTCTACTGGTAACTTTGATGAGAAAAGTGTCTGGAACAGAGGAGGGTCACCCAGGGACAGAGGCACAGTGAAGAGAAGGGGAGAAGCTGGGGAAGACTCAGCCATAGCTTGCAAAACTGTGCAAGGGAACCGGGCTTGTTCTGGCTGACTTGAGACTGTGGAATAGTCTGAGTACAAAGAGGAAGATTTCACTTCAGTAAAGTCCTTTACTTGCTCCTGCTTCAGGTCTCAGCTGAAAGAACACTTCCTTGGAAAGTCTTTCTCTTCCACCCAAGCTATGGATCACATCCCCTTGACAATCATGTCACTCTGCTTGTTTCTTCAAAACAGTTGTGACATTTGTGAGGTTTTCTTGTTTATTTATTTGCTATTTTTCGTTCTCCCCAGTGTGAAGGGAGCTCCATTACAATAGGCTGGAACCTTCTCTGTTTCGTTCACCCACACACCCACCATCTCCAGAACAGGGCTGGTTACACAATTTGTAGAGCTCAGTGCAAAATGAATATGCACAGTGTTTTGTTCAAAAATCAGGAAATCAGTCTTGCTAAAGGTACTAAGTTATAAAACATTTTACTTTCTTGAGTGGGCTCTCTCTGAACCCACCACTTTGTCTTTTGTTTGCTATTTAATGACATTCTCAGGAAAGAAAAGCTGAAATTGTAAATTACTTGAGTGGATTTTACCTTTTATCTTTATATCACACAATGCCAGTTTTAAATGCAAATATAAGAATATTTAACTTATATGCAAAGTCACCCAAATTAGACAATTTCTATTTTTTCACTTGTACATGTGCGTAATTTCATTCTTACCAGAATAGTGAAAATGCTACACAAGACTAACTCAACAGTTTTTATTTCACTTCCTGATGAATTCTACTGACACTCTCTACTTTCAGCTTACTAATGAGTAAGGAAGAAGGGTGCCAACACTCCCATTCCACACAATCAAAAATCCACTTGGCTATAGTCTCTCTATATCCTTGGAGGGTTAGTCCCAGGACACCCTTCTCCCCATTGTGGATGCTCAAGTCCTTTATATAAAATAATATAGACCAATGCACATAGTAGGCCCTCCGCATCAGCGGACTCGCAACCTCAGATAAAAAATAATGTATTTTATCCAAGGTTGCGTGAATCTGAGGATGTGAAACCCAGGAATACAGGGGGTCAACTATACATTTATTGAAAAGATCTGTGTCTAAGTGGACCCACACAGTTGAAATCTGTGTTGTTCAAGAGTCAGCTGTGTACATCGTTCTACCTTTCCCTTTCCTTCATGTCGTCGTTCCAGCATTAAGTGGTTGACTAATACAGGGAACTGACATGAATAAGAAAGAGTGTGAAAGAGTTTCTTGGTCCTTGTTCTTTTTCAAAAACAAACAAAACATAACAAAAAGCATCTATCTCCCCACCTTACTGGGTAGCAGCAATAACATGTTTTCCTTGTACTAGCTTTGGATCTCCCCAAAAGACCTCACATTGTGGGTCACAGAAATTCAGTGCTTGCGGGGAATCCACGCAGCTGTATGTGCATGGGAAGGCAAAGAGCTGTGGGTATCTCCTTTACTCGTGAGAATGCTTCACTGTCCCATCAGACTTTACTGACAAAACAGAAGTTCAGTAAAAATACTCACAATTGCAAGATGGCCACAGCGGTGCATTAAGCCACATGTGAGACCATTTGATTGCACTGGTCTCTATCCATAGAGCCAACCCTGGTCTGCACCCTGCTATCTTGGAAGACACTGAACACTGAAGATGAGCACATCTGTTCCTGTTGAACAAGTGAATGAACAATCAGAACTGTGTATCAATGACCTGGGCTGCAGAACTGAATCATGGCCCATAAAGAGAACAAAAGTGGTAAACAGGCTAGCTCTAGTTTTAGTCCTGATGCTGTTCCCCTTCTTAAGCTTATTTGTTTGTACCTTTTGCCTCGGTGTTCTATGAAATATCCCTATCTCTATATAATAAATCTTCCTTAATTTATCTAGGTTAGAAAATATGCTTTTGCCACTGTCTGAAAAAGAAGTTCATTTTGTTCTCTGCCTCACTCCAGGATACCACATTATCCAGTTCTCTGCACTTACCCAAAATTTTTACACCTCCATGATTTTGCTCCTCAGAGCTGTTCTCAGAATGGCGATGTTCTCCCTTTTCTAACAGACCAGTTCCTTCCTTCTGAAAGACCAGCTTTCCTGTGACACCTTCTCAAGATCTCACTTGAGAGAGTTGCTCAAGTGTCATTGCATTGAGAAAAATGGTTGACATTTCGGCTCCTGAAATCACCTGTGGGGCACGGTGAAAGATTGTTCACTTTTGTATTTCTGTTGTCTGGAACCTAATATAGTGCCTGCTCTTAGCAGATGCTCACTGTCTGTTGCATGAGATTTAGTTGTTGACTTAGCAAATTAACATATATTGCTGGGTCTGGGAAACAGTGTGTTAGGACTATTTTCAGAATACCCCAGTTACAAATTGGTTTCCACTTCCAAGCCCTTATTCTTTTTTGTTCAAGGATGGTTCTTCATTGAAAGAATTTTTAGCTGGCTGTGGGAATGAAGTGAGGCAGTGGTACTAGAAAGGAGGCATATTTAAATGGGCTTGGAGCTAAACTATTCCAGGGACTGCCTGAGCTCAGCTGTGCCTACAGTACTTTTGGAACAAACTAATTATGAAAGTATAGACCAAAGATTACTGACTATGACATCCACATTCATTCTTGAAAAATATGACTCAGTCACAATCCCTGCACATACCTTGGAGTAGGAATCTGAGGGGGAAGAAATACCTATCTATTGCAGATGCCATTCACTAAGATCCCCAGACGGTCTCCAAAGCAGCCTGCACTGTTCTTCTTGTCTGGTCTGATCCCACTGGAAAATAGTCCAGGACACTAAGTATTTCCACTGAATACAGCAGTCTTGGCATTGTGTTTTGGAGGGGTCTGTCCCGGTGGGACACTGTTTATCACTTATTTTTCATCCCAAGTGAGAATTAAAGAGAATTACTATAGAAATAAATCCTGCTTTCATTTAAGGACACAGATTTGTTAAAATGATATATAAAATATTATAGATATCATCATGATTTTGCAAAAAAAGATCTTACCATTACAAAATAGAAATCTTAATGAATAAATGGCACACATATTAAGACTTCTTCCTCATACTGTCAAGAGTTGGCAGTGAGGAATAAAATGTTAGATCATATGAGGACTACAAAGACTCAAGTGGGAAAGAGAAAAGGTGAAAATTCTGTGTGCGACAGAACAAGCCCTGGAATTACTATCATCTTGGCTTGCTTCACCATTGCACATATGAAGTGATTCCCTACTGAATGGAACACAGGCAGGTAAGACTGGCTTACATTCAAATGATGGGCAAAAGTTACTCTACTGTGTTTGAAGATCTAAAAGCTCTAAAATCCAGATGAAAAAATAAGAAGAGAGCATCACATATCCAGCCCCCCTCAAATGCAATACAGTGCAGGGAATCAGTTCCACTTTGTTTATTTCTGTGGTATAATTGTGAGTCTGTCTGATCATTAATTCTAGGCATATAACTCTCCATTATACCACTGTCTCTGCTGAGTGAGTCCATGTCAAATAATGGTTAAACCTTCTACTGTTCCCCAAAAGACTGAGCACCAGCTGGGTGTAGATCAGTTGCCAACACCAGCAGTCATGTGAAACCCACTAATTGGGCACATAACTCCAGAGTACACAAACATGCCTATGCCAAGGGGGTGGCTGTGCCTCCCAACACCTCCAGAACATGCAATAATTCCATTGCTTAAAAAAAAAAAAAGAAAAAGAAAAAAACAGAAAAGACAAGACTTGGCTGAAGGCAAGATTGCTTTTCAGAAGGGAAACTTTTTTCCCAGGGTGCACTGTGCAGACAAAACTTACAGCATCCCTTCCGAAACTGTGTCTGGAGCAGTTTTCCAAGATGATTAATAGAGCAAACATTTTTCACAAGGGCATATGACCTTGGAGAGCACAAGAGGACAAAAGGATAGGTGGCAAGCTGAAGGCTGACAAGACACCTGTGTCCACATACACTTCTTATCAGGGCCTGTGACACACTGTGCTGTCCCTAGAGGACCAAGTTCTTTACCTAAGGAAGATTTTCTTTCAAATTTTGAGACAGCTGGCTGGTATACTGTAAGTGTAGAAGCTGTGAAGATAAAATTATAAGATTCTTGCACCAAGTTTCCAGCTCTGAGCTGTGGGTCACAAGTTTAGAAACAAATTTCCAAATGCAATGTGTATGTTTCACTGGAGAGGGGAGGAAAAATAGAGTGGATATTTTGGAGAAAGAATATCAATATTTTTGAGGACCTGTTTTTTAAATCTTTATAACAGTTCTCGAAGGCAATGTTCATGTTCCCATTAACAGATGAACTGGACCTTGAAGATCTTGGTAAGATCATATGGTAGAAAGTAGTAACAATGTGGAGATTCAGGCCCAGTTAGGTATAGTTTCAAACTTCATTCTTCTTCCACTACCCCAAGCTATGTCAAGCTGGATAGAAAGGATTAAATAGATAGGTCTTGGTGGGAATTCACCTGCTTAAAAAGAGCACATATCTGATTGACCATCACATTGTGGTGAGGGTCTCTGCTGAGTTGGTAAATGTGTAAGTTTAAGCAATGCTGAATTGTCTTGTACTAAATTATAGTAATGTTGTCCTTAATTCCTGGCTCTTCTCTTACCTCTTAGTTTTTCAATAGGGTTTATTTCTCTCTTTTTCAAGATTTTATTTATTTATTTTTAGAGAGAGGGGAGAATAGGGAGAGAAACGTCGACGTGGAAGAAACATCGATTGGTTGCCTCCTGTACGTGCCCTGAGCGCGGATCAAACCTGCAACCCAGGCATGTGCCCTGACCAAGAATCTAATCCACGACCTTTCACTTTATGAAACAATACCAAAACACTGAGCCACATTTGTCATGGCTAATTATGTCTTTATACTTGCCTTATTTGTTGACTTAAAAATAGTTATTGAATAACTGATCTAGCCAGGTACTGTCCTGTGCAGTTGGTATACAATGGTTGTCTTAGCCTGGGTTTCCCCTAAAACTGAGCTGGAGACTACAGCTTTCATGCAGATGGTTATTTGATCTTAGAGAACAGGAGTGAAAAATCAAGAAGAATAAAACAGGGAAGGGGGAAAGCCAGTATAAAGATATATTATAGAGTTAGCCACCAGGGCAGGTGGTGGTGCCCAGTCCTGTCAGCACATTTTGGGGAGTGTATAGAGGGATCAGAGGAAGAAGCGTTTATCCATTGACTGTGGCCTGCTTTGGTTGGGAGTTACCCTACAGAACATTAACATTCATACACTTCTGGGTTGCACAGGAATGAATGTCAAGCAGACTTGCAGATGCCCCACTCAGCTGAGTGAGGGAAGCTCCCAGTCATGAAGCAGAAGTGTGTGTGTTACAGGTTTGAGGTAAGCTCTGCCGTTAAAGAGCAGTTTGAAACCTTGTGGAACTCTGCCAAAGCTGTGAGCTGAGGTTGAAAGGGTGTGAGATAATAAGCAAGATCTGATGTAGTGAGCTCAATGGATATGATACTTGTTCTCACGGAAAAGCCAACAGTTTAGTAACAGAGATGTATATTAAATAAATTAACAAACTACATAATTACAAATTTTGATAAGCACTGTAAAGGAAATGCACAGGTGCCAGGAAAGCGTAATAGGCTGGGCGGGAGACTTCTAGGCTGAGACCTGCGGAATGAACAAGAGGTGGCCAGGAAAGAGAGGAGGGGAAAAGGGAGGGGCATTGAGAGAAAAGAGCTTTTGCACACCTGGAGGCAGAGTAGATCCTGATGAGTGATAGAAACAGAAAGAAGCCCAAAGTGACTCAGCAGAAGGAGGAAGTTGGAGGGAGGTGTGAAGAATACCTAGAGAGGTATGCAGTTGGGTTCTGACTTTTGCTCTGGGTGGGATGAAAAGCCAATAGAGGTATTTTAATATGTTTGAAAATTCTCTATGATTTTTATGAAAAAGAAATTTTTGCTCTGCAATAGGGGAAGCAGGGAAGCTTTTCTGGGGTAGCTGCAATAGTCTGGAGAAGGAATGCTGGTGTCTTACATTAGGCAGTGACAGTTGGGAAGAAGAAAAGTGGGCAGATTGAAGAGCTACCTTTCCTTCAAGAGAAAGTAGTATAGACCAGAGATGAGGATAAGGAAGAAGGGGGAATCAAGGATGACTCCAAGATTTTCATCTTGTGCATTTATTCACTCACTCAACAGATACTTAGACTCACAGTCCAGGAGAAAACCTAGAAGGAAACAGACAATTCCAGAAGAGGGTAGTAAGTGCTATGAAAGCTGCATATTCTGGACCCCATTAAAAGCTAACGTAAGAGAGGTTACTTCCACCCATCCAGATGACCATAAATGTATTCTACTTGATATTCCCTAGAAGACTACCTTCCAGTTACCCAGAATACTTCAAAAAGTTTATCCAGAGAGGAATCAACTACACATGGGTTCTTTTATTCTCACTGGTTAATAATTGGCTTCTCAGGCATCTAGATATATTGTGTTTAACCCAGAGCATTCACTCCAGGCAATGGAAGTACTTAATGGATTGGAGTTCATAGGGCAGGATTAGCAGAGCAGGGTCAGTATTTGTGAAGAAGTGTTCCTGACATGATACATTGGTATTCCTTGTTCTGCTTTTTTTTTTTTTTTTTTTTTTTTGATGCCCCTGAAGCCCTGCCATGCCACCAGGAGTCCCATCCTCTAGCTGGCATTCTTACAATTATTTTCCAACATTCCCAGGCCTCATTACACAGGTATCCTTTACAAAATCAAAGAATTTTCCTCAAATCCTGCCGAGCTTGAGTCCTTAAGTTTATGACCATTTCCATGAAGGTAACTCAACCTGTTGTAGCATTTGCATTTGAACTTGCAATAAGATATCATCTAGCCTCTCTGAAACCATTCCACGTATGCGATTTGTCAGCCACGGTTTGGTCAAAACTGATACAAAATAACATTGAAACTAAACTGTAATTGAAAAATAGAATAAGTACTACTATTTTAAAAAATGCAGCACAAGAAAATTACCCTTGGAGGACTAAGGAAAAGACTAAGAAAAGCACCATTGAGACAAGGAAAGCACTGTGTCATGCACACTTTTAACAGCTGAAAACTTAAGATTTGTACTCTCTCATTCTGGCTAAAAAGCCATGGAAAACTTTGTACTAACTTCTCTTTCTGAAAGCATAGCACAGCGGTGAATCAGCAGTGATGGTGGCAGCACTAAATGGAGTGTGCCTGCAATTGTAGATGTTGACTCTTCTTCAAAGTTTTTGCACCATTACTTTCTCTTCAACATCCTAGAACCATGCTGTATATTCACTGATTGATTGATCATCTTACTGACAGTCCCAAGGTTTGAAAATGCAAAGATAAATGATTTTCTTTTTAAAAGACTCTGCAATTAACTTTTATTCTGTGTTCAGGGAAAACAATTTTGCTGGTTTTAATGTACTGTTCAAAAATATACTCAGTAGATTTATCTGAAGATAGCATATGAAAGCAAGATTTGAATTATACTGCTGAACTGCTGCTGATGTTTGGTAGGAACAAATTTTATGCAAACGAAAGAAAAGCTGTGGAGATAGAATGTAAGCTTTTCTCCTAACATCCTGCCTAAGATCCTATATCATGGAGCTGACTTCTATGCATAGAGTTAGGCAATCAGTGCATTCCATCCTCCTGACTGCAGCTTCGTTCAGAGATGAGCATGTGACCCCTTTAAGGACAATCAGAGCCTTGTGGAACCATTAAAAAGATCCTTTCTCTTTCTCTCTGATCTCAATCTGTGAGCAGGTATAAGCTTGGAGAGGTTAGTGGAATCTTGCTTCTACATGGAAAGAGCTTGTTTGCCTTCTTGGGGAGAAGCCAAGAAGGGGTAAGTAGAGTTGAAAAGGGGAGAGGATGGAGAGAAAGGAGAAGGAATAGAGGTCATGGAGAAAAAGAGAGAGGGGTGAATTGAGAGAGGAAGTGAGGAAGACGAGAAGGGGAAAAAAGAGGAAGAGAGGAAGAGAGATGGAGAGAGAAGTTGGGAGGGAATAGAGGGGAAAAAAAGGGTGAAAAGATGGGAAAAAAAGGAGGGAGAAAGAGAGGGAAGCAGAGAGAAAGGGGGCAGGAAGAGAAAAAGGTAAGAGAGGAAAAGAGAGAGAGGGGGAGAGAGAGAGAGGAAGAGAAAGAGAGACCTGAAGGCATTGGCTGAAATACTGGAGATGGGGTGTCTAAAGCAAGCTCTTAGTTATAGAGGACAGTGGACTGAGAGGGTATTTGTGTTTGTATCTTTTGCAACTGAAGGGTCCTGTCAATTACATGATACTGTTTGGTCACTGCAGTTCAGCAAGAATGCAGGCAACACTGGATGCCTTAGGAAGGACTTCCTATTTTATGAAACTTTTGCAGCCATGAAAAATTTTGTTTCTGACACATGCTTAATGACATGACAAAATATTCATAAGTCAAGTGAAAAAAATTTAAAAAACAGATTTGGTTTTTGGGTAAAATGTATGTTTATACGATTGTATAAAAGTAGACTGTAAAAAATATACTGGAATTTTACAAGTGGTTATCTCTTAGATAAGATTAAAATAATTCTAATTTTCATCTTTGTACATTTCTTTATTTCTCATATTTTCTACAATACACACAAACTGTCCCTATACTCTAGAATAAAAATATATCAGGTTGGTGCAAAAGTAATGTCTGAATTTTTTAAAAGAAAGTTTAGATAGTATTTATTAAATTTGTGCCTCTTCTTATAACTTTTTGATGTCACAGTGACTACTTTATACCTTATTTTTTCAGATTATCAAAGTATTGTTCATAATCATAGCCCTGGCTGGTTTAGCTCAGTGGATTGAGCGTCGGCCTGCGAGCTAAGTGTCGCTGGTTCGATCTTCCAGTCAGGGTACATCAGAGAAGGAAAACTCTGACTCCAAAAAACCTCCGCTGCCTTGCGGCATACCTCTTCAGGGGAAAGGCTAGGGGAGTAAACCCCGACAGAAAATCCGGAGCCGGAGTCCCTAAGGCGGTTTGACGTTGTAGTCAACACCGGCAACTCCTGCGACGCACCTGAAGCCAAGCTGTATCGACTCCGTCTTTCCCTTGGACCCTTCAGCTGCGAAGAGAGGGGGGGTCTGCTGCATGGGCAACAGCAGGCCCTCCATATTACCCTGCCCAGGCTCTGTAGCTTCAGCGTCATCGCAAGATGTCGATTCAACACGGGAGGAGACAGATACCATGTCACTCCCGAGTCGGACTGCACAGCCATTCTCAGCGGTGCAGATAGACTCTTAAGAAGCTACACCATCGTCTCTCGAGACGGACAGCTGCCGACGTTCATAATCATCTGCAATATTTGCACCCATGTTTGTCCTATCTAAAGACCACATTAGAAATGTTTTACTCTATGAGTTTCATGAAAGTGTCAATGTAAGCACAGCAGCAAAGTCTATTCAGAGCGCTTATGAGGATGATGCAGTGACTGAAAGAAGTTGGAGGAGGTGGTTTTCCTGTTTCCAAAGTGGGGATTTCAGTTTGAAAAATGAGTGAAAAGAGGGTCATCCAAAAAAATTTGATTCTGAAGTGTTGGAAGCTGTTGTCACAGAAAACCCCACCATTAACTCTAGGGAACTTGCAGAACAATGTAACGTAGCCCATACAACCGTGCTACGCCAACTGAAAAGGATGGGAAAGGTTTCAGTAGTTGGAAAATGGGTTGCACACAAACTGTCTCCAGAGAATCTGCAACAGTGTGTCGCTTGTTGTGAATCATTGCTTTTGCGACACCTTCAGGCACCAATTTTAGGTAGGCTTGTTGCAGGTGCTGAGAAGTGGATCCTTTACCATAACATTACATGCTGCCAATCATGGATCAGTCAAGGAGGAGGAAGAGATCAACAACCAAGAGGAGGACTTCATCCAAAGAAGATTATGTTCAGTGTATGATGGGATATGGAAGGAATTATTCATTGTGAACTGTTAGACAACAATCAAACAATTACTGCTAATCTTTGCTGTGAACAACTTCATCATTTGAAAGCAGCTTTGAACCAAAAGCGACCCTCCTTATTCAACAGAAAGGGTTTCATCCTCCATCACAATAATGCTTGTCCTCACACAGCTCGACTCATCAAAAATTTATTGAAAGAGCTTGTTTGGGAAATATTGCTTCGTCCTCCATAGTCTCCTGACCTTGCTCCTTCTGATTATCACTTGTTTTGGGGACTACAGAACCATTTGATGGTCTTAGGTTGACATCAAGAGAAGAGGTTGAAAATGAGTTGGATTCATATTTTGCTTCAAAACCTAAAGAATTTTACAAGTGTGGCATTTATAAGCTAGTTGAATGAAGTTCTAGAAAGCAAAGGAGGTTATGTTAACGAATAAATATTTTCATAATCATAGACTTTTCAGTTTTAAAATAGACCTTGAAATTGGACATTACTTTTGCACTAACCTTATATTAATAAAAGTCTGAAACTCATACTTTTAGATTAATTCAAGATGGCTTCCATTTAGCCCACAAGGTGCCCCAAAATGTATCAAAGTTTATGTTTTCAAATAACTGAAAAATTTAGTACTTGACTTTCAAATGACATCCTTTAGGTGCTTATGTACTTTGTTATAATGGACCTGACCACATCTCTAGCACTGTTGCACTTTTAATTCAAGCTAGGAATGAAAATTGTACTTTTCCCATGGAACGAAAGGGTTAAGTTATTACCACAGATATTAAGAGAAGGGAAAAGTTCTGAACCCTCTATTGATAGGGCAGTTGTGTCACCTGGAGGACATTTCTTCTCAATTTCATCTGACAAAAATGCTATGTGTCACACTGTTAAATAAACAATACCAAGTTCCTGTGTGGAAGCTGAAAGCCAAATAGGAGGTACTTCCTTGTGGCATAAAAGTATATATTTAAGAATTAACTTATCACATTTCACAGTCCACTGTAAACTAAGAGAGGTAGAGAAGAAAGGGTCAAAGGCTGCTCTAATTACTCTCATCTTAGCAAGCAGAATGAAATGAAGTTTCCTGGGGTAATTAATCAAGCTGTGATGAAAAGTGAAAACACACTGAACACTTGTGGTCAGGGACTTGGTGGAAACCACCACTGCTTCATGGAGGACACTGTTGTCGGTCTGGAAGGAGCTTCTCATTTAGGAAAGAATGTATAGTTAGTAATGCAAGGTCCAGCATTCAAAATAAAGACAGAAGGAAAACAGCAGCAATCAACTGACGTTGCTGTCGCTGAGTTTGGCCTCAGTTCTTGTTGGTAACAGGAGGCTTGCGAATTTCTACGGTGTGTTGGGTGGAAACAGTCTATGCCTGGTGATTTTCACAAACAGATGAATATACTCCTATTTCCAAGCATGCAATTCAGTCCCTTGGACTACAGCAAAAACTGCCACCCTTTTCAAAGGAACTGGTGTAATGCAGTCCTTACTATCTGAGCTCATATCTATTACGAAAATCAAGCTGCATGTTTTTCCAGGTGCTACCATCTTGGAAACAAGGCACAAGGGGACCAAAAAAAAATGTGTTTTAGAACCTAATGTGAAAGCCTCCAATTAGGATTTTTTTTTTAAATCTAGTTATTGAAAGCTATTTTGGCTAAAACCCGAACATATTTAAATGTCTTCCAAACTTGTATATTTGCTGCTCTTACTACTTATGCATTATTTTGGAAATGTTCAAAAAAATTCTATCAAATTAAACATTTAAAAAATTAAATATTTGACATTGTAGTTTACATTAATCTTTTTTATTAATTTGAGTGTGGAATAAGGCAATGCCTGTTGATTGTCAGTAAAATGAGTACAGTAAAATGACTAAAAAGCAAATAGTCCAACTGTCAGAGGATTTCTGAAACCAGACCAGGAAAAACAGCAACATGGAATTAAATGCCATTCAGAGACCTTGATTTGTCTATCTGTCTCTTTATGGTGTTCCATATTTCAGACCAATCTTCTTCCCTCTCCCAAACCCCACGCCCCACCCCCAAACAATATGAAAAACGAAGAATAACTCTCTTGCTTCAGAGAAGGAAAACTCTGACTCCAAAACACCTCCGCTGCCTTGCGGCATACCTCTTCAGGGGAAAGGCTAAGGGAGTAAACCCCGACAGAAAATCCGGAGCCGGAGTCCCTAAGGCGGTTTGACGTTGTAGTCAACACCGGCAACTCCTGCGGCGCACCTGAAGCCAAGCTGTATTGACTCCGTCTTTCCCTTGGACCCTTCAGCTGCTAAGAGAGGGGGGGTCTGCTGCATGGGCAACAGCAGACCCTCCATATCACCCTGCCCAGGCTCTGTAGCTTCAGCTTCACTGGAGAGGACACTCCAGCGTCATCGTAAGATGTCGATTCAACACGGGAGGAGACAGATACCTTGTCACTCCCGAGTTGGACTGCACAGCCATTCTCGGCGGTGCAGATAGACTCTTAAGAAGCTACACCATCGTCTCTCGAGACGGACGGCTGCCGACGACTCTCTTGCTAAACATTGTGTTGTTCCAAATTGTTTTTTAACCCTCTTGCTCCATTAGTCACATGTCTGAAAGTGCATAGAATATCCTCTTAAGCAAGAGTGTGATTCAAACTTTCACTACTTGCCTGCAAAAGACCTTTGACATGCCGCATCCTTGAGGAGGCAGGTGGGGTTGAGACTAGACCAAATAGTGGCAGAACACCTTTGTGAACATGGAGTTTGCTCCTGAGTTCAAGGCTGGGTGAATCTGAAGGGTGGAGCAGCCCGCTGGGCTCCACAAAAAGTAGAAGGGACTGTAATGTTGGGGGGAAATTAAACAGAAAGTGAAGGAGTCAACCTGTGGTTGCTGCCAAGTTTCTCCTCCTCTTTTCCTACAGTAAATTTGGAATCTGCTCTTATCTCTTTGACCCCACCTTCCAAATCTTTACTGGAGTCTGTATTTGTTCTTTGCATGCAATGCATTACATTCCAACTCAAACTCTAAGCCAATGTCTGGACCATAAATCTGGCCATACTACAAACCGTCCAGTTCATAAAGCCCCCCCTCAAAATCCTACAATGATACCCAATTGTTTTCTCAAATGCTTCATCAAGCTTCTCTGAAAAGCTTTTTCTTGTATTTTCAAACCTGGATATCTTACCTATTCTCTCCACATTACTCATCAAAGTTATTAGTCTCCCCAATAAACAGGCCTCTGTAGGCTTACTATGAAATAATGGGTTGAATCAGGGAAAAAATGTTTAAAAATTACTATATAATTCAAAAGCACTGAGTTGATGGCCCTGGAAGCAAGATCAAACATAATAGCTATCACAATAAAATTATTGGAGTTGAACTAATAGACACTTCAGAGTGGGTGTTCAAAATGGTAATTTTTAAGAGTTTAAAATATTACTTTTTTATTTTATGACTTATAAGAAACAGATGAGCATTGTAGAAAAATCAGAATAAATATATTAAGATAAAAGAAAACAATAAAAATTACCTATAACCCCACCACTGGACTGCTGATGTTTTTGAGGCATATTCTTCAGGACTTCATATTAATATATTTTACAGTTATGTATGCAAACCCATGTGACAAGACATCCTGTGTAAGCCAGAGCTAAGATACAGATATGTTTAGTATTATGCTATCAGGTGTCACCCCTGCCCATTTCCAGCTCTTTACAAATATATATATTTGCTTCTACATGATTCACATTGGAGACTGGGAAGATTTATGGGAATGGAATGCAAGATATGTCCAAATGTGGGGTCCAGATATATATAGTTATGTCCAGCAAACGATGTGTCTGTGTTTGGAGTGTTGCTCTTCCAATTAGGAATCAAATATCAAAGGAGAGTTATGAGAAACAATTTATTTTAAACAATGAGTTTATTGGGCCAAACTTAGAAACACAGACTGAAGGATAAAGTCATGATGCTGGTTTCAAGGTGCAGCTATAATTTCAATTCCCACCCATCCTTCTCCCAGTGCCCCAAGTTAAGTGAACTCTGGAGAAGAAGACACAGATGAAGCAAGAGTAAGAGCTTAAAATTCAAGATTCCAAACAATCTTGTAGTAGGACTCTTTTAACTGATCATAAAAAGACAATCAAGAAGTTAGGAACACTCAGGCATTGGTAGTAGTTGTTCTTACTGGAACCTCCACTGACTGTTCAAACATACATGTGCTCATATGCACACGATACTGAATGTACTCTATAATCTGTTTTTGAAAATATAGTATACTATGATCATCCAATCATGTCAGTAAATATAGTTCTATATCATCATTTTAAATGGTTTCAGAATATTGATTTTACCGTAAGTTATTTATAAACAGTGTTTCAAGATCATCCTTGTAGCTAAATCTTTGGGTGTATGCTAAATTATTTCATCAGGATGAATTCCTAGCAATGAGATTGTGGGTTACATGAAATACACATATTTAAGACCTGTGATATAAACCATACATATATTTTCTACCCTCTAGAGAGATTAAACTAACTTACTCCTACCAGCACTGAATAAAAGTGACAGATAAAATGTTATTTTTTAAATTCATGCTGACATCCTAGATAGACTAATCCCTTCCCTTTCCTAGAATCACTACCCATTGTAGATAACATAAAGGTGTTAAACTAAATGAACCTGTTCACAGTTTGCAGTGTTCAGCCCATCTTAGACCAATATGGCAGAACTACCCCACGTGTCAATCTTTAACCACAGATAATTTTGTCCCTCTTCACTCGGCAAGCCCATATCTAACTTGGCTACTCTCAGTACAGTTTTTGAGTACTGTATTTCCCTCCTTTTTAATATTATGTTGCTGAGATAATCTCCTTCCCTGATATATCATTTTACTTTCCCTCAGATCTTCTCTTGTTCGGCATCTCCATCCCACATTTCCAATCTCTCTGAGTATGTTGGCTTCAAGTGTTGGAATTCATTCACATTTGAGCCATTTTAAATTAATGTGCCAAATAAAAATTCCTGGGGCACTATCATTACTAACAATTCCCCAACACTACACATCCATCTTTTTTTTTTGCTCCTGATTTTTTCCTGTGAACTCATTTCTGATTTCATCAGTATCCTCTATTCTTGTTGTCCCTGTTCTACTCAATTTTATGAATGCATTTCTAAGCAAATCAGTCATTTAAAAGGGGACTGAAGAATACACTATGAAACTCAAACTTGTTGTTTTATCACTGAACAAAAGTTTTAAAGAATTTCAGGTGCTACACAGGAATTAAAAATTAGCACTATTATACATTAGTAAGTATAAATTAATATGTTTCTATATAAACATGTAGCAAAATTTTAAAAAATATTTTGTGTACGCAATTCTCTCTCTCTGAATTAATCTGAAGAAAATAATTGAGTATATAAAGATTATGTAAAAGTGTGTTTATCATAGCTCTATAAGTTTATAAGTAAAATAGAATGTTCAATAATAGGAAGTTGTTTAAATAAGATGCCATATGCATGTGGAAACATATATAGCTATTAAAAATGAAGGCAAATGGTATTTATATTAATGAAAAAACATAGATAATATGTTAATAAAAATGGCAGGTTGCAGAATAATTGGCATAGTGTGATCACATCTCAGTAATAAAGACGTTTGTATTTATAAAATCAAAGTTAAAAAAAAGGCTGGATACCAATTCAACTGGTATGCATGCTCAGCAAAAGAGAGTAGGGGACCAGAGAGAAGTGTTGGGGACACTTGTGCCTAGAGTAGAAAAAGGAGAAGTTATGACCAAAGGCCATGGTCAGCCTATGTCTCAGTATGATCCCTGTAAAGAGGGGTCATTCCCTCCAATTATGAAACTTTGAGTGTGATGGGAGTGAACCTGGAAGGACAGCATCCTGGGCAGTTTGGCCACAAAAAGCAGTGAGAGTAGGCCATTGGGTTGCAAAAATATAAAGGCCTCTTAAGAAATTGACACAACAGCATTTCCTTCTTTTTTTATTGAAAGTAAGTAACATAACCATTATGAAGTGAGGTACAGAGGAAATGCACGTTACTTCTTTAGTGGGGTGTGGTGGTTAGGTAAAGTCAAATTTCCAAGGGTGTGGCTTTAAAGGGTAAAGAATTTAGATCATTATTACAATCTAACACACCTGTACTTTCTCATAATTTAGACAATAATCACATAATATTTGTGTAGTCATTCCCATTAAAATACATGGTGTGATGATCAAGTGGGACTTATACCTGGGATGCAACATTGGTACAATATCTGCAAATCAATTAACATGATACATCACATAAATAAAATGAAGGGTAAAAATCATATGATCATGTCATCAGGTGCAGAAAAAGCACTTTACAAAATTTAGTACCCATTTATGATAAAAACTCTCAGCAAAGTTGGAATAGAAATAACATACCTCAACATAATAAAGACCATATAAGACAAACCCACATGTAATATTATACACAACTGAGAAAAACTAAAAATGTTTCCTTAAGATCAAGAACCAGACAGGGATGTCTGCTTTCACCACTCTTATTCAACATAGCACTAAGTCTTAGCCACAGCAATCACACAAGAAGAAATAAAATGCATCCAAAATGGAAAAGAAGAAGAAAAGCTGTTATTATGATACTGTAAATAGAGAACCCTAAAGATTCCATCAAAAACTATTAGAACTGGTAAATGAATTCAGTAATATTAAGAAATTGGTTGCATTTTTAATACACCAATAATGAACTATCAGAAAGGGAAACTAAGAAAACAATATCATTTCCAATTGCATCAAAAAATAAACAAATACCTAGGAATACATCTAACCAAGGAGGTGAAAGATGTGTACTCAGATAACTTTAGGGCACTAAAAAAGAAATTGAAGAAGATACAGATGGAAGCACAGACCATCTTCATGGACTGGGAGAATTAACATCAGTAAAATATCCACACTACCCAAAGCAATATAGATTCAATGCAATTCCCATCAAAATACTAATGGTATTTTTCACGGAACTAAAACAAATAATCCAGAAATTTATATGAAACTACAAAGGATCTCAAATAGTCACAGCTATCTCAAGAAATAAGAACAAAGTTAGAGGTATCACACTACCTGATATCAAAATATACTCCAAGGCTATAGTGATCAAAGAGTATGGTACTGGCACAAAAACAGCCATGTAGATCAATAGAATAGAACAGAGAAAGCCCATGTCTATATGATTAATTAAATTATGACATAGTCAACAAGAACATACAATGGAGGAAAGAAATTCTATTCAATAAATGGTGTTGGGATAGTTGGACAGACACATACAAAAAAAAATGAAACTGTCCACCTTCTTATACCATATATAAAAATAAACTCAAAATAGATTAGACTTCAATGTAAGATGCAAAACCATAAAACTCCTAGAAGAAAACATAGGCAGTAAAAATCTCTGACATTACTCTTAGCAGTATTTTTTTTATATCTCCTCAGGCAGGGATTACATCAAACTAAAAAAATTTGCATAGCAAATGAAACCATCAACAAAATGAAAAAACAACCTCTGAATGTGAGAACATATTTGCCAATAATACAGTTAATAAGGGGTTAATATTCAAAATTTATAAAGAACTCATACAACTCAACACCCCGTCCCCAAGAAACAATTCAATTGAAAAATGGACAGAGGACCTGAATAGGTACTTCTCCAAAGAGAACAAACATGTGGCTAATAGACATACAAAAAAAATACTGTGTCACTAATCATCAGAAAAATGCAAATTAAAATCACAATGAAAGAACACCTCTCACCTCTCAGGGTGGCTATTACCAATAACTCAACAAACTACAAATGTTGATGAGTATGTTGGAGAAAAGGGAATTCTCATATATTGTTGGTGGGAATGCAGATTGTTACAGCCACTTTGGAAAACAGTATGGCGGGTACTAAGAAAAAAATTAAAAATGGAACTGCTTATGACCCAGTGATTTCACTTCTGTATATATATCTTAAAAAAACCTGAAACACTAATTCAAAAAGATATATGTACCTCATGTTCATTGCAATGTTATTTATAAAAGTCAAGATATGGAAGTAACCCAAATGTCCATCAATAGACAAGTTGTTAAAAAAGCTGTGGTACATATATATAATAGAATATTACTTGGCCATAAAAAGAAGGAAATATTACCATTTGAAACATCATAAGTGGACATAAGGGATATTCTGCTAAGTGAAATAAGTCAAACAGAGAAGGACAAATACTATATGATATCACTTATATGTGGAACCCAAAGAACAAAATAAACAAATGAAATATAAACAGACTGATAGATACAGAGAATAGACTGATGGTCTCCAGATGGGAGGAATGTTGGGAACTGGGTGAAAAAAGTGAAGGGATTAAGGACTATGGATTGGTAGTTACAAAACAGTCATGAGGTTGTAAAATACAGCACAGGGAATACGGTCAATAATAACTATGTGATATTGCGATACCTATGTACAATGCCAGATGGGTACTTGAAATATCAGAAGTAACACTTTCTAAAGTATATGATTGTCTAACCACTATACTGTACACCTGAAACTAATACAAAATAATATGAAATATAAATTATAATTGAAAAAAATAAATAAAATAAAATATACATGGTGTGATACTTTGTTACCCTAATGGCCACCAAAGAACCATGTCTCCTAGTGTTTATGCTTGTATTAGTTTGCTAGGGCTGCTGTGACAAAGTACCACAAACTGGGTGGCTTGAAACAAAAAATTTATTCTCTCACAATTCTGGAGGCCAGAGGTCTGAAATCAAAGTCTTTTGGCAGGGACATGCTTCCTCTGACGGCTCTAGGAGAGGATCCTTCCTGCCTCTTCAATCTTCTGGTAGTCCCAGGTGTTCTCTGGCTTGTGGCAGGCAGCACTACCCCAATCTCTGTCTTCACATGGCCTTTTCCTCTGTGTCTGTGTGACTTATCCTCTTATAAGAATACCCATCATATTGGTTTAGAAGCACACTCTTCTCCAGTACAATCTCATCTTAACTTGACTATTATCTTTAAAGACTCTATTTCCAAATGACGCCACATTCTGTTATACTGATTGTTAGGATTTCAACCTTTCTTTTGGGGGGGGGACACAATTCGGCCTATAATGATGTCCTTATGTAGTCAACTTCCTCATTGATCCTGGGCCGTGTGACTTGCTCTGGCCCACAAGATAGAAATAAACTTGACATAGAAGAAGTGTGAAGACTACTTGGACACTGCCACCACTCTGGGAGGAGGCCTGGTGAAGCAGGTGTCCCAGCTGAGATCAACCAAAACTCAAGCTGAATTCAGTCACCTGAGTGAAGCCAGGTGAAATCACAGTTGCCCAGGCAAATCAAGAAATGGTGAAAAATTATAAATTATAGCTTTATAGGAGCTACTGAGTTTTGAGATGACAATAGTAAATAACTGATACAGATAGTTACTGAGTTTCCCTACATTCTAAGCCCAGTAAGGTCTGATGTTTCCCAACCCACCAGTTCTATATAATCATTACTTTAATTGGAATTGAAAAGAACTTTAGAGATAATCCAGTCTTATTTCCTTATTTCAAAGATTTTTTTTTTTAATTGAGACTCAGGAGCTGAAGTAATACACCTGATACCATGCTGCTGTAGAGGCAGGCATCAGACTCCTGACTGGTTCTGTGCTCTTTCAACATTATCACGAGGTCACATGCTCGAATATGAAACTACTACTCTGAGGGTGGGGCTGGCTCATGGTCACACAGCTATTTAGTGTCAATATCAGGGCTAGAAATCAGGTTTCCTAACTCCCCATCTAGAATTCTCTTCCTTTTGGGGGATGGCGAGCATACCGTGTGTGTCTTTACTCACACATTTAACTGATTATTGTCCTATGAAGTGTTTATCTTTGTGCCAGAGTGGGGTACAGAGGGAAAAAGATACCATCCCTTATCTTTCCTAGCTCTGAAGCCTCTTTCTCTTCCTTTTTTTCTCTTCCTCCTTAGTCCCCCAGCCTTGGAAATATGAGTAAGAATTCCTACCCCTCCCCATCAGCCACCACTTCATGCAGGATGGATTAATGAGGTTATGTCTCCAAAGAACTTTGAGTTCCTTGGAAGAAAGGCATTAACATGCAAAGTGGTGGTTGTTATTGCGATTACTTCACTGAGTAGGGTTTCACAGCTGTCCTGATGGAAAAGGGGCCAACAAAACAGAATGCCAGTTTCCCCCAGCAGAGGAGCAGCTGGAATAGATTATAAATGAGACCTGTGTGCCCAGCTCTCTTTTTCGTCAAAGCCCATCAGCCTTTCTCAATGCCCAGCTCTCCCCTTGACAGCCCAGAAAACTCCCTGAGCCAGACAGGTGTGGGCAAGGGCACCATCTAGCTCCACGTGGATAAGCCTGCTTGGCAGGGGCAGCAAAACACTATATTCTGAAATGGGGCCAACCCATTACCAGTGCTCAGTAATGCAATGGATTTCTCCAGTGGTGATTTGGGGTAAGTAAAACATTCTCATTGCTCAAACTTCCCTCCACTTTATAGGGCAGGAGGGACAGGGGAAGGAGAGGGAAGAGGGTGTGCAGACTCAGGCAAATGTCACACTGCCAGGATCAGAGCACCTCTACCCACCTTTTCTTCTTCCTTTCTCCCTTCTTTCTCCCTTTTTCCTCTGCCATCTCTCTCTAACCCTCCCGCCCTTTCTGTGTCACCTTTTTTTTCTCCCTCTCTCCCTTTGTCCCTCTGTCCCTCCCTCCCTGTCTTCCCTTCATTTAACATGTGTGTATTTAATATTCTGTGGGGCAGCCTGTTTCGTCCCAGAGATATAATGGAAAACAAGTTGTAGTCCTTTTCTTCAGAGTTGCCCATCTTGGTACAAGAGTAGTGGTGATGAGTATGACAAACGGACAGAAAATCACATTCTGTAACACATTCCAAAACTAATTTGGCAAGATTAGGAGCCACATCAGCCTGGTTTTGAAGGCATCTTTGATGACCTCTATAGGATCAATAGAAGACTATCAGGTTAAGTGAAAGGCAAGTAGGGGGGTATTCTAAGCAGCCATAGTCCCATTGGTTCTGCAATAGTTCAAAAAGTATAAATGGTGTGTGTGTGTGTGTGTGTGTGTGCATATATAAAAGAAAAACAGAATATGAGCATCGTAATAGTATTATGCTGTGATGATAATATTATTTATGCATTTATTGAACACTTGTTATGTGTTAGACACTACTAAAAGCTTTAAATACATTACCTTATTTAATCCTCACAACAATTTTATAGAGCAAGCCCCATTACTATGTTTATTTTACTGAAGATGAAACTGAGGCCCAAGGAAGTTAAGTGACTTGCTGAAAGTCACAGAATTAGTAAGTAGAAGAGTCAAGTTTACACCTCGATAGCTTCACTTCAGACCCCATACCAATAACCCAGCAGTCCCTTTCATGCAGAGACCATCTCTATATGTAACTTAGCTCTGTCTAGATTCAACATTCTTTTAAAGAGTAGGTTTAAAGTAGCAAGACATAAAACTAAAAAATATACTTCCCCAAGCCTAGGAAATGTGGATTCTCTAGTACATTGGGTAAGCAAAATGAAATTTTCTTCTGATCCAATAACTCATGCATACATACACTTAGGGACAGTTTGGACCTTTTTAGTTATAGCTTGCATTTCAGTTGTCAAACTTTTTCTAACCCTTTTGTCTTATCTCTCTAACTGAACAGTAAGTCCCTTGGTGGTCAGAGACTTGTGTCTTTCTTTTTTAATGTTTGTCCTTTTCATTACCCACACCCACTCTCTACCTTGTGCTCCCAGAGTGTCTGGCTGTGCCTTTATCAAAGGATTTGTCATAGCAGGATTTGAGTTAGTTATGTGAAAATGTCATACAAACATTTAAAAAAATATTTTATGTATTTATTTTTAGATAGAAGGAAAGAAGGCGGAGAAACAGTGATGGTTGCCTCTCACATGCCCCCTGACAGGGGACCTGGCCCTCAACTAGGCATGTGCCCTGACCGGGAATCAAACCAGTGGCCTTTTGGTTTGCAGGCCAGCACTCAATCCACTGAGCCACACCAGCCTAAACAAAAAATTTTAAAGATTTTCTTTCTTTATTTTTAGAGAGAGGGGAAGGGAGGGAGAAAAAAAGGGAGAGAAACATTGCTGTGAGAGAGAAACATCCATCGGGCTCCTCTCATACGTGCTCTATCTGGGGACCAAACCCACAACCCAGGCAGTGCCCTGACTGGGGATCAAACTGGTGACCTTTTGCTTTGTGGGATGATGCTCAACCAACTGAACCACACCAGTCAGGGTTCATATAAATTCTTGAGGACATTTTGGCAGGGGCACATAATAGATTTCCAGCAAACGCTTTTAGACTTGAAAACAGAAGGCATGTGGTAAAAGTTCAGGGCTGCTGGCAAACCAAACCCAAATCAAAGGCTCTCAGCCTGCTTGTGTATCTTCTTCAACGTCCTGTGTGCTTCCATCCTCTCAGCTCTCTGAGCCCATCCTCCTCTTCCCGCCGCTGTGCAGCCATCCCGTGCTACACAGCAACCCCCCCCCCTTTTTTTTTTAATCCCCTTGCCCAGAACCCTCAGTTATAGATTTCTCTTGGGGGATTATCCAATTTGGAAACTTTTAAAATATGATGAAGATTTCAAATACCAATAAAAGTGTTTTGCTTTGTTTCAGATTTGTTTGTGTGTGTTTATTAATGCCAACTGTCCTGTTCAATGTACTCTGATAATCTGACTTGCCTATTTTCCTTGGTGCTTTCTACTTAAAAGTTCCTTGTTGATATAGACAATAAAGATAACTTATTTAATAAAAATGTGAGTGTTATTGATCCCTTAAATCTAGCATGGGATTAGGCTCAGACTCTTTTATACATTTGCTCATTAGCATTTAACAACACCAGTATGAGGTGGGCACTCATGTCCACACTACAGATGAAGAATTACAGATTGGGGGTTACAAGTGATTTTTAAATGGAATGCTGATATTCACATAGGTCTAGTTTACTAGTGCTCTTAAAAATTCTACTCTTTTGCCTCCTCTTATTGACCTAGAATCTCTGATTTCTCAAAGCACTCAGGGTTGGTCTCATTTACCTCCCACATACAGAGGAGGAAACTGCTGGGCATGTGTAGGTGATATGCCTAAGATTGCAGAGACTGTTGGGCATGGATTCTGTTTGTGGGTGATGCCCCCCTATTCATGCCTGTTTTGAATAATGAGGTCAAAGAGGGTAGGAATCCAGTTGTTTCCTCTTGCTTTATACAGATGTGGGTCACGTTCAAGTGACAGAAGTAAACAGATAATTTAAGTATGTCTGGGCTCTGTAAAAATTAGCTGCAAAAACAGTGTCTGTCTTTCTCAATTCACCAGACGGTCACAGAGTGAGGCAGGGTGAGAGGGTTGGCCTACCCAAGCCACAGATCTCCACATCTTTCAGTGGTTACTTTATATTGTCCCCCAAACATATGTAACCAAATTGTCATTTGCCAGCACTCCTCCAACCTTTCTTCCATGTGTGGCATTTCCTCTGGAGCAAGCTGAGCTCAAAGAGGAGGGACCTGGCAGGCTGCCTGTTGGTTATTCAACCCCACAAAAATAAAGAAATACAGAACTAGGACTTGGCATCTGGTTGGATTCTATCCATTATAAACTAAAATTATTTCAGAAGGAATCTTCCTTTTTTTATTCTTTTTTTCCCGTTTACCTAAAACCTGACATGGACTTTGTAGACGCATCAGGACCTCTCTGAGCTCCACATAGTGTTCAGGTAAAAGGCAGTGTTGGGAGTGGGGCAGGTGTGAGGTGAGGACACTTGAGGTGGACACCTCAGCCACCACTTCCAGCACATGGCCTTGGCCAGTGACCTCACTTCCTCATGCAGATTCAGCCCATTGAGACCATTCAATGTGGTAAATTCTTTAAAGCATCTATCACAGGGTTTAGTTCATGGAAGGCACTTAATGTTAATTCCAATTCCCCATTTGTTCACAATATTTATGATGATTCTGATGAATTATTTTGTCATATATATGTCATATATGTGTATATATATGACATATATACATCATATATATGTGTGTATATATATATACCATGTTTCTCCCAAAATAAGAGAGTTTCTTATATTAACTTTTGCCCCTAAAGACACACTAGGTCTTATTTTCAGGGGATGTCTTATTTTTTCATGAACAAGAATTCACATTTATTGTTGAACAAAAAATCAACATTTATTAACATACTGTAGTCACGTCATCACAAACATCAGCATAACCAGCCAAACTCTGAATTCCATCAAGAATTTCTTGTGACTCTATTTCCATGTACAGCAAACGCGGCGGCTGCGGTGGCGGGCCTCTTCCAGCTCACCCGTGCACAGCGGTCCTCGGAGCAGCGGCTGGAGGGTTCTCCCTTTCATGTTCTCCGGGCAGCAGATGCCTCCCACACAAGGTAAGGCCTATCTAAATGACCTGCTAACACTAATATATGGTGTGGAGGGAGCTGTAACAATGACTACTGCTAGGTCTTATTCTCAGGTGAGGCCTTATATCTCTAAGCTCAAAAAAAAAAAAATTGCACTAGGTCTTATTTTGGGGGGATGTCTTATTTTCCGGAAAACAAGGTATGTATAAAATCTTGGGTATTTTTCTGCTTTGTCACTACCCAGATCTTTGTTCATGGATATCTCACTTGCCTAAAATGGAGTGGTCAGTAAGAGTTTGGACTCTGGAGCAAATTGCCAACATTCGAATTCCTACTCCATCACTGCCTGGTTGTGTGACCTTGGAAAAAATCACTTAAACTCACTGTGACTCAGTCACTCATCTTTAAAATAATACTGACATCACAAAATTGTTTTGAGGATTTGAAGAGTTAATCCACATAACTGCTGATAATATTGTCTGGCAAATACAAGTGCTCAATAATCATTAACTATTATTCTTTCTTTTTCTTTTAAGAAATTTTTTAAAATTTATTTATTTGTTTGGTTATTTTATTTTCAGAGAGGGGAAAGGAGAAAGAGAGGGAGAGAAACATCACTGTGTGGTTGCCTCTCACCCGCGCCCCCGACTGGGGACCTGACGTGCAACCTAGGCATGTGCCCTGACTGGGAACCGAACCAGCAACACTTGGCTTGCAGGCCGACACTCAATCCACTGAGCCACAGCAGCCAAGGTTACTATTATTCTTTCTTAACTTGTCTTTGCCTCTGCTTTTTCATGTTCTATCTGAAAAAAATAAACAATAAAATTCATATTTTCTGCATTTCTCTTGTATAGTTTTTGTGGAGAAAGTAGGCAGTTATAGAGGACCTACTATGTGAAGGTACAAGTAACTCACAAGTATCTAAAATAAAACATATTTAAAGTAAAAATCAAAATTAGGGAAATAATATACAAGTCACTATGATTTTAATTAATATTAGAACTAATTGGGAGAATTTTCATAATACTGAAAACTTTTGCCTTTCACTCCAGGGAGATGGTTTTGTTGAAGTTTTCCAGGGTTAGGGATACAGAATAAGTGACATGAAAAAAAAAGCAGATGTCACAGTCAGATTTTTCCAGATGATCCCTGAGTGTCCACCATGGGAGTACAAGTTCTCTCTTCTTTCCAGCTCTTGCACATGGCCTCCCTTTGAAGCACTTGTTGTAATTGACTTTATGAGCTGATAGTTGTTTACAGGGTATGAAGTGAAAAGATCCAGAAAAACTTCCACCCAGAAATGGCCCCAGCTCCCACTGGTTGGCATGTGGATAAGGAACCAACCTCCGCCTCCTTCTGTTCCACATGCTCTCTCTATACTCATTTCATCTGCTTGCAGCTCCCTGGGCACTTCATGCTGTTGACCACCTTCAGACCTTTGCTCTTGTACCTCCCTCTGCCTAGAAACATTCTCTTGTTTGTAAGAAAACAGACACACAAATAAACTGAATATCTGAAGTCTCATTAAGTCATTACCTTTTACATGTCTCCTTCCAGATCACCTTTTGCCTCAACCAAACATCAATGTGAACACACATTTTCTGGCATTCCCTGCAGGTGTGTGTGTGTGTGTGTGTGTGTGTGTGTGTGTGTGTGTGTGTGTGCATATATAAAAGAAAAACAGAATATGAGAATAAACCCTGTATAGAGTTCACAGAGAGGGGATCATGGGAACACCTGTAATACTGTATTACTCTTGTCATTGAAATGTCTATATTCTTAATGAGCTAGAACACTTTGAGGAACACAGAATATCTTAATCATCTCACCTTCCCCAGAGCCTAGCAAAGTGCCTGACATATAATGGTTAATCAATAAGTGTTTGACAAAAGGATGGATAAATGAATTTACTACCTCTCAGTCTTAAGAAAAGCAGAAAAGGAAACTGAAATCAACTAATTTTACTACTTCAAGCTACTTTGGATAGGCAGTACTGGGAGAGAGGCTCAAATTCTTAGCTACAATATTTTCTGGTAGAATTATTTTATTCCATCTTCTTATTTCTGTGTCTTGCAGTATTTGAATCAGTATATATTACATAGCTGGTGCTGAAGAAATGTTTGTTGAATGGATGGAAGATTCAAGATATTTCATTTTTAGCTGTGAGATCTTGGTGTCATCCCACGGGAAGGTGGCCCCAGTAGTCTAGAACCCGGATGGACAGTGATAGGCAGTGACACAATTTCTAGGAGAGAGAATTGGAGCTGCTATCTTGATAACCCCAACACGAATCAAAGGCGTTAACCATTCTGAGACAAAATCCAGTGAAGAAGGAGCTGTGGAAAGATTTCTTTTCTCCCTGAAGCTATCTTACTTTCAGTAATTCTTCTCTTCCTTAGAACAGATAAAGAACATAATATTTTGAATGATATTAATGGTATTTCTCTTTTAGTTTTAGATATTCATTATTGCCTTCCTAGTCAATGTAAAGTAAGATTATTGCAAAGTAATGGAAAATTTATTATTGGATTTTTGATGTTCAAAAGAGGACTTTACAGCAAGACAATAGTCTGCAAAGCAAGCATTACAGAGCCAGAATTTTCTAAAGTACTCTAGTAGCCATGTAACCTGTCAAGGCTAGTCCTGGCAGAACACATTATATCGTTTAATGTGATGTGGAGAAGAAGGGGGCCTCAAATAAAAGTTTGCCCCTTTCAGGCCTAAAAGATTGTGCAGAAAGGATGATGGCACCATGAGTTGAGAGTAGTGATAAAGAATACAGCTTCCTGAACATCTCCTCTCTGGGCTTTGAAAGTCCTTTGGGGTGTGGAGGTGCAATGGATAATTTTAGAGTACAGTGAGAACATAAGGGTTTTTTTTTTTTCTTTTCTTTTTTTACTGTTGACGTTGTTACAGATGCCCCTACTTCCCCCCACTTTTCCCACTTCCATCCACCCTCGCCCCCCTTCCCTCTGGCCATCACCACACTGTTGTCTGTGTCTATGGGTTATGCATATATGTTCTTTGGCCAATCCATTCACCTTCTTTCATCCATCCCCCCTCCCCCCTCTCCTCTGAAAGCTGTCAATATGTTCTATGTAACCATACCTCTGGTTCTATTTTGTTTGTAGGTCATTTTGTTAATTAGATTTCACATATAACTGAGATTACATGTTATTTGTCTTTCTCTGGCTGGCTTATTTCACTTAGAATAATAATCCAGGTCCATCCATGGTGTTGTAAAAGGTAACAGTTCCTTCTTTTTTATGACTGTATAGTATTCTATTGTGTAAATCTACCACAGTTTTTTTATCCACTCATCTTTTGATGGGCTCTTGTACTGTTTCCAGATCTGAGTTATCGTAAATAATAATTCAATGAACATAAGGGTGCCTATATTCTTTCTGATTAGTGTGTTTTTGACCCACCTTTGGTTTTGGATCGAGAAAACTGACCCTGAAGATATATAGGGGCCCTACATAATTTAGAGTGTAGAATGGAATGTTCAGGTGGAAGAAAGCAAGTTTGTGGACCTGAGCTTTCCCTGTTTTCACATGACATGAATGCTCAGATGTGAAGACAGAGACCTTCCATGGCTTCCTGGGATGGAAGCTGAGATGAGCCTGCAGGGTTGACAAGATGAGCCTGGGGCCACAAGTGGCAGATATGGAAAAGACTGAAAGGGGTCTTCACCAGCAAGAGGGGGTGGGCAGCATAAGTAAGTCTTCAGGGAGGGGCCTCCAGGCTCTGAGCAAGCCAAGCAGAAATAGACCACAAGTACATCAGCCACAGATGTCAGCTGCGGGAGCCAGCTGTGGCCGCCAGCCATAGGGTGGTGCCAAGCATTCCTCAGCAGACACCAGGCACCTCCTACTCAAGCACAAGTGCAAATCCAGGGCTCCCCTCCCCCAGTCCATGGGCCATGGGACCTGGACAGAGCAGCAAGACAGGGAGAAGAGAGCTCTGAAGAACTGAACAGAAAAACCAATGAATCTAAAGATTCTGCATAAAGGACTGGGCAGCACTATTGTCAAACTAAATTACACTAAATGTAGTTGTCCTGTTTTTATTGCTACTGAAGTAGATAAAGGGCTCATGAAGAAAATCAGATCAGGTATCAAGAAAAAAAGTAGCAAATTTTCTTTCCAATCTGAATGCCATGTGAGTAATTTTGGGACTCCTCTGCTCGCAGGCAATTTTGATCCTTAGCAGTTTGGTCATGGGGCTTAGGAAGGACGTGGTTTGTCAGGTAGAATGAGAAGCGATTCCATTCAACATCTCAAGAGGAGGAGTTCCAGGGGTTTGGGATGCTCCATCCTTGGTCTGTCCTGTCTCCACCCCTCCTTTTCTCCACAATGAGCTTTCTCTATCTTCTTTCAACTCCTTCCCTCACTTTCCTGTCTCTCTTTTCTTGACTTTTTCCTTCCCGATCTCTGAAGATAGGAAATGCACTTCACCGGGTAAGCTGAATCAGAATAGTGACTTTGTCAGCTTTTTAGAGATTTACACGGTGAATTCAAGCTGAACTACACAGCCCCCAGGAAGCACTTCTCTGACAGGATTATGGATGCCCTCAATGAACCTTATAATTGATATTTCCACATTAGGGCCAAGGAAGAAATACAAAAGAGAACAAACAACAGAAGCTCTTTAGTGGACTTTGCGTTAGGCTGGTGAATATGTTAGTGAATTGAAGAAACCCTCAAAAAGTTTAGCAAGTGGAACATTCCTAATGCAGTACGTTAACTCAAGTAACCTAATATAATAACGGCCATAGGAAAAAACAAGTCATGCTCCCCAGGGACTATCTATGGTCATAGAAAGAAGATGTGACACTTTAAGTAAATAACTAATTGGAATGATACAAAGTGTTGTTTTGACTAATAGTGCAGTCTCTGTATGGAAATATGAACTGTCTTCACTTTGAAGGTTTTCACACACAAAATAATCCTGCTCCAGTGGAACTTCTGAGTGTTTAGTAAGTGACAAAATCTTGGAAAATAGGAAGGGGGATTGAAACTAAGCAATTTCAGGGCCCAGCTGCAGGATAGAGAGGAGATAATAAAACACCCCTTCTCTGTCTCCTCTCTCTTTATTCCCGTGAACTTGTAACTCACCAAAGTTTAAAATAGAATTCAGTTTGGTGCAATGCTGAGGCACACAAGCATATGAATATAGAAAGGTTTGCATCAAACAGATCTCTCTCCTTGGAGATGACTTCATGTATGTCAGCATCCATTAGTCAATGACAGGACAGAAGTAACATCAGTTGAACTCCTACTACATATATGCCAGGCACTACAATAATTACTCTAAATATCTCATTTCATTTAATCCTCACTACAATTCTCAGGCTTGGATGTTGTCTTCATTTTACAGATAAGGGGTTTGAAATAGTGAAAAGAAAACCTCAGTTTTGGCCAGATAGACCCGGGCTTGAATCTTATCTTTGGCCTTAGGCAAGTTACTTAAATTCTCTGAATCTCAGTTTTCTAGATGTCAAACGATTGACAACAACACTAATTCATAAAGCTTGGAGAGGCTTAAATGTTACATGTGTAAAGCTCTCCGCAAGATGCATGGCACAAAACAGAAATATAACAATTGCATCCAATTAAGTATTGCAGATATTTCTGGTATTAGGATCCTTCTGCCTGCAATGCAAAATTACCAGCTGCTGAGACAATCTCCCAACATCTTTTTTTTTTTTTTTTTTTTTTACCGAGGTAATGGCTGGATTTCAGGCATATAGTTTACAGAATAAGCTCTTGGTTAAAGTTTGTTGATTTTTAACACAAAGTATCTATAGGAATTCTCTTCTGTTTATGTGTTTCTTTTTTGAATGATTGAAGCTACTCATAATAAACTACATACTCCAGCATTATCAATGTTTTTATGATATAATTTTAAGACTCTCAAAATAAATTCTACTTCTATGGTGAAAGCAGACTAACTCTACTTTGGATACATTGATGTACTGGAACCATGGAGCTGCCTTCTTCAGTCCTTGGGGGACAAGGGGGTGACGCAATGTAAGAGCCATAGTGTGAGGAAGGCTGTTTCTTCTTAATGAATGCCCAGCCATCCCACTTGGTTTGGTTGAAAAGCGAGACTCAAAGTCTCAGCCTCTCTGACTGCCAAGATCCTGTCACTCTTAATGTGCTCGTTTCCAGCTGTGGCCCCATGATGCCTCTTCAAACAAATTATTCTGCACCGATTGATCATGTCCCACTCCTTTTAGATGGCCCATAACCACATTTGAGAGTTAGACAGAAATACTGCCTGACAGATGATCCATGTCGGGGCCAGAAGTCTTAGAGCGCAACATCTCCCAACCCACTTGCCAGTGTGGGACGTGCCCGGGGCCCACACCTAACAACTGTGTCAGTGGTAACAAGGCCTAAGTGCTGACACATTCAGCTGCTTCCTGCCTGTGAACGACCTCAGGGCTTTAGAGCAATTGCGCATCTGGACTTTTCTTCCAAAGACACCTCCGTCTAACAAGCAAATGATTTTGTTAATTGTCTGTCTCCATTTAGCTGGAATATAAGCTCTAATAAGGCAGGTCATTTGCTTTGTTTCACTTATTGCTGTATGTCCAGCTCATAGATGCACATCGTAGGTGCTCAATTTATATTGGTTAAGTGGATGAATAAAAAGAGAATCCAACAGGGATGTCTTTCCTCAGTGTTCCTCAAAGAAAAAGAGGTCTTAATACAAAATAAGCAGGTTGTGAATATGCTCCCTATGGAAATTTGCTTTATTAAAACATGAAATACTAAAATAGGTGTTCTTTATTCTGGGGTATAGACAAAATGTGGTAAATTTGATGGCCCTTCCATCTGATAAGAAGAAAAATGTGCTCATTTTTATTTACTTTTACTATTCCTACTCAATAAAGACTTTGGAATGCCCACATGAATCTTTTTTATTAAGAATTAAATTTCAGTAACTGGCCAGTCAAAAGAAACATGGTTTAGTCCATAAAATTCAATGTGATATTGTTTATATTTTGAAGCATAAGAGTGACAGGGGGAGGTGCTAGAAATGGTTTGCCCTACGATGAAGTCTGAGGATCAAAACTGTTCAATAATCTTTCTTCATTTCCTAAAAAGGACTTACTTCCTGAAATATGTAGCTATAGATGATGGCTAGACCATGACAAAAACCTGTTATTTTTTCTCACAGCATATGGCATATGTTCCAGTTGTTGCTTTCGGACATGAGTTTATATGTTTAACTCTTTAATATCCATCTTCCCTGGCTAAATCGTAAGCAGGGATCTTTGTCAGTTTTGTTGATGCTATATCCCCAGTGTCTAGGATAGTGCCTGCAAATTAATAAATTGCCAAATGAATGACTTAATTAAAATGTATATCACAGATCCTAATATCGTCGTTGTCGTCGTCGGCAGCCGTCCGTCTCGAGAGACGATGGTGTAGCTTCTCAAGAGTCTATCTGCACTGCCGAGAATGGCTGTGCAGTCCGACTCGGGAGTGACATGGTATCTGTCTCCTCCCGTGTTGAATCGACATCATGCGATGACGCTGAAGCTACAGAGCCTGGGCAGGGTGATATGGAGGGTCTGCTGTTGCCCATGCAGCAGACCCCCCCTCTCTTCGCAGCTGAAGGGTCCAAGGGAAAGACGGAGTCAATACAGCTTGGCTTCAGGTGCGCCGCAGGAGTTGCCGGTGTTGACTACAACGTCAAACCGCCTTAGGGACTCCGGCTCCGGATTTTCTGTCGGGGTTTACTCCCTTAGCCTTTCCCCTGAAGAGGTATGCCGCAAGGCAGCGGAGGTTTTTTGGAGTCAGAGTTTTCCTTCTCTGATGTACCCTGACTGGAAGATCGAACCAGCGACACTTAGCTCGCAGGCCGACGCTCAATCCACTGAGCTAAACCAGCCAGGGCCAGATCCTAATATATGTGCAAGTATATCTTAGAGAGGAAGTGATGATAATAACAAGGCTTGGGACCCACAACATCCATTGTAGGAGATCTGGACTTAGGAATGGATCAGCCCAGGTCTGCTCTTTTCTAGATGCGTTGTCATCGGGCATTTAATCTCCCCTAGCTTGGTTTTAAGACTTGAAAAATGGGAGTAACAATATTCATTTAATTAGAGAGCTAGAATGATCATATGAGATAAAAGATACAAATGTATTTTGTAAAAGCTGCTAGGACATAGAAACATCAGATATCATTATGTGTTGGGTGTCTGCTGATGGAGTGAGTGATTGGGTTACATTAATCTGTTACATAGTTCAACCGCTCTGCTGAAGGAGCTACTAATGGATGCTCAGTTATCATAGCAGGTGATAAAGAGAGGTGGTTTTCACAAGAAAAAACAAGGATTTGGGGCTCACTAATATTGCCTGAAGAGCTTTTAAAAATTATATATTCTTAGATGTGGTAAGCAGTATTGTTTGTTCACAATTTATCTTCCCCACCACCCTCAGCCTGTCATATATACTATGCTTTCCTGTAGGTGGTGTTTAGTCTTCACCCCATGAACATTGAACATGGCCATAGATTTGCCTTAGTCAATGAATTATAAGTGGACATGATGCACACCACACCAATGTGGAAATCTTAGACATGTTGGCATGGTTTGGCTTGGCACCCCCACGAACTTCTGACCTCAGTTATGAGAATGGTATGCTCTAGTTAGTGGACACTCCTTCAGCCTGGGTTCTGGAATGAGAATACACATGCTTCTAGGTCAAGCCCAGACATGCCCAGCAGAGCTACAGCAGACTCATAGCCCTCATGAAACGTGAGCGCAAATGTTTGTGTGAGCTACTGAAATGTCAAGGTGGTTTGTTACCATAACAAAAACTGACCAGTACACTAGCATCCACTTCAAGGTCACTGAAGTCCATACTCTGTGGCTAAGGAATCTGTGTATTTAAAAAACTCTTCATGTGATTCTGATAATCAATCAGGCTTGGGAACCACTCTCTCAGATTATATACACCCTTTTCCTTCTTCCTGCCACCTGCCCATATGAACAGGGCTTGACTAATGCTTCCACTGTTCCTATAACTCAGCTGGTAGCATTCCTGGTTGTCAGGTGAGTAGGAAAAGAAAAGAATGCCCCTCTGCTTTGGAGATGGTGATAGAATATGAAGCTTCAGGGACTGAATCTCAAGTTAAATCAGAGACTTCGGGGCCACCTGACCTTTCTCTCCAGCTCTTTATGGGAATGTGATAGAATAATTTATTACTATAAAAATAAGATCTAACCTATAGTGGCTATAATTTATTATAGGTAAGGTGGTTTTGATTTGTGTGTGGTCATTATTCTATTTTCTGACAATCCCTAATAAGTCTATCTATGTTAGCTACTATATTATTATTGGTTAATCAATGTCCAGCAGTTCTGCCTGCTGATGAAGCAGCTAGAAGTGGTAAGAGGGCTCTGTCAATGGCCACTGGTACAGAATAAGCCTATGGTTCCAAGGAAGACTTTTCATTTTACTTACTAGCTTCTCAGAAATAAAACTGGAGCCTGTGGGTTTCAATTATGAAGAAAAATGACCTTTGTTCCATGACCATATGAAAGGTCATAAGCAAGAGTGAAACCACTTCATATGAGTCAAAATAGATTTCTTAAAATTTGTTGGACAATCTCATAATCATGGTGACTTCTCAATAAGTTCAGACAAGACTCCATGGAGAACTAGCTCTCTAACAAATTGTCCTACTTCAGTGTCAGTGACACTGTAGTAAGGGTGCCATCCTTGGTTTGATTGTTTTTTCTTGGGAGCAAGGGCACAGGGGAATGTCTGAATTATCATTTTTGACATTAAAATTGAAACTTGAGTTTCTGTTCTTCTTTTAGCCTTGTATAAGCTGTAACTAACTTTTGTTTTTATGTTGTAAAAGCAAAATTCCTATAGCCTCCAGATTATGGTCAGTAGGATAGATAAAACTGTTTTATGTACTCAGCTATGCACAAGAAGACCTTTTGAAAAGAATATTATTACAGAGCTTGGGACTAATCAAATGAAATTCCTTAAGTCATTCTTTCACTGCACAGGTATCTTAGTAGATCCAGAGACGCAATCACTCATGACAAGCACTGAATGTACAACAGCCTTCTAGAATGTTTATATCATCAGCACAAGAAACTTGGGAATATCTCATATTCAAACACATTGAAATGGAGATGTTTAGAGCCAAAAGCTATGTAAATCCATTTTTCCATGGAAATAGAGGTCTACATTCCTTCGACTGTAGCTTTCCTCAGCTCCTGTCCCCCATGACTCTCAGATGTATGAAATTGATAAATATTTGATTACTCCTTGCAGAGGAGACTTAGCAACTGACATTCATGTTGATTTCACTTATTCTTTTAAGAGAGAAATGTGATTATCTTAAATATTACTTAGATGGTAAACCTCAGTTACCTGAAACACTCAAGGAGGGAACCCAAGAATCTCCAGCTGCTGATGAAGTATATTTTGTTAGAATCCCTGCTGTTAATGTTGGCATGCAAGGTGCAGGGGGCAGAGTTGAGTATGTCACTTTTTGGAATAAAACCCAGGTATGAGTTTATTTGCCTGGTATTTGCCATTTCTTTTAAAACTGAAGACCAAAAATTCTTGGTGATTAAAATTTCTGCATATTTAGATTCCAATTATTCTATTTTACAAAGTCATGTAACTTTTTTTAAGTTATGGGGATATTTGAAAATCTGTTGAAAGAATAGACTGCCTCCTTCTCAGAAATCCACATTTCAGAGAGTTCACCTGGGGTTAATGGAGTCATGGTCAAGAGCTCACAGGATAATAAAAACAGCATGAGACCTGAGGTCTCATTTCTCCCTCATTTCTAGCTATGTGGTCTTAGACATATCACTTAACTTCTCTGAGAATTAGTTTCCTTTTAGCTTTGTAAATCATAAAGTGGCATATGTAAATTTTAGCAATTTTCCTTACAATTGTAAGAAATGTAAATTTTACTAGGCACCCAAAATGTTGTTCTCTTTCTCTTTCTATCATTAAGATTTCTAAGTGAACTGAAAGGTAATCTCTTTATTGCTACCAATTGTATGTGACCATAAAGTCACTCAGTGGTGTCCTTCCTAGGTCTTTGCTTTGTGACATCAAAATTTACACCTTAAATTTATGTATAAGAGAATAAAATGGGGCAAAAGATAAGGCCAAAGCAAAATGTGCACATTTACAGGTATTTTTATCTCCTCACTAAAACTAATTATTATTATTATTATTATTATTATTATTATTGCCATCCTAGTGGTTATGAAGTACAATCTCATTGTGGTTTTGATTTACATTTCACTAATGACTAATGCTTTTTGGCCATCTGTATAATGGAAATGTCTATTTGGGCTTTTATTCATTTTTAAACTGGGTGTTTTATTGTTGCTGAGTTTTAAAAGTTCTTAATATATTATGGATACTAGACCTTTATAATATATGTTATTTGCAAACATTTTCTCCCATTCTGTAGGTTGTCTTTTTATTTTCTTCATTATGCCCCTTTGACGCTGAATTCAGCTTCAATTTTGCTGAAGCCCAATTTATCTACTTTTTTCTTGCTGCTCTTGCTCTTGGTCTCACATCTAAGAATCTATTGTCAAATCCAAGGTAGTGAAGATTTATCCCTAAGTTTTCTGCTAAGAGTTCTATGGTTTCGGATATTATATTCATGTTGTTGGTCTACTTGTAGTTAATTTTTATACATGATGTAAAGTAGAGACTCAACTTTGTTCTCTTGCATGTGAAAATCCAGTTGTCCCACATCACCATCTCGTGAAGAATTTACTCTTTTCCCACTGAGTGGACTTGGAATTCTTATCAAAAATAATTTGGCCAAAAATATTTTTGGATTCTTAATCATATTCAATTGATCTACCTATCTATCTTTATGCCAGTACACACTGTTTTTTTTTTTTTCTGTAACTTTGTAGTAAGTTTTGAAATTAAAAAGTGTTTATCTTCCATCTTTGTTCTTACCTTTTAAGATTGTTTTGGCTATTTAGAGTCCCTTGCAATTGCATATTAGTTTGAAGATCAGCATTTAAATTTCTTCAAGTAAATAAATAAATATCAAAAACCTGTTGGAATTTTGATAGAAATTGTGTTGAATATTTAGAGCATTTTATAGAGTATTGCCATCTTAATGATGCCAAATCATTTTTAAGTATATTTTATTGATTGTGCTGTTACAGTTGTCCCAATTTCTTTTCCCTTTGCTCCCCTTCACCCAGTACCCCCTTCCTTCCAACAATCCCACCCCACTTAGTTCATGCCCATCAGTCATGCATATAAGTTCTTTGGCTTCACCCTTTCCTATATTATTCTTAACTCCCCCTTGTCTGTTTTGTACCTACTAATGCTAAATCTTTCTATCCATGGAAACAGGCTCTCTTTACATTTATTTAGATGTTCTTTACTTTCTTTCATTAATATTTTATAATTTTCATTGTACAAGTCTTTTACCTCCTTCGTTAAATTTATTCCCAGATGTTTTATTCTTTCAACACTAAATAAATATAAATAAATAAAATTGTTTTGTTAATGTTAGATTGGTCACTGTTGATATATGGAGACACAGCTGATTTTTTTCTTGTTGATCTTGTACTCTGAAACTATATTGAGTTTATTAGATCTGGTAGCTTTCTTGCAGATTCTTTGAAATTTTGTATATAGGTTTATGTAATCTGCAAAAAGGAATTAATTTTAATTCTTTCTTTCCAATTGGAATGTTTTTAATTTATTTTTCTTATCTCATCACTCTTGCCAGAACTACCAGTACAATGTTAAATAATAGTGGTGAAAGTAGACATCCTGATTTTAGAGGGAAAGCTTTTAGACTGTTGCCATTTTGTATGGTGTTAGCTATGTGGTTTTTGCAAATACTCTGTATAATACTTAGGAAGTTCTCTTCTAGTTCTAGTTTCCTGAAAGTTCTTATCATGAAAGAGTGTTGAATTTTGTCAAGTGATTTTTTGTATCAGCTGAGGTGATCATGTGAGTCTTTTTCTTTTATTAATGTGATGTGTTACATTGATTTATTTTTTATGTCGAATTACTCTTGCATTTCTGGAATAAATCCATTTGGCCATGATGTATAATCCTTTACATGTGCTGTTACATTTAGTTTGCTAGATTGAAAAGAAAGCTTTTAATTTAATTTAATTTAATTTTTTATTTTATAACTGTGAATAAGGAATTGTAAACCTGTAGTTCAGTAAGCTGACTTAACATTCAATGCAAAAGAAGTTGATCGGTGGAGCCACATCAGCATGAAGGAGATCCCCAACAGTATGTCTCTCTGTCTCAGGGTTCTGACTGGTTCTCTTTAACATTTTGAAGATAAAGAACCTTCAAGATGAAGACCTACTTATCACATTTGTCACTGAGAGAGTGAAAGGGAGGCCTAATATTTGAAAAAGCAAAAGATCTGACACACTGGAATAAATAGGCCAAAGTAACAAAGATGCATTTAAAATCAAGAAATTGATATTTGGGGTTCAATAAAAAAGTTGGAGAAGGTGGGGAGGGGTTGCTGGATCAACAGCCATTCCCATAAAGGGAGCTGGGATTGAGCTAACTGTAAACCCAGCGTGAACTGAGCATTTCGAGGCTCCAGAAAAGGAGTGCAAACTGGGACTATGCTGACAGTGTCATGTCCACAGTGTACAGATGCATATATGTCTGGGGCTTGCTTAGTCCTGCTCTTGGCTCTGCAGGCCCATCCACATCTGGAACATTTATTGCTTCAGTTCTGAGTGCCAATTTTTAAGTGACAAACTGGAACCCATCCAGAGGAGAGTGACCAGGATAAAGAAAGGGCTCAAAATCATGTCAAGCCAGGGAATGTTGAAGGAACCAGGGCTGTTTAGCCTGAGGGAAAGAAGATTAAGTAGGGGATTTGAGAGTTGTTTTCAAATAACATCATGTGAAAGGAGAAATAGACTTGCTCTTTGTATTTCAAGAGTGGAGAAAAAGACCTAAGGTGGATGTTAGAAGCAGGGAGAGGTCAGCCTTCCACAAAGGAGACATTGCCAATAGTCACTGATGTCTGGAAAATCTATAGTTACACACATTGTTGGTGGCAGAAAAAGTGTTTTAGCACCTTAGCAACCCCACTCTCCCTTCTGGGGAAATGCTTCCCATTTCTTTATGGTTATTACTGGAACACACTGGAAGTTGCACCTGATCTAATTCAGGCCAAGGGTCCTTCCCCTGGGATTTGGGGACTTAGGAGTGAGGAAGAGTAGGCTGCCTCTGGCAGAAAATGTAAGAGCTAAAACTAGGGAAGAGTTTCTCACCAAGAGGAGACTGATGTATAGCAAGAAAGGAAATTAAAACTAGCACTCAGAGGAGTGAGAGAGAAGAAAAGGGAAGAATAGAGAAGAGGAGAGGAGAGAACAGAGAGAGAAAACAGAGAAATATTTGAGTACTGGATTTCAGATATTCCTGAGGCTTACTATACTCTTACCCTCCCACAACTTAGTCAGTCACTCAACTCTTTCTTGGATTTTGTGAAATACTTTAGTATCATTCCAAGGGCTGGTCTCTCTTAATTAAATCAGAGTTGGGTTTTTGTCACTTTTAGTTCAAAGGATTCTAACCAATACTAGTATTCTGAGGAGGTGATAAGATCTCCATCAATGGAAGAGTTCAAAGAGAAACAGGGCTACTATCACCTGCCAAGAATTCTATGAAGTGGGTGGGAATAAAATTAAAATATAAGTAGTCATAAATTCATAGTTTTTGAAGCTGAGTGATAGGTTTATCTTATTCTATCTACTTTTTGATACATTTAATATCTGCCCCAATAAAGGGAAGAAAAAGAAATATGAAGAAAATTCTAGCACTGAGGGAAAAGGAACTAAATTAATGGTTCTCAAACAGTGAAGTTTCCACAAAAAAATTAAAAATGGAACTGCCCTTTGACCCAGTGATTTCACTTTTAGGAATATATCCTAAGGATCCTAAAATCAATTCGAAAGAATATATAAACCCTATGTGCATAGCAGCGTTATTTACAATAGCCAAAACCTGGGAACAGCTCAAGTGCCCACCAGTAGATGAGTGGATAAAAAAAACTGTGGTAATTTACACAATGGGATACTAAGCAGATGTGAAAAAGAAGGAAATCTCACCTTTTGTGACAGCATGGATGGACCTGGAGATTATTATGCTAAGTGAAATAAGCCAGTTAGAGAAAGACAAGTACAACATTATATCACTTATATGTGGAATCTAATAATCAAAATAAACTGATGAACAGGATAGAAACAGAGGCAGGGACACATGGGACAGACTGACAGATGTCAGAGGGAAAGGTCTGAGGGGAACTGGATGAAAGGAGGTGAAGGATTAGCCAAAGAACACATACGCATAACCCATAGACACAGACAGCAGTGCAGTGATGGCCAGAGGAAAAGGGGCGAGCGCTGGTTGGACGTGGGCAAAGCAGAGGTGGCAATGGGGACATCTGTGGTAGTGTCAACAATAAAATTTTAAAAAGTCAAGGCCTCAGTTCTTGAAATTTTGATTCAATCAGCCTGTGAGGAAGCTCAGGATTCTACACATTTTCAAAATCTCTCCAGATGGCTCTAACCATCATCCAGGTAAAATCCTTGTTGCATTAGATGACATTTAAGGCATCTTCCAATTTAAGATCCATAGGCTCAAAAATAATGAAGGCTGAAAGTGACCAACACCTTCAATTTTAAAATGTGGAAACTGAAGCCAAGTGATTAAGATTACAGCGTTAGTAAGCAGCAGTGGTGAAAAGTCTCAAACCAAGGCAGTCCTTGTTCTCTGTCCTGCTCTCACAAGTTTTATAAAATGATGAAAACATTGAAAAACAGTGAGACCGTGAGACACAAAGAAAGGTGACTCTGGATGCAGACTGCTTAGCTTGAGTCCTGGCTGAGCCACTTAGTCCACTCCCTGTGCCTCCGTTCCCTCATCCGCACCCACTTCACAGGGTGGTGGCTGTACATTAAACAAGTCAACAAATGTATAGTGTTGAAAATCAAGGCTTAGTATGTGGTAAACAAGTGTTTGCTGCTGTTATAGTTAATACTTGCATTACAGTAGGGAGGAAATTCTCACTGAAGACCTACAAGAACACGAAATAGCTGTTCACTGGTGACAGTACAGAGCAAGGGTGGAGTATTTTGAGCCCGCACTCAGTATCTATCTGACTTATTGCTTCACGCCATCCTGTTCAGTACAGGAGGCTATGGCTCAGGCCACAAAGGTTGAGTCATGAGTGTAGCCCTAGTGGGTCACCTCTGGTCACTTCAGCCAGAGGAAAGAAGAGCCAGAGTGCCCATAAGGGCAACTTAACAGCCACATACATACATACGTACATATATACATGCATACATACATACATACATAAACAAACAACCCCAGAAGGGCTTTTGTTTTGTAAGTTTGATTTGTAAAAAATTTCCTACATACCCAGTCATTGAATGAACAAATAACAATACCTGACTTTAATTTAAAAGATAAATAAATGACAACAAAATAGCTAAAAGGATAGAATTACTTCTAAGGGAACTGTTAGATGTTGTGAAATTAGACATTCCTAAATTCCCAAAGAGTAAAGACAGGGACAGAAGAGTGTCACCCCAGGCCGGCAGTGTTTGTGCCTGCTTTGCTCACTGCCATACCTGGTGGCCAGTGGCATGTCTGGCGTGTGGTAGGGGTTCAATAAATATGTGTTCAAGGGGTGATCTCTCAGAAAGTGGCTTGTACATTTTACAAGCAGTTTCAGATTCAAAGTGTAAATCTACAATGTTAGTTACCCCTTAAAAACTAAAACGAGAATTTCATGAAGTAATTTTTTTTAATATGAAGACTAGATATTCCCTGTGGCTTAAAGGGCTGTTGAAAGAGAGAGGGAGAGAGAGAGGTGGGGGGAGAGAGAGAGAAAGAGAGAGACAGAGACAGAGACAGAGAGAGAGAGTAATTTTCAGGGGCAAACACAGAGAAAAGCAGAAGTGTGAGAATAGTTGCCTCACCCTCATATGGTTCTTCCTCTCTCTGTTCTGCTCCAGCTTTATCCTTTCTCCTTCCACGGTTTGTCCTCTCCCCAGGACTTTCTCCCATGTTTCAAAAAGGTTGTCCTGTTATGTTTGTTTTTTTTTTTTTCCTTTTTCTTCTCTTTCTCTTCTTCTTATTCCTCCTCTAACCCAGTCTCTTAACTTTTGGTGATAAAATGTAACTGAAAAATTAATTAATTAAATCCTTTAACAACTATTTAGGAAGCTATGTGCTAAGCACATTTTTATGGTTATGCTGTTTTGTTGTTCAGGTATAATTTACATACTGGAACTTCCCTTGGTGAGGATTTCACAAACTCCCCCATTGTTTTTCTTGCTAATTCTTTCCCACCACTAGAGGTCAGGGTTCAGTTAGTACTACAGAGGGCTGAACACGTGTGAAGAGCCAATGAACACTCAGAAGGTCTGGGGGTTGGGATGGGGACACAGGACTCTGGGGACGCAGGAGTTGTGTGCTCAGGCTGAGACTAGGCGTGAAAAGGCTGAGCTAGCTACCCAGGCAAACAGGTTGTTGCATTACCACATGGAAAATGGCACTCAGCCATCACATCTCTCTCTCTCTCTCTTTTTATTTACTTATTTATTTGCTTTTAATTGGCAGGGGCATTTTATCTAACAAAGCACGGATATTTCACTTTCTTTATTTTAGGCGGAAGAATGCTTCAAGCTCCAGAACAAATTTAATCGTTACTACTTGGAAGTGTCTGAAATGTTTGGTTTCCAGATTTAACAACAATAAAAATATTCACTCAGGAGGTTTTGGGGGACTACTTGAGCAAGAGCAAGTTATTTTTTTTTTCTTTTTTTTCTCACACCTAAAAGTATTTAGGAGGCAACTATTGCTACTTTGTTGACCAAATATGTTTTAGGATTCTAAAGCCTTTCTGCTTAAAATCCAGCTTTTTAATGCTGCTTAATTCCCCAACCCATCACCCCAGTTCACCCTGACCTTGCAGTGCCTAACCCAAGGAGGCGTAATGAGCACTGTCATTTTAATCAGTCTTCTGAAAGGTTAGGGCAAGAGGACAAATTTGGAGATAATTTAGGCCAGTGGTTTTTAAAGAAATGATTGAGTTGTGAAGCACTTGGTTTTATTAAATCTTACCCGGAAGCCCTGTATTATAAAACAGATAAAAAGCAGATTTCCTCTGGATGAAGTAGGAACCCATACAGCTCCCCAAATCCATATAGCCAATTCTGTGGCCACTGAGGATCACTTCAGAAATCCTATAATTCTAGAAACATTGTTTGAAAACCACTGATCTAATTCAAATCCCTTGTTTTGTGAATGATAGAGTTGAAAGCCAGTACTTGCCTTGTTCGCATCATTCAATAACAATGATCTCTGGTGAGAAATATGGCTAGAGGCTAAAAGATGTTTTTTTAAAAAATTTTACTATTGTTCAATTACATTTATCCCAATTTCCCTCCCTGTTGCTCTCCCGTGCCCCACACACCCCACACCCCTGCTCCCACAGTCAATCCCCACCCTGCTGTCCATGTCCATGGGTCCTTTCTACTTGTTCCTTGACTAGACCCTTTTATTAAACTTTAGGGTCTTTTTCAACATTCTGTATACATTATCCCAGCATACACATACATTGCTATATAGATTGTGTGTATAAGACTGAATAACATGTTAGCTCAAGTATTCCTAGACACTTGAATTGGTGAAACAGTAACCCAGTCATGTTCATATTTACTGGGTTAAAATCATGTTCTGATCAACTTGAAATTGCACTAAGGGTCATGATTTGTTCACTTCAAAATAAGAAGCAGTTTTATATCTCAAGTGCCCACTAGAATTTGCTGCTATGGAGACTACTCTCTTACACCAGATATTGGAGAGAAAGAGTGAAGTTTCCTACAGAAGATGAAAATGGGCCATTTACCTGCAGAGAGAAGGTAACTAGGCAATTTAGTTATGGTCGTGGGCAACATTGTGCAGCAGGTGTAAAAGAGGACATGAGGAAAAGCTAAGAGTGGAAGATCCAGTGGGAATCATAAAGTCTTTAATTGCAAGTGACATTCATATGCCAGTGACAGAGGAAAGCAATGAAAATTTGAGAGCAACTTTTCAGCAAATGCTTTTAACATCAAATTGCTCTTCAGTCTCTCGTGTTTATCTATATGGCCCAGTAACCAGTTACTCTAACTTTAGGGAGTCTAATATAGATGAGTAATGTTATACTCCAGGTTAGGAAAGACCAGGACAATTAATATCGGGTAAGGATCAATGAGTTAGGAATTTTTTTGTACTTTGGTGTTTGAATTTCTTTAAGTCTTGCCCTAAATTGTACTTCATCTTTAAATAAAAAACAAATCAAAACTACTAGTAGTTGTGTTGAATTAAAAAAAAATTTTTTTGGAGTCCTGTGACAAGCAGAAGCAAAAAATATTTTCTTTTCTTTTTCTCTTATTTTATTAAATCTAGGAAAAGCCTGCCTTTTCAGAGTATACACGCAATAATAGAGGACTCTGGGAATATATACCAATATCAGCTCTTAAGCCTAGAAAGGAATAGTTTCTTGTAAACCTAGATAGTTGGCCCAAGTTTAATTCTTCTAGTTACACCTAATTTCATAGGATGTGCAGCTTGTATTCAGGGAGCATTCTGTCATTAAACAAACATTTATTAAGCACCTACTATGTGTTGGGTACTATTCTAAGCACGAGTAAAGCAGTGATGAGCAAAACAGATGCTTGCCCTCATGGAATTTATAATGTAGTTCATTAATCCAATGTGTCAACATATTATTAAAAATTGTGTAAAGTTCTCAGTGAGCAGAAATCCTTTCGATCTGCATTTATGCAGAGGGCCATCTCTGATCAGACATCCAACACTTCTCTCTTCTCTGCTCACACTAACCTCTTGGGACAGCCCTCTGTTTTTCTTTCTCTTCTCTCAAGTTATTTTTTCCCCTACTGCCATTTACTTAGAGGAGATTTCTTATCATACAACGTTAAAGACCCTCTCTTCTCCTAAATAGAGTGAAACAAAGTCTTTTCCTCAGGTGATCATGGACTGAGAGCTGTCTTTTTCCTTTTAACCCGAACACACAACAGCATCTGTGTCCAAGGGCACTGAAAAATTACTCTGCACTCATAGCAGGATACAAATGGGAAGCATATAGACAGATATTATAAGACTTATTGTATGAAAGCCTCAAAGTTAGTCACTGGTACCAAATTCCAGAAAAATTGGACTGGAGCTTTAACCCAGCTGAACCACATGAAGAATTGGCAAGAGACTCCAAGTTTCTCCAGGGAAACAAAGATACATGAATCTGTTTTAGAGACTGGGTTGTCTCCCAAACAGTAATCAGATTCCTGTCTTGCATCCCACAATCCCACAGGTGTAAACCACATGAACAAATATGTGCTCAGGGGTGAGGGTAGGAGTGGTGGGGGAGGTGATGACAGTTCTGAATTCATAATGCATCATCTCAGGTGGCAGCTGTGCATCTGTTCCATATTTTGAAACCCTTCTCCCATACCAGTAGAGCTATTTCAGCAGATAATATCTAGGATTGACTGAAAAAAAGTCATATGTTACCCAATGTCCTGAAATGGTTCAAGAAGATGGATAAGGGGAAGGTGTTAGGGTTGAAACTTGTATTTTACCTCCTGACTTTCAAAATCATTTGGATGGCAGCTTTGATGGAGTCTTGGAAACTGGACTTAATTAGCAGAAACCAGGCCTCTACATGGGAGCTCTCGGACAGGCACTGTGGGTCCCTGATTCCCCGAGCTCCCTCCCAAGGATGGGGATTTGAACAGTTGCAGCCTGTGGGGCTCCTACAAAGTGCTTCCAGCCCATATGTGGCTAAAAGTGATAATCCCAACACGTTTTGCAGGAAGAAAAATTGTGCTGGTTACAGCAAGTCAAGCATTTGTTGAGTTTTAGTAGGAGGTGTGAAAAATATGTAACTCTACTCAAGGTCATTCCCGTTGGCCTCACTGCTCGCCACAGCATGTGTGGAGAGAGGCAGAGGCTGCGCCAAGCTCACATCCATCTTTCTGTGGCCCCATTAATCTCTTCCTTTCCTGAAAACCAACTTATCTTGCAATTGGTCTAAAAACCTCCCAGGGTTGCAAATAGGGCTGCTTTGAGCACCGAAGGGCCTCAGTGCTAATTAGAAAAAGACATCCCCTCTCTGGAGGAGAATTGCAGAAAAATGCCACCTCCTAGCAGAGCAGTTAGTGAAGGTGCACCTTCCAGGTTAACTCAGGCCTGTACCAGGACTTGGGGTTCAGCAGTTGGAACAAGGGCTGGAGTCCCCACATGTTCTTTCAGCTGGACCCCATTGTCCCACTGTCCCAAAGTCTGTTCTGTGGCTCACAAAACAGGCACTAACTAGTCTCCATAGTTGGAATGAACTTTCTTCTAACCAAGTCCCCTTGCTGATACCTACATTCTCCATCCTCTGCACTTAACAAACACTGTTTATTCATCAAGGGAAACCAATGAACATACAGATAACAATGATTTCCGTTGTACTGTCCTGTCCTGAGGTAATGATTGGCTCTCTGAACACAAATTTTGTATACAAATTTTTGCTTAGGCACTCCCCTTCATGACACTGTTTCCAATATTTTCTTCCTACCCGAGGAAGGGGATGCATGCTTAAATTCATGTTTTTCCTGATATTGGGGGCAATTTTCTGTTATGTCTTCCTTTGCCATTAGTTTGAGATTATTTCTGATTTTTGTAAGCCATTTAATCAGTTTTTATTCTTGGCCTTTACGTATATCTGCTGCCTTAAGACCTCACCTATCAATAATAATAGCAATAATAATAACAGTGATATAATAATAATGTAATTTTTAAGAATTAACTCATTTTAATGATCACAGAAGCCTTTTGAATTTGATATTATTACTATTCCTGTCTTAAGATGTGATAACTGAGCCAAGAAAAGTTAAATAATTTGTCAAGGGCATACAGTGAGCATTGGAGCCAGGAGACAAGTCTAAGCAGTCTGGTTCTAGAGCTCATGCTCTTTACCACTATGCTATATTGTCGCCACCTAGCCATTCATCTAATTTTGTCTACCTCTCTATCCATCTTCTATCTATTTACTTGTTCTATACACATTTATTAAATACCTATATGCCAGATTCAATGCTAGGTACTGGGGATGCAACCATGAACAAGATACAGACCCTAAAATAATGACGGTTTTAGAATAGTAGAATGGACAAGTAAGTATAAAGACAATTAGATTTTATAGAGTTTTGTAGAAAACATGTCCTGAATGTTTACTTTGCCAATAATGTCCTATTCCAGGAACTTCCCTTTCCTTTGCTCTTATAAAGGGACAAGCTTAGATCCCATTTTTATAGCACCTGCTGACCACAGATTATTATATCAGAGTGAATATAAGACTCACATTCTACCAATTTGGTAGATACAAACCACCACTTAACTAGTACGGCAAATTTGAACTAAGAGACATGGTAGAAGTAGGTACTTAAGAGAAAGGCTGGAGCTGGAAAATCACTTCGGTGAATGCACAAGTTGGGAAATTGCATAAGCAAAGCTCTGACATGAGCCCCACTGACCATGGTAATTTATGGACCATTATGGACCTGCTTGGCTGCCAGGGAGATAGTGCCTGGGCTAAGTGTAGTAGGAAATAGCCCAAAATATGAAAAAATTCTCATAAGCTGCAAAGAAATATCAGTCTTCTTACTGTGTGTCTAACTGATGACCACGGGAAAAGGTTGTGATAAGGGAAGGCCTTGAGGGCCAAATGAAGATGTCTACACATGATTCAGAAGGCGGCTTCAAACCTTTCTTTTTGCAAAATAAATGTCACAAGAGACCTCAATCCTCCACGCAGATGAAAAGATAGTCATTCTGGTATGAGCAAGGGTCAAGGCCATGAATCTCTCCTTCCCTCTCCTATGGTGGTGGTGCCCCGCAGAGATGTGTAACTCAGAGGTTTCACTTTGAGAGTTCTTAATCTGAAGAGTGTGGATTAAGAAGAACATTTCACCAGAAACTGGCACAATCAGAGCTCTTGGGGGACCCAGGGTTCCTACAATGGACTGAAGGGGAAAGAATGAGGGCCTGATCTAACAGAGGGAAGGGCAAGGAGAGGACAGCACTGCCAGCTATTTTGAAGGACAGGCTGGCAGCCAAATTTGTTATCTGTATTCAGTTGCTCTCAAAGATTTGTAGAATTTCTGGTCTTTTATCACTGAGTTGATGGCTTTCTTAGCATCTGGATGATGCAGTTTGGCCTTAATCTTAATTTAGCATGATTTGAGATATACAGTCTCAAGTTATAGACTCTAAATCCAATCTTAGCCTCAGTTTGATTCACAGTTTCCACACTCAAAATAGGTATCCAAAGTTTGTTGAAATATTGAACTGAATGAAAGTAATTATAAAGAAATAATTCATTACATCAGAATTGTCATAGAATAAGATGAGAACATTGTTAGACAGTGGGAGAAAAGCCTGATAGCTCCACTACAAAAAGGTTTTAGGTATAATATTTATTTAAGTAAAGGAATGGATAAAAAAATACACTATATTTCTTCTATCTCATATCTGGCAACATAAATAGACCATGGCCCTTGAAGTTAGACAGACATGGATTCCATGAATTCTAGCATTCTAGCTCACCATGGTTGATAGTAGGGACAGCTATAGAAATTCCCTCAGCATTGGTTTCTAGAATAAAAAGTATAAAACCCAACTTCAAGGGTGATTTTGAAGATTAAAGGAGGTATTATGGGGCAAGCAGTGTGTTTACTGCCTGGCATATGACAGACACAGTATATGTGTTCACTAAATTAAGTGAATCTAGTTATTTTACCTCATCATCTGAATACTGTATAACAATTATATAACTTTGACAGGTTTTTGAAAGACCAAATCAAAGAATGCATTCAAGAGCACTTAACACTCATAATATCCATAATATTAAATTTAAAAATAGTTTAAAATGGATGACTTGAAGTGTAAGAAAAAAGGCAAACCCAAAATCTAAGAAGTAGCTAAGAAGAGTATTTCTACCCTTTTTTAGATTAAAAAACAACAGCAATGACAAATTTATGGTATAGGCAATGCATTTAGGAGTCTGGCAGTGAACAACAATGAACCAGGTTATCTGTGGATTGGGAGGTCACAGCTTCATCATTCTGGCAGACAACCTTCTAGAAAAATCAGTCCGGATCTATCCAGGTGCTTGTGTAGCTGAATCAGCAGAAGCAACCCCTCTCAGGTATGGCTGACATAGAATTGTCTCTCTGTCTGTGTCTGTTTGTCCTTTGGGACACACAGACTGTCTGTATCATTTATTCTTTAGCATAAATACTATTTTAGTGCTTCCTACAAAAGTAACGTCAAGAGAGATTCAATACACTATTCCATCTTAATGTTTCTCCTTTTCATGAATGAGGCTGTTAATCATTTTATTTGTGTTCATTTACATATTTTGACTGGTGTGGTGTGGTTTAAGTTTGACTTTTTTCTTAAGTATGTGAAGTGACCTATTAGAAAAGACACATAAAGGATGTGTCTCAGTGAGCTCAGGCTGGCTTATAAACAACAGAAATTCACTTCTTACAGTTCTGGAGGCTAGGAAGTCCAAGATTAAGGTAAGGGCAGCTTCAGTGTTTGGTGAGAGCCCACTTAGTTCATAGATGGCCATCTTATCAGTTTTTCCACACTTGGCGGTGGGGAAGACAAGGGAACTCTCTGGAATCCCTTTTATAAGGGCACTAATGCCTTTCATGAAGGCTCTACCCTCATGATGTAATCACCTAACCTCCAACTACTATCACATTAGATGTTAGAATTTTAGCATATGAATTTTGGGTGGAGGGAACACAAATACTCAATCTATAGCAGGAAGAGACCAGTAAAATAAAGGTTAAGAAAAGGTTGGTGGATATGGGGATGGGCCAAAAATGCAGTGAAAAGTCCTAAATGGTTTAAAGTATTTGAAAGTATTAAAGTCTTGCATCACTATGCCAAAACTGCCATAGTAATGGTTAGCGTGTTTTGGTTAGTGTGTCATCATCTCATTCTCATACCTTGACTAATAACATTTTTAAATTTAGGGAAAAATTTTGATTTGAACACCACTGAGTTTACAGCTGCTGCAAATAGGTTAGTAATTCAAACAAGGAAAGAGGACCGGTAAGCCAGGGTGAGAGAATGAAAAACCACAGAGCCAGAGTACTTTACTATTTATTATACCTGATTTTGATTGAGCTACAGAAATAATGGTTGGTTGAGGTGAAATTTTCCATAACGGTATTCAACAAATTCTAGAAATTAGAACATAATGAAGGCCTAGCAACTTTCAGTCTAGTCAAGCACTGACTAGGTGAGAAAACCAGGCAGGGTGATAAAGAACATTATCTCATTTAGTCCTAAGAGCTGCCGTGAATAATATAGCCACTCTTCACATGTGGATATTTAAATTTAATTGTAATTAATTAAATAACCAAAATTTTAGTTTCTCACTCACATTAGTCACATTAGGTACTACTGTAAGCAGAGGACTGAGTACGAGAGACCACAGGCATATGTGGAAGATACAGGATTTTAATCCTGGCTCTGTCACTTCTGATCTATGTGACCTTGACTTACTCAAGTTATACCCTTGGAGGCTCAGTTTCCTCATATGTAAAATGGGACTAATAATACCTATGTTGTACAATTGCTATGAGGATTATAAATTACAAGTTTGAAAGTCACTTAGCAGACTGTTATATAGATGATGATGATGATGATGATGATGATGATGATAATGATGATAGAAGGGAAGAAGGAGGGGATTCAAATTCTTTCCTCAAAAAGCTTCTGGTGTCGCTATTACAACATTTTGGTCACTCTCATGAAATAAATGTGCAGCCATGGTAGAAACCCCTTCTTTTTTTTTTTAAGACCTTTTTTCTGTTTATTTCAGTCTTAAAATATTCAGGAAACCTCCTTTCTACACATTTCTACCATTTCCATAATAAATGTCCCTCGATGACACAAATCCCTTCAATGACTCCATGCACTTATGTTATTGCCCTACTTCCCACCGTTTTTCAGGAAGAATCTGGAAACTTGGTAAATAAGTTGTAAGATTCAAAGGTACCACAGCCCAAAAGTTAAAAATTCTAAATGCAAGCCAATCTAATATCAGAGGTCATCTTCAACTGAAAGAAATCAGTCTCTACCTGCAATTCCAGGAGTCAGTGAGAAGATACTGGAAATAATTTGGGGCAAGGGCAAAGCTTCTCCTCCTGAGATGAGCTTTGATCATATCTTTTCTCTTTTCTGATTTCTTACAGATAAGACATTGCTTAAAACCCCCCTTGCTGTTAGAAGACGGAAACAGTCACTCCTTTACAGACCAATACACTTGCAATTTGTTCTGTTTTCTTCTGTCGCACCAGCCGTTTTTGCAACATCTGGATAAGTAGCTACAACACAGCATCTTTTCATGTCTTGAGTCTCAGCCTCCCACTGGCCACAGGGTCAAGTGTTTGTGCTTAATTCCATAGCCTACCCTACTGTCTCTTCAATCAGTGCTGTCATTTCTCCAGTTGGAGGGCCCGGACAATAGGTCTGCTATAAGCAAGGCTTTGCCTGGGGTATAGATTACTCATAAATCATATATTTATAACAGTAGTAACAGTCCTTGTTGTCTAGCAGGTGTGTTGCCTAGTGGTTTGTGATCTGTCTGGACAGTCAGGCTTTTGCCAAATGCATATTTGTGAAATTCTCAGAGTGCACATATCACTGCCAAATTTTTTTTTTTTTTTTTTTTTTTTTTTGCTTGCTTGCTCAAGCAGGCTTTTTCTAGCCAAAACCAGCATTAGAGGTGTGCAGGTGACTACTGAACAATCCGATTGCTTGTTGAACATCTTGCTGTAGGTTTTCAATGTACATACTTGCACAGTTATTTCGGTAGGCCCAAAGAATTTTAAATGGAATTGGAGAACTCACATTTGCTAAGCATCTGCACTGTGTCAAGCACTGTGTTCATTGCCTCAACCATCTTATTTTATTTAATCTTCCCAACACTCTCATGAGGTGGGTACCACCATTAACCCCATTTTATAGATGAGGAAACTGAGTTTATAAGAAGTTTAATAACAAAACCAGCTAGAAGTTATCATACCCTGATGCAGTAATAAAAGACATTATCTCATTTACTCTCCATACTAGCTGCACTTTCCAATAAGGTAACAACTAGTTACATGTGACAATATATATTCAAATGAATTCAAATAAAATAAAATTTAAAATTCAGTTCCCCAGTCACATTAGCCACATTTTGAGTGCTCTATAGCTACATGTGGCTAGTGGCTACTGTTTTGAGCTACAGAGACATAGGACATTACCATCACCGCCCAAGTCCTACTGACCCGTGCTACCCCAGAGCAACGCTACATGTAGATGCGGGTACTGTGATACCTATACTATGGATGAGCAAATGGACACTTCAGTTGGTTATGTGACTTGCTGAATAAAAGTAACCAGAGCTTGTGCATTAGATTAGATCCAGGCCTGAATCCAGTTCCAGGTCCTTGCTGGCTCTTAACTACAGCTCTGTTCCTTATACTCAGTGACTTATTTAAGGTCCAGTGACCAGTATATGATGGTAGGAGATTGCTGTGTAGAGGTTTCCTTGAGTATTCTTGATAGCTGTTGCAGCCTCACAGCAGACTTTTTCCAATAAGCCTTATCTTTAATGCTAGGTACGTGATCCACATTTCTGGCATTTCCTTGATCTGGTTTTACTCCTGGGGTTTCCAGAAGCCCCAACTTTTTGCCTCCACTGAGTATGTGCATTTTTAAAGGGTCTCTTGCCTTTGAGGGAGCCCATCTTCTGGTTTCCCCATCTGCCACCAGCATCCATCTGGGATGGACCATTTTATCCCAGAGACTCCCACAAAGTCTTTATCATTCTCTGAATGACCTTGGAGGTTGATCCAGTCCTCAATAGTAGTCAGCCTGTGACTCTGGCTTGCCCCTGGGAGCATGAAGATACTGAGCAAAATCGGTTTTGTTTGCTGCTGTGCAAGTTCTTTTGCCAACGTGGGACCCAAGACTTCCTCTGGAGCTAGAAGAGGAGTATGGCAGGTGGACAGGTTTCATTTGCTTATTCCAGCCTTGGGCCTCTGCTTTTTTCTCAGGAACCATTTCACTGAGCCAGAACCTCCACTTACTTCAAGAGTTCACTACTCACCATGATATAAGAATTTTTCCAAGATTAATTCCTAGAGTTACAGAGGAGGCACATCAGGGACCATTCAGTTTGTTGAGTAGAACTGACATATCAAAATCCTATCCTAAGAAGTTTGAAAAAACAACTAACACTTCTTGAGCCCTTACTATGTGTCCAAAGCTCTGCTGCAGGCACACTATTTTATTTACTTTGCACAAAATCCTTAAGTGGCATATGTTTTATTACTCCCACTTTACAGACTAGAAAATCAGGACACAGAGAAGTAATTTACTCACATTCACACAGATATTTGAGAATTAATTGGGATTAATACTTTTAATTACTATGCTGTACTACTCCTTCATTGACTCCAGTTCTATAAATAAAAAATTATTATGCATAATTTGCCAACAAGAAAAATGAATCTTGGAGATTAAAGATCTTTGTCTGGGATTCAGGTAAGTAGCTAAACTGAAAATCACCATAATAACATTAAAATAAATTTGTAATTATCTTTAAAAGTCCAATTTTAAGCAATACAGCTTGAATGTAAAGAGTTATTTTAAGAATAAAGCAAGAAATGTGCTTTGAAAAGCAACCTACAACCACGATTTCTCTATCCAGCAAAGCTATCATTTGGGATGGAAGGGCAGATGAAGTGCTTCACAGACAAGGTAAAGCTAAAGGAGCTCATCATCACCAAGCCATTATTGTATGAAATGTCAAAGGGACTTATTTAAGAAAAAGATCAAAACTATGAACACTAAAATGACAACAAACTCACAACTATCAACAACTGAATCTAAAAAATAAAAACAAAATCCAACTAAGCAAATCATAGGTATGGGGATCATTTGGAGGGTTATCAGATGGGAGGGGGGAGGGGGGGAAATGGGGAAATAGTGCAGGGACTAAGAAGCATAATTGGTAGGTACAAAATAGACAGGGGGAAATTAAGAATAATATAGGAAAGGGTGAAGCCAAAGAACTTACATGCACAACCCATGGACATGAACTAAGGGGGCATGGTGTTGCTGGAGGGAAGGGGGGTACTGGGCAGAGGGGAGCAAAGGGGAAAATAATTGGAACTACTGTAACAACATAATCAATAAAATATACTTAAAAAAAAAAAGAAATGTGCTCTGTGAAATGTAAATCACTCCACAAATTTAAGGTACTCTTTTATGTAACCAGCTCATAATTAAATGTACTAAATATTATATCTCAATTATATTCTTTAAGTTAGAACCATTGAAAACTTTTATTCTCAAAGGTGCTCAAAACTCAATAAAGGAAAACAAGGATTAAGTTAGGTTGCATTAACAGAACAAACAATATGGCTTAAACTTGATAGCAGCTTATTTCTCTTTTGTGCAAGAGAAGTCCCAAAGCAACAAGTGCAGTGCTGGTGTGGTGCCTTTCTCTGTGGCCCTCATTTTCATGGTCAAGATGGGTAGTAGAGTTAGGGCCATCATGTGTTTGTTGAAGACAGTTGTATGTATGGATGGAGAAAGCAGAAAAGAATGATGGATATCTTCCCTGTTAAAAGGAATTTACTTTTATTTATACCCATTATCCCACTGGGAGTCTGGGAAATGGAATCTTTTTCTGTTATGTGAGGATACATCCAGCTAAAATCCAGGGTTCTCTCTAAGGAAGAAAAGAAGAAGAAATCTGAGGTAGGCAACTGGCCATCTCTGCCATAAGAATTAATGCCTAGAAAGTCACATCTGCTAATCTGCTAGGTACTCTAGGCAATCACCCCTTTTCTGGCTCACCTCCAATCTGACTTTTCTGGATAGGCCTTTAGTGCGACAGAGCATGATCTCTAATTCTGTCGATGTCAGAAGCTACAACAATAACAAAATCACACATTGTTTTCCCTTTTCCTTGTTCAACATCCTTTCCAGGACCACTTCCTTGAAGGATGATCTTGGAAAATCACAATTATCTTCTTTGTACTTCCTACTCTCAAAGTATCTCCTAATTTTTATTTTAATAGTGTTTTTGTTTGAAGCCAGGCCTCATCTCTCATAATTTTTTCTCATTCTTTGCTTTTGTGTCTAGATGCCCATTGGATTTGGGCTTGGCAGTATTTGAGTCCAGGTTAGTTGTTAGTACTCTGAGAAGACTTTCATCTTATGTCATTATCACCAAATAAATTGGAACACTATTGCTGAGTAGAGATCTTTGGGAAAGAGTTTTAATTCTGTTTAATTAAATTATTAATTGATTGAAGAGCTTTCTTTCTCTGAGGCTTACCCATTTTACAGATGTGGAAACTAAGGCTTACAGATGCTAATCTTTTATATAAGGAAGTTGGGGATTCAATTATATGATCAATAAAGTCACTGTTAGTTCTGAGATCTATGATCCCTCGGACCTGTTTGAATGGGACCCAGGAGGGCCAGCAATGTGAGGATGTGGTGACCAGAAGCGGAGTGGCACTGAAAGGGAGGTTGAAAGGGGCCAAAATTCTGTATAATTTTTCAATTCAGCCTTTCCCACTCTGAAACTGAATCAATAATCATGCTTGAGGGAGAGAAGAAGGGGCAGATGTCTCTTCCACTAAGAAGTGCCAGTGCTCAGAGGTGCATCCCACCAGGTGACTGGGATGAGGAACACACCTCAGAGCTGCCCTTCTGGGCTCTCTCTCTACCTTTCTGCTGGCTTCCTCTTCATTTCCATTCCTGACGATTTCTGCTCCATTCCCTACACTTTAGTGTTCCCCAGGATCCTATAACCCACATTTTTTACTTCTCACTCAACAGACTTTTTTTTTTTGGGGGGGGGTCCATTTTAGCCTCACAAATCTGTATCTCCAGCCTAGTTTTTTTCTGTTGAGCTCCAGACCCTCAAAAAGTAGCATTCCCAGACTCTCAGAATATGAACTTACCCCATTTCCCAACAAAATGTGCTAATTTTTCAATATCCCCAGTTCCAAAGAGCTACACTACACACTACCTAACTGCCTAGTTTAAAACCTGAGTCATTTTAGAACCTGCCCCTTCTCACCTCGCCTACCTTGGCCCTCTCACTTCGGTCACCTTCTCCTCACCGCTAAGTACTCATCATTTTTATTCACTTTAATATAATAATTTCTGACATTCTCTAATCTCCCCACTATAAAATAAACTTCTTTTAAACTGTAGGTCTATTAATAATAGTAACAGTAATAACAAAATAATCATTACTACTTATTTTCCCCATTGGTTGTATGTGCTCTATACTTATTATCTTCAGTTCTCATAACAACCTTATCATGAATTTAATGTTTTACCCACTTGACAGATGTGGAAACTAAGGCTTACAGATGCTAAGCAACATTTCAATGTCACCAAGCTAATAAATAGTGAAGGCAGGGTATGAATTGCGTTCTCCTTAGCTTCAGGTTCTATTCTGTTCTAAAATCCCTCCTGTCCTACTACTTGTCCCTCTCCCATTGCCTTTTTGATGGAGTTTCAACCCTCTCAGCACAGTAAGTGTGGGCCTTGACGGCCTAGCTGCTGCCATCTCCCCGTGTCATCTCCTGCCATGTCCACTCTCCGAACCACACTTGTTCAGAACTGCTTCCAGCTCAGATCTTTCCCTGCCCTTTTGTGTCTCTTGCCATTTGTAAATGTTGTTCTTTACCTGAAAATATCATTCTCCAGGGAATCACTCACATGAGTTTGGATCCAAACATTCAATTTAAATATTCAAATGTCACTTCTTTTTCAAAGTCTGTCTGGCCTTCTAAGCCTGTTACTTCCACTATCTCCTGGGCTAACCACTTCTATAGAATTTATTTTTCAAACCTCACTGTCTCTCATTTTCTTCTTGAAGCAGAGATTTTTTTCACATATATGTAAAAGATATATATATATATATATATATATATATACACACACACACACACACTTTTTTTTTTACCTGGCACAATTGTACCTAGAACACTTTGCGCTCATTTAATATGTTGCTGATCATGACATTCTTCATGATGATGATAGTGAAAAGCTGGTGGTGAGATAGTCAGTAGAAATGAGTTTGCCCCAGAATTCCATCTTGTCTTTCCCTAAGCTCTTCTTCAGTCATTCTATCCATTCCATGGCTTTTTATACCTACTTTTATATTGATGACTCCAAAAGTTTAGTCTCTAGACCTGGCTTCTCTACTGATCTCCAGATGAATATATCCAACTGTTTCCTTGATACCTTCATTTGTAAATCTAATAGATATATGAACCTTAACTTATACAGAAAAGAACTTTGGAATCTTTTCTTCCCAAACTACTGCTCTTCCAGTCCTTTCCATTGCATTAAATAGTCCCATCTTTAACTCACTTGCTTTGGTCAAAAAATGAAAAGGTGACCACTATGCTTCCTACACCCTACACCCAATTTATTAGTTTATCTGTTGGCTTTACTGTCTCCCCAAGTAATGATAAGCCCCACGTTCTTCTCTTTGTCTCCTTTACCACTGCTGCTATCCAGGTGTAAGTTGAAGTCATGCTTCCATAACAGGCTCCTAACTGGTCTCCCTATTTCCATTCTTGTCCTTCTACCATCCATTGTTCACCCAGCAGACAGAGTAAACATTTGTAACAGAAGCATACCCTGCCATTGCCCTCATTTAGAATTTTCCAAGGCCATCCCATCACAATTAAAACTAATATGCACTATGTCCCCTACCAGGACCTACAGGACGCCACTGACTATTGGCTTGACCTGATCTCTGCCACTGTGTCCTTCTCCCATCAGGCTCTGGCCACACTGACTTTCTTTTCATTCCTTGAAGCTGATCAGCCTGTTTCTGCCTCAGGCCCATGCTCTTGTTTTTCCTCAGGCCTAGAATAGATTTGCCCCCAGATCTTTGCACAGCTAGCTCCTTCTCCCTGTTCTCTGCTCGGATAACTCCTCATAGGGGTCTCCTCTGGCATCCCACCTAAAATAGTCTCAACTCCACCATTGTTCTTTTCCCCATTATCTTTTCTTCTTAGTACTGATCACTATCTGGAATGAATTTTATTCACTAATTTTTTAAATCATTTACTTTTTTTTATTGTCTATTACCCCCAACTGGAATGTAAGCTCCATGAGGAAAAGTGTCTCTCTCTTTCTCTCTCTCTCATAGATTTTATAGAAATAGATTTAGATTTTAGAAATCTATATGCATATTCATAAAATCCTCCCTGAAACTCTTTATATTACCACAGTAATATCAATAATACCAACAGACTCAAGTACAAGAAGTAAAACTTTTATTTGTTGGTTGATGTCTTAAAAACCCTTTTCAGAAAATCTATTGTATCTCAACAATTATCCTCCAAAATAGAATGTCTGAAGAGCTAGTGGTTTGATACCTGCAACATGGTAAAACATTTTAGTAAATTAATCTAGTCAGAAAGCAGTATGTAATTATTTCATTGATAGAACATCATGCTGAAGGAGGGAAAGCCAGTCTGAAAAGAGTATGTACTATATAATTGCACTAACATAAACTTTTTAAATGGACAAATCTGTTCTATGGTTATAGAAATTAGAAGACTGGTTACCCTTGAGGGCATTTACTAGCAGAGGACTGAAAAATCTTACTGGGTAATAGAAATATTCTTGATCTAGACAGTGGTTATATGGGTATAGGTTACATATATAAAAATTTGCCAACCTATACATTTAAGATTTTTGAAATTTACTCTTTGCAAGTTACTTCTCAATCAATCAATAAAGCCTGTAGTAGTAACCATTTAGCCACAGTGAGATCAGAAGCCTAAAGGGATTTGACATAATGTTTTAAGTAAGGATATTTTTTAGGCCAGTGCAGGCTCCACTCTATGAAAACAATCTCCTGAAAATATAAAGACAGCACATCAAGTTGTACTCTTCCTGTTAGAAGGAAAAACCTACTTAAGTCTTTACGTTTACTTGCTCCGCTTCCCGTAGCTCCCAAGCACAATAGTGAATGTCAGCTACAATAAAAAGGTCATTTTCTTCTTTCAGCAACAGTAACACAAGTGGCTACATTTCCTGATTCTGGATTAAGTTCAAGATTTCAAATACAACTGGACTCGTTTCTGATTAGAAAGTTTGATATTTATCATAGACTTCCCTGTCTTCCATAACCAGTATGAGAGAGATTGCGAAAAGGTAAACTGAAAGGGACCATTCTTTTATTCAACAATTAACCCCATCTGGGTAAATAATACGGCGCGGTGCACTTGAGCCATTGCTGTTAGGCTCTGAGTTCAGAACTCAACACGGCTTCAAAGCAGCGTCAATGAAACGATGACAAGATGCTACAGAAATGGCTTTTTATGTGGAATATAATGCGCGTCTAGTGTTACATAGTACAGTAATGAGGAGAAGAGGGTTGCAAAGGCAGAGGATAGAGTGTCTGGAAGTACTTACCTGAGGGAAACACAATCTTGGTTTAGTTCAGGCCCTTAGGCCTGGAAACACAGTATATGGTCTAGAAACTTGAATATTCGAAAACATTTTCACCAAGGGTTGTAAGGTTTCCATCACAGGCAAATAAAAACAAAATTCTCTGGCAGTCACCAAGGCAGCCAAGAGCTGAGATGCTTCTGAAAACCTGAGCTTCATTCCCTCTTTTATCAGATAATTTCATTATACAAAGGGGCATATGTCTCTTAAAAGTATCAAACAGCACATTAGAACCGTGAAAGCCCGTCAGTCAACAAATCCTTTTGATAAAGATCGATCGCTCCCTGAATAAGAGGAAAACATAGTCCAGGTCAATCTGTCAGCAAACGCATTCAAAAATCTATACTCTGAATTGAGACAAGGAACTCTAATAAACTGAGATTACTTTCCAAGAAAATATTTGGGTATCTCTACAAGCCCAGGCCTCACACCTGACTGCATTTGGCATCCCCAGGAAGAATAGGCCGAGTGATCCACGGAGGTGTGCTGGCATCTTTGGTTACTTCTGAGAGGCAGGCCTCACCCGATTTCCACCCACCTGTATCACTTTTAGTAAATGGCACAGGAATGGAAATTAGTGGGGGAACCAGCTCGAGACTTGGGCAGCTCCAATTTCTCAAGTGGATTTTCTATTGTAATACGGGTACTCTGAAGATCACATGAGAAACCAGGGTTTGGAATCTGCTTCAACAGTAAACTGTTTGCAAAGTTCCTCTGGGACAAAAAGGACTTGTGCATCTAAACTCTGTCAGTTACAGACATCTCTAGAGAGACCCGCGAGGAAAATAAAACAGGGAGAAAATAGATTTGAATCATCTTTATGACCCAGGATAAACAAATATCTTTGCCAATTAATTGAGGTACTGGCTCAGACTCCCTGGGAACGAAAAACAAGAGAAGCAAATTATTATTGAGATCCTACTGTGTGTGCTTCACAGTTTGCAACCATTATCTCATTTAATCCCGGGGCAACACTGAGAGGTCAATATCATTACACCCACGTCACAGAGCTCTGGGAACACATGGGGAGCTAGTGAATTTACCCCAAACGTTTAGCTATAGTGTCAGCAGTGGCATTTGGGCCCACTGTGTCCTGTGCGTCAGTCTTGTCCATGAGAGGGACTGGCTTCCCCTTTAACCTTATAATCCAAGGCCACCTAACCATCATCCCCAGTGACTCCCTTCTCAGTGGTTGCATGACTTCTGGGTGGCTGAGAAACCTCTGGGCTTTTTGCCATTTAGTAAAAGAAGCTGATTCAAGGTGTCAGCCAGGTAAGAAAGGATTAGAGAAAGAGGAGGTCAACCTAATTGCCCAGTTGGAAAAACCATAGACCAAAGCCCAGCTACACAATTTAGAAGTAGATGCACACAATATCCTCTGCCCTGATAGTCAGAGTACCCCATAACTGTATGGGTGGTCAGAAGCCAGGGGATAACGAGGTTAGAAATAGAGGTTCTGTGCGAGGGGTCACATAGACTCAATCTCCCACTTTGCTATCTAGCCTCCACTTGTCTTTACTATGAAAGAAAGAGGTGACTTAGAATTTGAAAGGACTGGATTCAAATAAGAGCTATGCCTCAAAAGCAGCTGTGGAACTTGGGGCAAGGTCATTTACCCTACTGTATATATCATCTGTATATTCAGGATAATGGCTTGAAAAAGGAAGATTAAAAAGACAAATGCATAGGAAGCATACCCCAGTGCCTATAATACTGTAAGTCCTCAGAAATCTTACTCAAATCCATTTCTGTTCTCATCTGCTTCAGGAAGAGCCAATTCTACAACAACATTGCCCTATTGCCTAGCAAAAGAAAATAAGTAGTAATTGGTTGAACTGAGGAATTCAAACACAAGGCGATTGATCCTCTGAGCAGTAGCCACTTGAGGACCTCCCGCATTCTTATTCTTGCAAAACATGAAACATTGTTGCTTAGGAATACATTCAGGGCAACAAGGATGGATCATTTTGCTTCCCTGCCACCACTTTGTGCAACAGCAGAAAGAAGTATTCAGATAGTCATCACAAGCAGGATGGGCCCCTACTTGCCTGGACCCCAACCTTAAACACAGCAGTCATACTCCATCAACTGTTGCCTTCCCACCTTGAATGACAGTCTCTGTCCCCACTCCGCACCCTACCAATCTTCACCCCAGTGTTCCAGGCCCTCATCTCTTGGTTTCAGCCCGAACTCCCACTCGGCTTTTCAATGGCCCACTTGAGTGCATGAGCCTGAGAATCAGAATGAAAGGGTAGGGTGAGCATACACAGGAGTGGGTGGGAGAACATCATCTTTAAATGAGAAATGAGTATATTTTACCATCTCTTGTATTTCCCTTAATAGTTTTGCAGGGAAGTCATTGAACTTGAAGTCCTGAGTCTACCCTCCTCCTTAAGTGGGACAAGGCCAAGCCTCCATTTGGCCCTGGGTTCTCCCATGAAGTTTTTACTAAATTCTGATATTTGTCAGGAAGTAATCTGGGGTCCAGTTTCCTCTTAGTAAAATATGAATGTTTGAGATACTGTCTCTGAGGTTCCTTCTATTCAAGCATTTCGTGAGCCTATTATTCTGTTTCATAAGGTTATCATGCACTTTTGAAGAGGATTGAGGAGAAAAAAGTAAGGGTTCGGGAGCTGTATAAGAGGTGTCACTAAACTTGGAGTCCTGGATCTGTTACTAACTCAACATTCTCTTAAGATATTTCCTCATTTTTCAGCTTCCCTCTTCCCAACTATATATGGAGAATTATATAAGAATGGTCAAGATTTCTTTAAACTCTTACTATTCTACAATGGATTCATTAAACCTTCATTTTAAGGCAAGACCCATTGCCAGGTGTGGAAGAAATCTTTGTGAGCAAAGAAATAAAAACTCTAGCAGGAAAGGGTTTCCCGAAGCTCCTCAGTGTTCCTGGTAGACAACAGATGGCACTCTTTGCTTGTGAGCATATATAGGGTCCCCAGAGACCCCTGTGAGCTACCACTGCATAGATTTTATGGAACAAAATGATTTATGCTATGTTACTCTCCAGGTTCTATCTGTCCCACCTGCCTGTCTATCTTACTGAGCCGTATTTAATCTCCTCCATTTGGCCCTGGGTTCTCCTTCCGTGAATTTACTAAATTCTGATGTTTATCAGAAATTAATGTGTGGTCTAGTTCTCCTGCATGCAAATTCTCATTCAAATATCTACTTAGATCTACTGCCCCTCTCTCCTCTCCTTGTTCTGTCCTAAGCATACTTTCATCTGTGCTCTTACTTTTAACAGATTCCATGTTATATTATTAAATTAAACGAGAAATTTAAAACCCACAAAAATGGTATGAATACTGAGGTTTGTCTTCTTGCAATCCTTTTCCTCATGGGTTATTTGGGGCAACAAAATAAGATAATGGGTGTCAAAGACTTTTAGGAGAAGGGAAGTACAGATTCCTTATAGAGTCTTCATAAAACCAAGTGGATTGCTACATAAATGCCCTATACATGATCATCATCATGACCATACTTTCAAGGAAAATGTTACTATAGGTAATTAAATCCTTTCAAAATCTCATGTCCTAGTTATGGATGGAGTGTTATGGAAATTCTCACTGATCATAAAGTGTCAAGTTCATTAATGAAGGAAAAATAAGCCCATATATATATAAGGCAGTTGGAAATTTTAGCAGCAACATTCGGAAAAGTGTGTTGTAAACACACTTGGGGTTAGCAGGACATATTTCTTAAAACCACACTTGTCCTTAAATGGTACTACCTGCTTCATGACCATGGTAAAGCCAATTAAATCTGTCCTTAAATATGCCGGCCTTAGATGAGTCACTTAAGCCTCTGATTTCTCAGGTCCCAAACCATGGGCTCCACTCAATGTTACTTGGGCCTCTTCTTTTGTAGACTTCTCTGGATGCCATGAATTGAGTGACTGCCTGGATAAAGGGAAGGGTATCCTTGTGAAGTGGGACAAAGATAAATGCCACTAACATTCAGCTTGTGGACAGATGCTTTCCTTCTCTAACCTTGGTTTTTACACTTTCAACGTGAGAATAAAAACACTTCCTTTTGAGTTTTTCTGAAGATATCATGAGATAGCCCATAAAGGGCCAAGCATACATAGAAATGTTCAGTAAATGTTAGTTATCTTTCCTTCCTTCCATTACACTTTCTAAGCTTGATTTCCACTGATCTGGGTGTCCTAACAGGGCCTACTAGGTACACCAGGAAGGAGTCATCTGTGCTTAGTCAAGGTCACGTGAGAGCAAAAGTAGGTAGAGAAAAGTAGGTGTGACTTTTTCATCAGAGAATCCAAAACAATGTGCTGGGTTTCTCTAGAGCAGAATCCTGGGGAATTTCGAAGGTATAATTCAGATGTGTGAGCTTTTAGTGAAACAGCCAGGACACAACTGTGGAAGTTAATTGCTCTATAAGCAACCTTTCTGTTCTGCTCCCCTCTCAAACAGCCCAACTCAGAAGATGAGCCTGATCCATTTTGGCTGATTTATACCTTTGAAGGTGGGCAGAGATTCAGGGAGTAAAACCTAAAAGTAGATTTAGCAGCATTGTAGAGCACCCCAGCTTGGCAGGCAAATAGTCTTTATTCAGGAATTTCATTTGGTCTTTTTTTTTTTTTTTTTTTTAGTGTATTATATTGATTATACTATTACAGTTGTCCCAATTTCTTTTACCTTTGCTCCCCTCCACCCATTTACCCCCTCACCTACAGCAATCCCACCCCCCTTAGTTCATGTCCATGGTTTATGCATATAAGTTCTTTGGCTTCACCATTTCCTGTATTATTCTTAACATCCTCTGTCTATTTTGTACCAACCAATTATGCTTCTTAGTCCCTGCATCGTTTCTCCATTTATCTCTCTTCTCCCTCCCAGCTGATAACCCTCCAAACGATCTCCACATCTATGATTCTGTTCCTATTCTGGTTGTTTGCTTAGTTTGTTTTTATTTTTATTTTTTAGGTTCTGTTGTTGATAGTTGTGAGTTTGTTGTTGTTTTAACATCACTTGGTCTTTAATATATTTATGTCGTGAGCATAAAGCAGAAGAAAAATTCTTCTTGAGTCAAGGAGATTAAATCTGCCTGACCTTTGAGGCCATCTACTTGGACCTAGTGAGAAAGACAAGAATGTGCAGTGGAAAATAACTTACTAAGCTTGAAGTATTTGTCTCTGAAGCAGTAGGCATGTGGTGCCCTTAAGTCCAGATTGTGTGATCCACATGATCATCCATACAATGCGCCAGTAATTGACCACAGGGAGCTCATTTTTCTATGGAATCTTGACATTTCTTAGAACTAGAATCAATGGTTATTTACAGGTTAAAATGTACTTGACAAAATATAGTGTTGCATTTCTGACAAATAACTTTCAGCTATCTTTCTGCTAAAGAGTGTTCCACTTTAAGAAAAAAAAAAGTCGACAAATTCAGTGCAGCTTTTAGCAAAACAGTGTGGCACATTCAATCAGGGTTACAATGATGTTAAAATGCAGCAGCATTCAAAGGAAGTGTGGCTATAGGCCCCAACCAGGTGCCTTAATATACTAGACAGAAATTCAATGATACTTTTTTTTTCTGAGGTTAATATGTTCCTCGCATTTTTTTCTCTGTGATTCCAAGAGGAAATGCTTATAATTATTGGCTCTCCATGTAATGATTATCACATTTTTTATTTCAGAGCTAACACCCCTGAAAACACATTCCTTGTGGTAACCTAAAACCCCCCATTTGGGCAGGATTCTGATTGATTTCAGCAGAACAAAGGGACAATTGCATCTCATTTGAAACTCAGATGAGGTGCTCCATATTTCATTCTAAATTGGGAGTGATAATGGTTGGGTGGTCATTACTTCAAGGGGAGAACTAAAACAACAACAATATTGAACAGCGCTGGTGTACAGTGGCCATTTTCTGGGCTGGAACTGGTTAAAAAGAATTGAAAAGTCATCCTCTGGTAGCCTGAACAGGAACCTGCAGTCTGCAAACACTTATTCCCATCAACACTGCTCCAAGGAGGTGCCGAAATGCAGGGTCCGTCATTCTGATCTTGTGTCTGTCCTGGTATGAATTAACAGAGGGGAACAGGAAATGGATCAACACTGTTCATAAGTAAGAAGGCCAGGCAGGAGGGGAGGTCCTTCTGCTTTCAATCAAGAGAGAGGGTACAATCTGAGGCGTCATCAGTACATCTCAACCATGGTAAAGCCAGGCTTCTGCAGGGAGCTGGGCTTCTTTATGGATGGAATTACACACTGTGTGAGTAAAAATTATTTCTTGTATAGAATACCTGTTAGCTTATAGCAAAAATGTGGGTGGAATGAAGCACATGGTACTGGTGAAGTTAGCAAAGCAGACACTCACCAGATCAGACATAGAAATCATTATCACCATCATTGTCAATATTCTCTTTAATATGATTTAATAGCAATACTTGTTCCAGTTTCCAATCTAGATTACCCAGAGAAAGAAAGATTAAAAAGTAAAAAACACCATTGCCTCTCATGGAGACTTTAAGCATCCAGGAGCCCAGAAGCAATTTACTCTGTGTCACTGGATTATTCATGTTGTAGTGAGTACTGCCAGCCCTGCTTTAATATTATTGACACTGACCCTTGCTTTGACATCTTGGGTAGCTACTATTAAAAGTTGGGAACTAATTTGCTTAATTTCAAACTTACTAATTCAATAAACTTCTCTGTTTGCTTTGCTTGCTCAGCAAGCCTTTGAAAATGAGACTTTTAAGTGACTTCCTACTCCAGGAAAGATTTGTAACATGGGCACTTGGTCTTAATCAGGGAGGGGATGGACTAGTGGTAGGGTGGATGTGGTTGGCAGTGATGTTGAGCTGGGAAACTGGAGGAGAAAACTGGAAACCTGCCAGCCTCTACTGAGTCACATCTTCACAGGGTGAATAGAGAATTCCATTGGAAATGCATCCCTTGACACTAAAAAATACCCATATATAAATGTAAATGCAAAAGCACAAAATGTGGTTTTGGGTTTTGTTGCTGTTATTTGACATTTTCTTAGTCACATCTCAGTTGCTCTCCTTTTGTGCAAATCAGTGGGAGTTGCCCCTATTTTGTGTAGCACATTGGATGTGAGCTGAGTCTTGAAAACTCATTTTTCTTCAGCAGTTTAGTAGCTTAACATTAGAGCTCACCGAGACACTAACCATATCCTTGTTATAAATTAGGTGTATTTAAAACTATTACTCATCTATTAAACAACTATCGCCATTTATGAAAGAATTTTTTCTCTACAAAGCATAGCAATAAATTAATTAGAAACACCATGTAAGTCCTCATCATAATATAGCGTGGGTCTATCCTTATCAAGATATTCCCTGGGACGTAGCATAATATTCTTCTGATGTATAGCAGGGATTCAATAAATATTTGTTGAATAGACTGTTGACAGGACACTCAATTGGCTCTGAGTAAATACTTCATGTACTCAGAAATTATCACCAGAAATGTTTCTATACAAAGCCAAAACCACATTAAAAATTATTAAAACCAATTATTTGGCAATACTTAAGCAAAACTGATGAACTATTTGTTCCCCAACCAGCCCTCAGCTCCAATTTTCAGTGTTTGTCTTTGTGTCCTATAAACACAGGCCAGGACAGGATTCCCCCTTATTCCCTTACATTTTGTTTGTTTTCTTTTTTTTTTTTTAAAGGAGAATGTTTCTCTTGTAGTCCAAATGAAGGGTGGTCCTTTCCATTTCAAACTAATCATAACAATATGATTGGGGAAGAATAACCAGGCAAATTTTATTTTACTGGCCAAGAGATCAGTCCAATGTAAAGAGGAATTTTCTTGATTCTGGGACCACAGAGCTGTGGGGGGACTCTTGGATGAAAGTCATAATCCAGCGGAGAAGGATGAAAGGAATTTAAAGGTGAATTTGGGGACTTGGGAAATTTAATACTGTGATTTGGTATCAGATTTAAATTCTTTCCAAAGCCACTGTGAAATCAAGGTGGGGGAGGGGTGACTTAAGTAAGTTGAATGTTATTAAAATTATATATAAAAGCATTTACCAGTCCCTTTTCCTCTCACAGTCAGCATAATTTTTAAAAAACTTCTTCATATAAGATGTTATTGTATTTTATTGAGCTACATCCTCTAACAAATTAATGGACTGGTGTGTCTGGTAGTAAAGATAAAAGTATATATATAAATGTCTAAGTCACAGAGACATCATACAGCAATAATGTAAACCTGCAGATCCAGCACAATTTGAGGAGATAAAGTACTAATAAGGCTGAGAGTAGACTCAGTTCTTCCACAGCAGAGAAAAGGTGAAAATAGCAGAAAATAAATTCCTAAACGAATGGCTCTATGGATGTCTTCAAGGTGAACATTATTGCACAGACTGGAGAGTCTGTTCTCAATGGGAGTCTTGGAGAAATGCCTTTGTATTCCCAATGAGAGAACCCAGAGAAAGGGAAGGTATGACAATCCCTTCAACCAAGTTGCTGATAAAGAGTGCCTGTTTTTCTAAGGGCTGAACAACAAAGTAGTAAGGTTTTTCCTCAGCGTGCCCAACTGGCCATGCTATTTTGTTAGCTCAGTGCTGGCAAAAGTGATTGAGTTCAGTAAGGGTCTTCGGGATGCACCATGGTTCTAAAGGATAATCACCCTGTTTGCCCATCCACCAAGGGTCATCTTTCTTAGCTTTCGGGACCCCCCAGAGGGAGAGCTAGTGTGCCTTTATTGGGTTAGAACTGCGCAAGCTTCCGAGTCAAACTGAAGTTTGAATCCGGGCTCTCATACTTACATCCTCAAAGCCTGTGTGCCTTTATCTTAAAATGGGGATTAGAACACTAATTTCACTGGCGTAACATAGAGGACAAGTCAGCTAAGTGAGGAGAGCTGTTAGTATAAGTAAGCACTCAATGCATCGCAGCCCAGCTCCATCACTTAAAATTCTCAAAAATAGTAGGAATTTTTAACCTTAATTGTTTATTTACTAATATCCCCATCAAATTAGTATCCAGTGTATGGTAACTTGTGGGTGGGCAAATTTAAAGTGAAACAATCAAATAAAAAAATGTTTTATGTAGGTTTTCTAATTTTTTTCCTTTTTATTTGACATTTGCAGTGCATTCTTTTTGTAAAGAAATATTTATTTACTTACTTATTTTTGGAGAGTAGCATATACTTGCTCAAATGCTTTAATAATTCTGCTGACTGATTTATTTAATGGGACATTTGTTAGTGTATCAGCTAACACACGTGAAAATATAAAGAGAATCATGATATTTTTACTTAAGATTGATAGTTTTCCCAAAGCAATATACTTTGACCCCGAGATTCAAATTCTTATCTTTTTCAACTTGTTTCCCTATTCTGCGTGAGAGTTTTGACTATGACTTCTCTTTAATTGTTACAGTTTCTTCCCTAAAAAGAGCTATAGCTCTGCACTGAGCTCTGTTTCCTGTCCTCCACTTCTGTTAAGCTCTTTTAATCATTGTAGTCTTCACTCTTTCCAATTTCAATTTTCTCTTCATTGGATACCAGTTCACCTTTTCCTCTAAAGTAACTATCTTTTATTCCTGCTTTGCCTCATCTGTACAGGTCTCAAAAGTACTTATAAATGTTCTTACATGTTTTCTGGAATTGAGTTAATTCTAGATCACAACAGATAATACATTCAGAAGTATTTTCTGTTAAGGGGATAAGTCTATGCAAAAACAAGACAAAACAAAACAAAACAAAAAATCCAAGATAATAGAACCTTACAGGGTTTTAGGATAAGTAGATACTTTGTTTCTTTTTGAGTCTCACTAAAACTAAAAATGTCTCAGGTTAGCAGGTGTGGACATTAGGAACGACAACCAAAGAACACTCATACCAACTTCACCTATACCTATGCCCAAGTAAGATATTGCTAATAGGTCACTACATTCTTTATCATGTATCCAGTGTGAAACCTCAGGCCTTCATCACAGCTCTCCTGTTAACTACTACCAATCAACTACAATTTGCAAATGTCAAAAACTCCCATTTGCCATTGCAAGATCTATTAAAGCATTTTTGCTTCAACAACATCAAAATGCGTGATGCAAGTTAAATTTTTGAGGACCTCTGTTCTTAAGCGACTCTATGTGCTATAAACTAACTCTTACTTTGAATGTCTTTGGGTCAGTTGCCTTCAGTTTCCCTTCTGAGGGTAGTCAATGAACAGTGTTCCCCAAATTGCTATTTCTGATTGTGTCCCTGAAATTAAGATTAATGTATACTTGGATGTTAATTCCCTGCTTATAGTGGTTTTCAAGATTCATCTTATACCTTTGTTCCTGGAGTAATTGTTCTCTCAGGTGACATATAATACAATTTGGGCACAGATGATGAATTTATTGAGCAATTAATACTAAATGAACATGTAGGAAGGTAAGGAAAAAACAGCAGCACAGGTAAACAAAGGAGGAAAACCTAGTATTTGTGGATTTGACACTTGATAACTCATAACAGTCATTCACTGAATGTTAATTATACAGTATTCCCTCACTTATCGCAGGTATTACGTTCTAGGCCCCCTCGTGAGATAGGAACCTTACGTTTATTCTACATTCTTAAACCTACGTAGCTTTAACGACGTACATACACAGTACTGCAAAAGCCCGCGATATTGCGAAAAATCTGTGATAAATAATTAAATATAATATTTTTAAAAATCCTGCGATACAGTGAGGCCACAATAAGTGAACTACGATATAAAGAGGAACTACTGTATACCAAATTCTTCATCTACACCATCTTATTAATATCTATGACAACTCTTTGAGTTAGGTAAAATCATTATTTCCATTTTACAGATGAAAATATTGGGGCTAATAAAGTCCAAGTAAATTGTCCAAGGTCACACAGCTTTTATATGTTCGAGTCTAGTTCAACCCAGATTTGTTTGAGTCCAGAACCCCTTCTCTTGACCACTATGCTTTCCTGCCTAGGATTGCAATAAAAATACTTACTTCAATGAAAAAAATATGGAAGGTTTTCTTGTAAGATACCAAGCCAATGATAATGTCATTTCATACATCAACTTCTCCTATGAAAATGGAGTATCAGAATAGTGTGCATAAGACTTTGAATAAACCTGCCAGAAAGAAAGACCTGCCATTCACATAAAAGAGAACAAAGAAAGCATAGAGCAGGGTGGTTTTATATTTTACATTGAAAACAGACTACAAATATGTGTGTGGTTAGCTGACCTCCACGGCCTCTGATCTCAACTCTTGTCTGTTCCATTGACCCAGAAAAGAATTTGGGGAATCCCCCCACTCAATTGTTAGCTTCAGGGAGGTTGCGTTTATATATTTTTTCTAGGTGTCCTCAAGACTTACCTCAGTGACTGGTACACAGCAGACATTGGAGAAATGTTTGCTGAAGGCAGGAATGTTCAATATAAAGGATGGAAAGGATGAAGGGATGGAAGAGAAAGAGGTACAGACTGAAGAGAAAGGTAGAGAAAGAAAAGCAAGAAAGGGAAGGAGGTGAAGGGAGAAAGAAAAAGGTAATGAAGTTCTTTAAAATCCCATCCTAATTTTTTCCCATGGGGGAACTATTCCACTTGCAGATTTACCTGCCTGGAGCTTTATCTATACGCCACCAAACTCCTGAATGTTGCTTACTCTGAGCTTTTCTGCCCCTTCTGTTCCCCCTACCTTGCAGCTAAGTCCTCCAAGGGCTCATTGCCACTTTTCTGGGGAGGGGGCAAAGAGGGAGTCAGGGAGGAGGGTGTAGGGCAGATAGGAGAGTTTCCAGGTTTTGGTCTTTGCCTGTCTAACTCCCAAACAAGCTGCTGTTAGAATAGCATCTGAAACCCTGGACATCAAATACCCTAACCAGAGCCTACCTCTATCCACACCCAATAGCCTTTGGGGTATAGGGGTCAGTGTTGATTACACTGGCTGAAGGGTGGTATTTGCCTCATCATGACACTGTTCTAGCAAAGACTCACAGCCTAGATGTGGCTTCGTCACTATAAAATAAGCCATTTCATCTCTGACCCACATGACACCATCCTGAACCCTTTATCTGCTATGAATTAGATTTGCCTTAAAAACCAGGCACTCTGCTTTTCAGATAGGTTCCTATAAATCACACCTAAAACACAATTTTGGATTTTCCCATTAGCCTCTGAAGCCCCCAGACTACCTGCCCCTCCGTGTTCTTTTCTTTGTGATGTTCTTTCTCTGTAATGCCACCATCATTCACCAACTTGTTCAGAAATCACTCTTAACTTGTCCTTCATATTTATATTCCATATTGAAAACATCATCAGTCCTTTCCCCTCTGCATTTGACATACATGTCAAATCAAACCACTTGTCACACTATGTTTAGTATTATTACCTTAGGCCACATCACTGTTATGATTCACCTGTTCCACTGACATAGACTCCTAATTAGTCCCACAGCTTCCCCTCTTGGCCTCTTTAATGTACTCTCTACAGACCAGCAGGCAGTCCTTTTTCAGACAGAACAGTCTTTTGGTTTCCCCTATCTCACTCAGAATAAAGTTGTGTTTAATTTGTCCCCCACACCCCACACCAACTGGTTCCTGTTCTCCTCCCTAACCGCATTCACTGTCTCTAACTCCTAGCCCCACCCCCAGCCACTCACTCTGCTGTTCCACGTATGACCCCTTGCTGTCTGTGGACATTCAAACACCTTCTACCTCAGGGCCTTTGTGCTTGTTCTTTCTGTTGCCTGGAGTGCTCGTCTCCAGATTTCTGCATGGCTCAGTCTTTTACCTAGGATCCAAGTCTCTGCTCATTATTACTTCATTAGAGGTGACATACTTTTCATTCCTTTATTCTACTGAACTTTTCTTCACACCATTTATTTCTATGGGACACACTTTATATTTATTTATTCAGTTATTGAACATGCATTATCTCTTCACTGAGTGGAAGGTTCATGAGATTGGGTATTTGGTGTCACATAGTAGGACCCCTTAGCACAATGCCTGGCTCAGAGTAGGTTTTCACAAGTATTTGTTGAATAATAAGAAAGTAAATAAATAAATATCCAGATAGCTTTTCAAAAGGATTAGATGGAAGGGTGAAGTGGTTTCAGATCATCAGGATCTGGATCTGACCTTGAAAGAGTGGGGCCAGTGGCTCTCGTTACTGAATGAGCATCCCTACACTGCTGGTTCATATCAGCCCTGGACCCCTGCTGGTTACAGCAAAATCTTTCCTGAGCAAAACCAAGGTTTGGAGAATATAAACACATGGGTCCATTTGCCCCTTGTGGGCTCATGATTCCTGCCTAATAACCGAATTTATTAACAATTAACAACTGAGTTCCATCTCCCCAACATTGGGGCAAGCACACTCTTTTAATAACTAAACCGAGTCAATGAGGTATAATGATGAGCCCAAGGTCATATAGGCAGTTGGACAAGAAACTGGGATTAAAATCTAGACTACTTCTCTTCTACTTTGGAGAATTGGCTATCAAAAACATTGTGCTTGGCGTTGGTCCAGGCTTCATGGATGTTTTGTTCAAACAGAAATGAAAGAGAGCCCCTAAAAAATAGACTGATTTGTTAACTCTCCAAAGTTGTGGTCATTGTGTGTGATACAACAGATGAGTTTAAGCAATCAGAGCATTAGCAAGCCTCCCTTTGGGTTTCTCCAACTGCTTCCCTCTGTTTGCAGACATAATATTCAGTTTCTCCAAAACAGCTCCGGTTACCGAAAGTAAATTTTGTGGGAAAATGGTGACGATGGTCAAACAAAGAGTTAACACAACCAAAACAAAAAATCCAGTTTGAAATATTTTTACAACGTTCTTTACACTAGAGAGCGGTGGAGAAAAAACAGCATTTTAAGTGCTGCTCTTTTTCCCATTAGGTTGTCTGCTTTTACAGGTGGCAAGTTTCAGCGAGATCTAAAGGCGAAAGGCTCATGCAGAGATGGTCTGGAGCAGAAAGACTTGACCTGCTTGACCTCCTGCCCATGCATACAACATAATCACTCACAAAATAGATACTAAAATAATGTTAGCAGCCGCCTGGCCTAAACTAATAAAACCGAGCACATTGAGAGTGAAGGCAGAAAAGCCTGTCCTTAACTCACCCCCTTGGGCCTCAGCATTACTTCTTCCCTGGCCTGAATTAAAGGAGCTCAAAGCAAATGGCTTTTTGCACCTCCCTTCTTTTCCTTGTGTCATTCTGACACTCTTTTTTTTTTTTTTTTTTCCTTTCTTTTTTTTGTAACAGGGCCTGACTCAATGCGTTTAAATGCCCTTCTCTTTCTCACTCACCACATGCAAACTTTAATTAAGGCCGTCTCTACATAACACAACATAACTTGTTGAGAAGTAAAACAGTCAAGTCACTGAGTTTGGAGCCATAAGAGGAGGGAGAGGGGAAGGTCAGAGAGAGTCATGAATGACAGCAGAAAACACCCCAAGTGTTTAGACAGGTTCCTTTTCATGGCACTCTCCTCTGGCTGTAAGCACCAAGCCTTTTCCTTTCATTCCCGGGAACAAACGTTGCTTCATGAGGTAGACCTACATTGTTCCGATGCCATCCTCTTGTCCTCCATGCACATCAGCTTCCTGCACCTACTATCTTTAGGTTACCCACGTTAGCAGGTGAGTTGTTGAACTGTCCTCTTCCATAAAAGAAAAATCTGAGGCTCAAAAGGTTAACACCAAGGCCACAGCCTCAATAAAAGATAATGTGTTCAATTTAAAGAAACTATTTATTTTAAATTTAAATATATATTAATTTAAAAAATTAAATACTCAGAGGAACTTACACTTTTCAACTTAAAAATTTCAAAGAAATGCATATTGGTTGAGAGGCCTTTCAGGTGCTCATAAAGAATGAGGTTATACACACGTTGTAAAAGAATTTCCAGACCCCATTTGTCCTTCTGGTAGTTTGTGTAGCTTACACAATAGTGCTCATGGAATGAGTAAACAAGTGGTGATGCCTCAGCTTTACAGACATAGGGGTGTTCATTAGCTTTACATGGGAAGTTTCATTGCCTCTGCTACTGCTGTCCAGTGACTCGTTTCAAGTCGGAGTTACATAATATCATGTAGGTTGTAGCAAGCATGGGATAAATCCAGAGGCTGTAGTCAGAGAGAGAGGACCCAAAGAGGCTTCATGGCTTTGAGAAGGGCAAGATGATCTATTCGCAGTTAGGAGGAGCCATTCCCATATGCGGCCCAATCATTTTGCTTTCTGTATTGGAGTAGGCAACCCACCTTAGACTATGAGCATCTGGTTTAAAATCTGAACCTATTTATTAATTTATTTATATTAATTTATACATTTTTGCAATTACAGTTGACATTCAATATTGTATTTGTTTCAGTTATACAGCATAGTGGTTAGACATTTATATAACTCCTCATAATAAGTCTAAAATCTGAATTTTTAAAATATTTCAAATAGGAGATTGACAATGGACAATAAAACTGACCCTAACAATTACAATCTGAACTTAAATTGGGCTTTAGCTCTCCAGTTTGGGAATATAATGAATACAATGAGAGCAGCAGATTTTGAGTTGTTGTAATAATGATGACATAATAATTATAATAACAATAATAATAACATTTAGTAAGTGATTTTGTGTATGATACATATATTTTCTAGTTAATACTAACAGTTACATTCTACATAAGCATATACTGCTTAAAACTTAATTAGAAATTCTCAAGGATTGTCATTTTTAAAAGGGTAATTTGACAATCTGAATTCTCATGGGCTATTGTTTTGAGAAGAATGATTAAATAATATGCATTAAAAGTATATGTATTCATTTAAACCTAAATTCCAATTTTTGTTATTTTGGTATAAAAACATTGATACAAGTTTACATAATAATTTGTACATAGATATTCATAGCTGCATTACTTATAAATGGAAAGATTGAAAATAATCTGCTTATCAATGTGTTTTTATAAGTTATAGAACATTTATAGAAGAGAATACAGAAAACTGATTTTAAAATAAAATGCAGAAATGTGTTGTTTAGAGAAAAATCTTAGTTTTTAAAGATAATCTACCTCTTCATCACAATTGTAACTTAATGTTATCTAGACAAAATTTAAAGTGAAATTTAGAGGGAATGAAATCACATCATTTGTAGAACGAAGACAGGAGAAATCTTATAAAGTTAAATAAAACCATGTCAAATCTACCACAGAGAAATATAGAACATCAGTCTCCTTTGATACTGATACTCTTATTACTTGTCTTGTTACTGCCCTGCCCTAAATTGGAAGCTCTCTGAAAGCTGGAACTCTATTTTGCTCCTTTTGCTCCATTTTTTAAAAACCTCATGCTAATTGCAGAGACTGACACATTGTAAACATTCACCTTATTTTTAAATAAATAACTCATATTTTGAAATGCAAGAAAGAAATGTAAAAGGAGGAATAAAAGAGATTGGAGCAAAAAGTAAGAAATAGGGAAAGAAAAGGAGGTGAGGGAAGAAGGAGAGAAGAAGGGAGGCAAGATGATAGTAGGAAGGAAGGAAGGAAGGAGAAAAGAATGAAGAAAGGATATGTAAGGAAGAAGATGAATGAGTCAGAAATTGTCCTTTCTTTTTATTTCACTTTTCTGTGATTACAGTGGTCAAATGAGAAGTCAGGCACACCAGGTCTTTTTTCAGAAACTGACTTCAGAAGCAGCTATGGCAACACTTTCAGAATTTATTAGCTTCTGGAAAAAAAGGATGAGACTTGAAGAGAGAGCCTATAACAACATTTATTCTGGACCTCAGTCTAATCTGAAGCTACACATCTGGGAAGGTAGAAAGTCAAAAGGCCTAATTCAGCCTTTCAGTTGTGGCAAAGGGCAGATGGCTTTATAAATAGCATAAAGAAAAAAGACAATAGCTAGTTGAAACTGACACCCTATTTCTCAACAGATTAAATAAAATACAGAGATGAATTATGCCCAGATTGAATGAGCATGAGCCACAGGTTATTTTATTTTTTTGAAAATGGGAGTAGGGAGGCAAAAGAAAAGGGGAAAGGAAAATAATGAACTATATTTTTCTGAGGCTTTTAATTTTCTGTTTATTTTGATCTCTCCCTGAGATCCTTAGCAAATCCATTTTGGAGGGACAACAGAAAAATTATGAAGCATTTTTGAAGTAAGATTGCTTAAATTCAGCAGGACTAGAGAAATGCATATACTCTCAAGTTGAACACTCATTTTGGGCAGAAGAAACAGATCGAAAGAATGCTACCTGTTTGTGCTTAAGATGTGAATAGTAGGTAGGGTTTGCTCAAGGGATTGGAATGCCATCAAGCTGTAGATTAGGAATAATTACATTAGTGCTTCCTGTAGGATAAAATTTAAACACCTTCCTAATCTGTCCCATGCAGTTAGGCTGACCTTCTCAATGCCGTTCAGGGAGTCACACTTATTCCCGTCTTACAACTTTGAACATGCTGTTCCCTCTGGGTGAAATGCTCTTCCTAGCCTTATCTACATAGTTTATTTCTATGCACGCCCAAAGACTCAGTTTATAAAACACTTTTGTTATGAAACCTTCCCAAAACTCCCCAACTAGTATTAGTTACAGAATTAGTTGCCTCTTCTTCTGTTATCTCAAGCTCTTTACTCATGTATAGTATCTACCATCAGAGAAGGAAAACTCTGACTCCAAAAAACCTCCGCTGCCTTGCGGCATACCTCTTCAGGGGAAAGGCTAAGGGAGTAAACCCCGACAGAAAATTCGGAGCCGGAGTCCCTAAGGCGGTTTTACGTTGTAGTCAACACCGGCAACTCCTGCGGCGCACCTGAACCCAAGCTGTATTGACTCCGTCTTTCCCTTGGACCCTTCAGCTGCGAAGAGAGGGGGGGTCTGCTGCATGGGCAACAGCAGACCCTCCATATCACCCTGCCCAGGCTCTGTAGCTTCAGCTCCACTGGAGAGGACACTCCAGCGTCATCGCAAGATGTCGATTCAACACGGGAGGAGACGGATACCGTGTCACTCCCGAGTTGGACTGCACAGCCATTCTCGGCGGTGCAGATAGACTCTTAAGAAGCTACACCATCGTCTCTCGAGACGGACGGCTGCCGATGACGAGTATCTACCATAAAGTTCTATTATCTGTTCATAAATATTTGCATATATTTCTTTCCCACTAGACCCTGAGATTCTCAAGGGCAGAAGCAATCTTTTTTTTTTTTTTTAAGTATATTTTATTGATTATATTGTTACAATAGTTCCAATTTTTTTTTCCCCTTTGCTCCCCTCCGCCCAGCACCCCCCTTCCCCAACAATCCCCTCTCCAAGTCCATGCCCATGGGTTGTACATACAAGCTCTCCCGCCTCACCCTTTCATATATTCTTCTTCTTCTTTTTTAAAATTAATTAATTAATTAGTTAAATATTTTAACAATAAAAAATAACAATTCCTCCCTCTCAGACTTAAGACCCTTTACAATCTTATAAAGGACAATGGATGAAGGTCTCGAGCTCCTCTAGCTGCTTCAAGCTGGACATGGTCGTCGTCCTACCTACCCGTGGGTCAAGAAATCCCTAATAAGAGTGGGGATGTGGAGGGGAGGGTGGCCTTCCCACAAGGGGAAGGATCGTGCAGACTCCAGGTTGGTTGGCTGTCTCTGGACAACGGCATGCTTGGTTTGACAGGCTGGCATCCTTGTTGTATTCTGGGGGCAACAGGGTTAAAGGACATCATTTAATCCGTAACCACTAGATGACAAAAGACAGGTATTAATTTTTCAATGTCCCACATTAGGGAAAAGAAGGGCTTCTTTGGAGGAAGGTGTGCCAGGTACATCTCACCTGTCCAAAACCCTTTTGCCCATTATACTTATTTTGGACTGAGGGAAATATTTTAGGTTTCCCCCATCTCAGGCCTCTGGGCTTTTTCTGTCCAAGCCATTAGGATAGAAAAGAGAAACCAGTTTTAAAGTGAAGCCCACAGACCACCCCGTTCTTCACCAACCCAGACACTTAGTTCAGCCAAACCATTGAGTCTCAGGAGGCAGCAATGCAGACAGGATTAAGTGAGGCCTATACATACAGACAATCACTCAGGTAATGAGATCGTAGGCTTATGCCCTTTGAAAACAGAAAACACATGTTAATTTATGTAACATAACCCACATACAAGTCTCTAAATCTGTAGGACTGTCTTATCGGAAGGAAAATCCTTGTCCTTCTAATATTCACTGAACTTGCATTTCTATTCTTTATATTTTTATTCCCCCCCCCACTAAAAAATTTTCTGTTTGTTTGTTTTTCCACTACAGTTGTCTCACTTTTTTTCCCCCTCTTGCTTCCCTGCACCCTGCCCCCCCCCACAGTCAGTCCCCACCCAGTTGTCCATGTCCATGGGTCATTCATACATGTTCTTTGACTAGACCCTTCCCCTTCTTACCCCTTCTCTCCCTCCCATCTCCCCCTTTGTTACTGTTAGTTTATTCCTTGTTTACATACCTCTGGTTCAATTTTGCTCATTTGTTTGTGTTGTTCATTAGTTTCCTGTAACAGGTGACAGCATAAGGTAATTTTCTTTTGTTGCCTGGCTTATTTCGCTAAGCATAATTCTCTCTAGTTCCAATCATGTTGTTGCAAATGGTAGAAGTTCCTTCTTTCTTTCAGTACTTATTCATTGTCATTTTCCCCCTTTGTACTCGTGTTCCTCTCTGTCTCTCTGTTTCTTCATCTTCTTAAAGCAGACCCTTTAGCATCTCTTGCAATGCTCGTTTGGTGGAGATGTATTCTTTTAGCCTTCTTTTGTCTTGGAAACTCCTTATTTCACCTTCCATTTTGAATGAAAGCCTTGCTGGGTAGAGTATTCTTGGTTGTAGGCCTTTGTTTTTCATTGCTTGGAATATTTTTTGCCATTCCCTTCTGGCTTGTAGTGTTTCTGCTGAGAAATCTGATGATAGCCTTATTGGAGCTCCCTTGTATGTTATTAGTTGTTTCTCTCTTGCTGCTTTTAGGATTCTCTCTTTGTCTTTGAATGTTGCCATTTTAATTATGATGTGTCTTGAAGTGGGCCTGTTGGGGTTCATCTTCATTGGGACCCTCTGTGCTTCCTGGACTTGCGTGACTCTTTCTCTCGTCATGTTAGGAAAGTTTTCTGTCATTAGTTTTTCAAAGAGGTTTTCTATCCCTTGCTCTTCTTCTTCTCCTTCTGGAATTCCTATGATACGGATATTATTACGTTTCATGTTGTCCTGCAGCTGTCTTAGAACCTCTTCAGTCTTGTTCAGTCTTTTTTCATTTTGTTGCATTGTCTGGGAGTTTTTGTGTAGGTTGTCCTCCAGCTCGCTGATCCGATCTTCTGCTTCCTCTAGCCTGCTTTTAATTCCTTCTACTGTGTTCTTCAATTCAGAGATCGTATTTTTCATTTCCTCCTGGCTCTTATTGATAGCTTCTATGTCCTTTTTCATGCTCACGTAATTTTCTGTGAGTTCCTTGTAGTTTTTCTGGAGTTCTTTGAAGTTTCCGCTGAGCTCATTCAGCTTCTCCATAATCCATGTTTTGAATTCCATATCTGATAGTTCGCTCCCCTCTATTTCATTTAGCACTCTTTCTGGGGATTCTACCTTTCCTTTTGATGGGAGGTTGTTTCTCTGTCTCCCCATTTTTTTGACTCCTATTGTTTGTTGGTGCTTCTTGGAATGATCTGCACTTCCTGGATCTGCCTCTGGTGGCGTCAGATCATCGCAGAAGCAATCTTATTCTATCTCGAATGCCTAGGTAATTCCTGGCATAGAGGAAACACTTAACATGAAGGAAATGATTCTGAGAAAAACATTCAGGCCTGACTAAGGTCTGGCAGAATGATCATGCAAACACTGAGGAAGAAAGTGTAACAATCATAGAGATGGTAGGTCTTGACATTGTCATTTGTGTACTCTCAAGATTACACATGGAGTAAGGGCATTAACAGGACATGAGAAGCAGCAAATTTCAATAGGTGAGAAGAACAGACCATTGATTCAAATTGCAGCTTGGCCCTTTGGTATCCAGTGAAATAACACACTTGGATATGGTTGCACTGGAGTGTGATCTTGGGGAAATAAAGGAATCTCTGTGGCCTTTTCACAACTATAAAAGGTGTCTATTGTAAGGATGAAATATATTAAAGAGTGTAAATACTTACAGTAGTTTCTGACCTGGGGAGACACAAATTCATAACACTCTGCACTAGTGAAATTTTGACATCTAAAATGGCCAGGGTGAGAAGCAGAGTCCAGCGGAGACACGAAGTTCAACAATCTCATTCCCAAGCTGTTTATTCTCTGCTTGTCCTCTTTGGGACGGCCTGGGTTCAAGCTATGGGACAACTAAACTTTAAAAGGTGAATTCATTTTTTGGCTTAAAAAGAAAACGCTATGGAAATTTCTGGAAAAGAATAGATAACATGAATTGTCAATGCTTTGTGGAAACTTTAGTAAGTGGGTAAATGTAGAATAAACTATAGGCATATGTATATGCCTAAGAGGTTTGCATAATCTACATGCTAAGGCACATGGTGGTTGAGTCAACGGTAAAATTGCTCTTGTTTCCCCTTGATATGTAAACTGAACTCTGGGCAACCGGGGCTGACATATTGAATGAGGTTCTGCACTGCTTCAAAATGGATTTGTGTTTACACTTCATTGTGAGATTTTTAATGATTTGAAATGACTCAGAGGAAGTTATGTAATGTTTATGGAGACGTGTTAAAAAATAAACCAAGAACCACAATTGTAGTATTAGAGGTAACTCCTGAATAAGCCTTCTCATTTATTTATTTACAAAATCTGTTTTAAATAACAACCAGGTAATTAGGGAGTTCCAGTTCTGGTAATGCAGAGTATATTATATTGGGCTAATCCTCTTACTGATAACAGTAAATTTTAGGGAAAAAAAAGTCTCTTGTAAAGCAATAGAGATAAACCCAAAGCAGGCAGACATAGACAGGAGAGAAGATATGTCCTTTGAGAGTTGGGATGCAAATTGGGTTAGATTCAAATTTATACAGCTTTTCTCCTAAAGGAACTCCTTAATTTGCATGAGAATAAGGGATAGAGCTCAAACAGAAAGAATCTATAGGCTTTATTGGACTGAGAAGTCCCAGGTTGAATTTGGGGGTGCCAGCACAGCTGGGAATTGATGGGGATACCTTGAAATAGAGTTGTCATGCATAAAATTTCCTCTCAAATTCTTTGGTGACTCCAGAACTAGCAATATCAAGAGAGGATATCACTACTGATACTACTGAAATTTAAAAATAATTAGGGAATATTATGAAAAACTTTGCCAATAAATTTCACAAAGGTAGAATTCACAATTCCTAGAAAAACACAATTAATACAGGAAAGTATAGAAAATAGGAATAGCCTGTATTTCTTAAATAAATTAATTTTTATCATTAAAAAATCTTTCTCTAAAGATAACTCCAGGCCCAAATGACTTCACTGGAGAGTTCTAAATAATTAAGAAAAAATATTGCAATTCTGAATGGAAAACAATAGAGGGGAGACATATTATCTACTTTTTTATGGGTCTAGCATAACCTTCATACAAAAGCTCAAAAAGTACAAGTCATGACTTCCGGCCAAGATGGAGGCTTAGACGGACACGCTCGGTCTCCCTCTACAACTAAAGAGGAATACAACTACGTCAAAACAAAAGATAACTAGAAATTCCAGAAAATAAGGCTATACGGAAGCCCAACGTATGAAGTTATAAACCAGTGGCGCCTTTTGGGCAGGTAGGACGAGCGAAAGGGGGCGGTGCTGTTTGCAGTCGCACCTGGGACAGCGGCAGGGAGAACAATCCCGGCTGCAGTCAAACCCCGGCAGCTCGCAACCCCAACGCTGGGGAAAGCAGCCACCACATCGCCTTGAACAGTGAGGCCCAGGGGGGCGGGAGGACGGATCCAGGTCTCCTAGCGGAATAACTGTGTGAATCCATCTTGGAGCCCCGCCCCCAAAGAAAGCGCCACAGGGCTGCGAAATAGGTTGCGGATAGGCGCCGGTCGCTGGGTTGTGACGACAAAGCACCACGGCGCAGCGAGAAAGGTTGCGGAACAGCGCCAGTCGCTGGGTCGTGACGAGTACACAGACACTGCCCCCTATAGCCGGCCCAAGAAAACAAAACGCATCTGTCAAAATGAGGCACACAACCATAGAAGTACCGGTGGCTCAGCTTACCCGGCAACAGATGAGGAATCTGACAGATGAACAAATAAGAAACCTGTCAGAGGCTCAGTTCAGGGCCATTGTTATCAGGTGGCTTACAGAATTAACAAAAGATCTGGAAAAAGATGAGAAAGAAGCGAAAAACACTCATAACGAAAGGAACAAAACCACATACGAGACAGATTGTGAGGAAAAAAAATCCAGAGTTCATTTCAACAACCCAGAATACAGAGAAGGAATGGGAAGCAACGATGAGAGGATCAGAAACCTCTGGGACAGTTATAAAAGGCCCAACATAAGAATCATTGGTTTGCCAGAGAACGAAGAAGACGAACTAGAACTTGAAAAATTGAGTGAAAATATAATAAAGGAGAACTTCCCAAACTTGGGGAAGGAAATAGACTTACAGGTCCAGGAAGCAAGGAGAATTCCAAAAAAACTGGACCCAGGGAGAACCACTCCAAGACACATTATAATCAAAATGTCAAAAATTAAAGATAAAGAGAGAATCTTAAAAGCAGCAAGAGAGAAGAAAAGAATCATGTACAAAGGGGTCCCAATTAGACTATCAGCTGACTTCTCAAGGGAGACCCTGCAGGCAAGAAGGGACTGGCAAGAAATATTCAAAGTAATGAAAATCCAAAACCTACAACCACGAATACTCTATCCAGCGAAATTGTCATTCAAAATAGAAGGACAGAGAAAGTGTTTCCAGGACAAAATAAAACTGAAAGAGTTCATTAGATCCAAACCACTGTTATATGAGATGTTAAAGGGACTGGTTTAGAAAAAGGAGGATCAAAACTATGAAATCTAAAATGAAAACTGCATCACAAGAAACAACAGAAGCTAGGGAATTGAAACAAGGGCAAACTAGACAGGCAACGAGAGTGGAAAAAGAACTATAGGTACGGGGAACATATTGGGGGGAGGTCAACAGGGAGGGGGAATGGGGAGAGGGAGGGAGATGACATAGGAATTGGGGATCATGGTGGGAGGGAATGGAGTGGACGGAGAGAGGTTAAGAAGAACTACATGCACAACTAATGGACATGGTCTAAGAGGGGGGGACAACTGGAGGGAGGGGGGCCACAAGGTGGAGGGGAGCAGAGGGAAGGGAAATTGGGACGGATGTAATATTATAATAAATAAAACACATTTAAAAAAAAAAAAAAAAGAGAAGCATACACACACTCCCATACATATACACAGATATACAAGGGTGGGTAAAAGTAGGGTTTTTTTTTTGCCATTGTGACATTCTTTTGAGTTAATAAAGCTACTGTAATAATCATAACCTGCCTGTCTTTTCCCATATAAAAAACTGTAAATTTACTTTTGTCCACCCCTGCATATGTGTATGTGTATTCCAAAATGTTAACAGTGTTTATCTCTAAGTAAAGGAATTACTGATAAAAAAAAAAAAAAAGTACAAGTCACAAAATTGCAAACAATTATTTTTCATGAATACATACTCCTTAACAAAACATTATCAAACTAAACCCTATAATTTTCAAATGTGTAAGTACACACACACACACACACACACACAAGCATAATATTTGAGAATCCAATCTAGCAACACATCCAAAGAATAATAATACACTGACCTGTATCAAAAAGATAATAATACATAAATGCAAGTTGGCTTAGCATTTAAAATCAGTCAACTACATTAATAAAATAATGTAGGAATTATATGATCAGCTCAATTGAGGCATAAAAATATTGACAAAATTCAGCATGTTCATTGAATTTCAATCGTGTAAAGACATTATTAAAATTTACAAACAAAATTTTTTAATGGTGAAATATGAACTATTTCACTCATAAATTGGTAGAAAAACAAGGATATCTGCTCTCACTACTTTTATTCACCATGTACTGAAAGTCTTAGCCTGGCAATAAAGAAAAAAAGAATAACAGAAAAAAAAAAAGTAAGAAGAAACATTGTTGTTAACCATAGACATATGATTCACACGACATATTCTACATTCATAAAGAATATAGAAAGAAGTGACTAGGAATAATACTTTAAAAAGCTGTAGGATATTGAGATGCTCTTCGCCGACGACGCAGCCTTGACATCACACTCCGAAGAGGGACTCCAGCAGCTAGTCACTTGCCTTTCCCACGCATGCAAGGAGTTCGGACTAGCCATCAGCCTGACGAAGACGAACGTTATGGCTCAAGGCACGGGGACTCCCCCATGCATCACCATCGACGGATACACCCTGGAGGTTGTCAACGACTTCACTTACCTCGGGTCCACCATCTCGAGCTCTCTGTCAGTTGACTTGGAGGTCAACCGGAGAATCGCCAGGGCAGCCACAGTTATGGCCAGACTGAACCGGTGAGCGTGGAACAATTCCAGCCTCACTGAGAAAACCAGACTGCGCATCTACCAAGCCTGCGTACTCAGCACTCTCCTCTATGGCAGCGAGACATGGACCACCTACGCAAGGCACGAAAGGAAACTCAACAGCTTCCACATGAGGTGCCTGCGACGCGTCCTGCATGTCGCCTGGCAGGACAAGGTCCCCAACACCGAGGTGCTGAAGCGAGCCAACATGAGCAGTTTGCATGCAGTTCTTAGTGAGAGACGCCTCAGGTGGCTCGGCCATGTCAAAAGAATGGATGCAGGCCGTATTCCCAAAGACCTCCTCTACGGCGAGCTAGCAGAAGGCCAGAGGATGACAGGGCGCCCAAAACTGCGGTTCAAAGACATCTGCAAAAAGGACATGACACAATGCTCCATCAATCTCAACACATGGGAAGTTCAAGCAGACGACCGCCTAGCCTGGAGGCTCACGGTCAGGCAAGGTACGTCCCGCGCAGAGGCTGCGCGCAACGAGGAGGCGGTCCAGAAAAGATCAAGGCGGAAGCAGCGTCAACAGCAGCAACAACAGTCATCTGCCTTCACCTGTGACAAGTGCGGCAGGGATTGTCACTCCCGAGTTGGACTGCACAGCCATTCTCGGCGGTGCAGATAGACTCTCAAGAAGCTACGCCATCGTCTCTCGAGACGGACGGCTGCCGATGATGACTTGATCAAGTTACAAAATGTCTTATTCTAGCAATAAACAAATGGGAAAAAATGTAAACATCATTGTTAATGGCATCAAAAATAATTAGAAATAAACTTAAGAAAACTTTTGAGAAATCTTCCACACAATTATAAAACATGAATGAGATATATATTTTATTAACTAAATTAATTGAAAATGTTATTGATGTAAAGATTTGATGTTATAGGGATTTTAATGTTCTCCAAGTTGATCTGTAAATTCAACTCAATTTCAGCTAAAACCCAAGCAGAACTTTTGGTAGATATTGACAAGCCAATACTAAAACTTACATAGAAATGCCAAGGGCTTAAGATATCCAAAAAAATCTTGAAATAGAACAAAAAGTTGAAGGACCACTGATTTCAAGAAACACTACTAAGTTTCAGTAATGAAAACAGTGTTGGTAGACACATAGATTGATGGAACAGAATAAACTATCTAAACATAGACCCACTCAATTGATTTTCAACAAAAGCACTAAGACATTTAAAGAAAGAAAAGGGTTTTTAACAAATGGTGGTGGAACAACTGGATATTTTGGATAAATCTCAACCTTCCCTTCACACCATACATGAATATTAATTGGAGTTGGAAGATGGATCTACACATAATAGCAAAAATAATAAAGCCTCTATAGCAAAACATAGGACAATGCCTTGTGATGTTAGGGCAAGGTTTTTTAGATAGGAAAAACTAATAAATTAGACTTAATTAAAATTAAATACTCTTGTTCACAAAAGATTTTGTTAATAAAATAAAGAGGTAAGTTCATGGACTGGGAGAAATATTTGTAATATGTATAACTAACACTGTACTTGAACCTAGACTATATAAAGAAATTCTACAATCTCTAAAAAAATGGGCAGAAGACTTGAACAAATTTCACAAAAGATGACACATGAATGATCATTTTAGTCATCAGGAAAATTCAAACTAAACCACAACAAACTTTTATTTTATTAGAATTAATTAAAAATTTTAAAGACTGATAATACCAAAGGTCAAGGATGTGGAACTGGGATGCTCATACACTGATGATGGAAATTAAAGTGGTACAACCATCTCTGGAAACTCAAAAAGCTTATAAATCCCAAAACACATCTACCCATCACTGAGAAATTGCATTCCCAGGTATTTACACTTCCTTACACACACGACAAGATGAAAACATGTCCATAAGGTATTTATAGAATAATGTTCATTTCAGCTATAGTCATAATCATGTCAAACTGGAAATACCCCAACTGTTCATAAACAGGAGAGTGGATTAACAAATTGTGGTATAACACTACTCAGTAATAAAAATGGACAAACTACTGACACATAAAACAATATAGATGAATCTCAAAAGCATCATGTTGGGTGAAAGTGAAACACAAAAAAGTACATGATGTGTAACTCCATTTATATGAAGATCAGTAAGAGGCAAACCTGAGCTATAATAGAAATCAGAAGAACGTTTGCCTCTGTGTGAGGCTTGGGGATGGTGAGGGTTGTTCAAATAATATAAAGAATGAAACCTAATGTAAACTATTGATTAATTAATTAATAATAATTAATAATAATGTACCAATGTTGATTTATCAGTTATAACAAATGTATCATAATAATGCAAAGAAAGATGTTACTAATAAGAGAAACTGTTTGCAGGGGGAATGGGGGCATATGGGAACTCTGTACTTTCTAGGCAATCTTTCTGTAAATATAAAAGTGCTCTAAAATAAAGTTTATTTTTAAAAATAGAGATGGTTGTCTTTTGAATAAATCATGATTGGAAGATGCTGGTTCAAACAAAATTAAACTAGTTTCTTTCTTAAAAGAACTTCCAGAGTTGCCAATATGTTGATAGGCACTGGATTCCCTAGGAGAGCGACAGTGTGCACAGCTTTTCCTAAACTTATTTGATGAAGAAACTAGTCTTTTTTGAGTAAATTGAGGAATACTGTTCTTCAGAACACACTTTGGGAAGCACTGTAACATGGTTGTGAATTAATGACTTTTAAAATATTTTTCTGTGTATGCCTGAACAGCAGATAACACCATACATAAAACAATTTTCCATTTTCCCAATGATAATATCTAAAAAGTAATTATTTTGATCAAGTCTATAAAATGTCATTTTTAGAGAATCTAATTGAAATAATTACCTTTAAATTTGCAATATTTAATTTCTTTATTTATACACAGGTACATGTAAAAATTCAGAACTGTATTTATTGTTTTATTCCACTCTCATACTTAACAAAACAATTTTATTCAATTTTTTTCACGTCTTCAACATTTATCTCTCTGAAAATGGGATTTCAATATGCAAAGTGACTCTAGAAGTAACATGCTGAAGATGGCAGAGCCTTAATCAGCCTGAGTCCCCTTATACCCTGTCCCCACAGTAATCACCACATTGCTGTCCATGATCATGAGGCCTTTTCACTTTTTGCTCAACCTCTCCACTCCCTTACCTCCCCCTGCCGCTAGCTGTCATCTTACTCTACACCTATGAATCTGTCTTCATTTTCCTTGTTAGTTCAGTTTGCTCATTAGATTACACATATGAGTGAAATCATATGGTATTTGTCTTTCTCAACTGGTTTATTTCACTTAGTATAATGTTCAAAGGTGATTTTAGTTTTGGGAAAAGCCAGAAGTTGAAGGGCGCCAAATGTGGGTGGTAGAAGGGCTGAGTCACCTGGGTGATTTGAAATGTCACCAAAAAACTCTGCACAAGATGTGATGCGTGAGCAGTCGTGTTGCTGTGATGAAGCTGCCAATCACCAGTTGCCCATAGCTGCGGCCTTCTGAATCATCTGAATAGTTTCCACAGAGGAATGTTTAAGCTTAATGCAAAATTTAATGCAGATTTGTTACTCTACTCACTCAGTCCTTTTGAATGCGATGGCCGCGCAATATACATGCTCACTCAATGGTGTCTATGACCCTCACTGATTAGTACCGTGAAGTCATCATTATTGATGCACGCACATTCCAGTCCACTGTCCTTGGCTGCTACCAGGTTACATCAATGTTGTGCAACCATTCTCATTATATTAACAGTGGCTGGACTTTTTCTGGACAAACCTCAGTGTGTGTATAATTAAATAAATAAATAAATATATATGTATATATATATACATATATATACATGAAAAAAACATTCTGGATTATTAAAGCTTTACTCTAATAAGAAACATTTAATACAGATTGGAAGGCTAAACAGAAAAATGATACTAGGTAACAGTAATAATATAAATTTAGCTGATGCCTTCCTTGTTATTTATTATATTGCAAGTTCCTTAATTAAAATTTCATCCTATCTCTGCTTAGGAATGATTCTTCATGACTCTTGGCTCTGTCCTCTGATCTTTTGGTTCCATCCTCTTAATCATTCTTTTCTGAAAGCTAAACTATCTTTTCAGCTACGTAGTTTTCTCAAGCTGTTTGCAGTCTATAGAAATTTGGTGGTCCAAATGCCCCCTTTTACTTCTTACTGTTTCTGTCCTTTCCAATGCAAGCTAGTGGTGTTTGCTAGTCTCTTAAAATCTTTGTGGGTCTTCTATGAGTCCATATTTTTCTTTAATCATTAAACAAAAAACACAACCACTGATCTTTTGAAGACAAGTGGTCCTATACCTTGGCTTCTGATGAAATCTCTATCTTCTTAGATTTGTTCATTCAAACAATTCTCTAAGGTACCATTTTAAATTCTTCTGAAGCCTTAATGAAGGATTTTTACAGTTATACCATAAGCTTTATTATTAAAACATTTTCCCAGCAGTACTCTAGATTTGATCTTTTCCTAGAAGCTATTCATTTTAACTTCAGAAAGACTGGAATTCTATAAACAAGTCATTGTTTGTTTTTGTTTACATTCTGTCCTTTACTCTTCTCCTATCCTTTGCTTTTGGCAACACAAAGAAACTGGGTCGCAGCTTCATTACTCTACGTGCAATTCTTATCTAGATCATATAGTTCTGTAGTTATATTTTCTTCTTTCATGTTCCTAGTGATGGCAGCATGGCAAAACTCTGCCAGTACACAAAAGTCTCCTTTCTTGCAGTTATTAACACATTAACCTTACATTCCTTTAAACTCTAATATGCAGCCTCTTCAAAGCCCACCATGTTTGTAATAACAGTCTCTTCAAGAAACATTAGGTTTTCACTATTTCCAAAATCTTAAAAAGTTTACAGCCACTACTTTGGTTCCAAAGATACTCTCTCTCATTCTTGGTTATTTTGTTTGTTTGTTTTGTTTGTAACACCCCACCTCTGGGTACCAAAATCTGAATTAGCTATCTGTTATGAGCTGAATGTTCCTGTCTCTCCAGAATTAATATGTCAAAACTCTAATTTCCAGTGCAATGACATTAGTAGGTGAACCTTTGGGAGGTAATAGTGAAGCTGCCACGATAAGATGAGTGCCCTCATAAGAAGAGACAGGAGAGAACTTGTTTCTCTTCACCCTGATGCCTCCACCATGTGAGGACACAGCAAGAAAATGACAAACCAGCAAATCAGCTCTCACCAGCACCTGACAGTTCTCACCCAAGTACAACAAATACATTTCTAAGACATGCTCTGTTGCTACATAACAATTTACTCTAAACATAATATTTTAAAACAAAATATTAGTTCTAAGACATGCTCTGTTGCTACATAACAATTTACTCCAAACATAATGGCTTACAACAAAATATTACTGCATACAGTTTCTGTGTGTCAGGAATCTGGAAGCTGTTAAGCTAGGTGGTTTAACTCCTCATCTCTCAAGAGGTGGCAGGCAAGATGTCAGCTGCAGCTTCAGTCATCTGAAGACTTGCCCGGCATGAATGATCTACTTTCAACTTGACTCATTCACATGCCTGGCACAGTGGTGTAGGACCCGTGGCAAGAGGCTTCATTCCTTATCGCATAGACCTCCACATTTGGCTCATTGAGCATTCTCATGACATAGATGATGGTTTCTTCCAGACAGAATCATCCAATAGAACAAGGTAAAAGCTGCAATTTCTTTCATGAGCTGGCCTTAGGAGCCACTCTCTATTATTCTCACAATATTTTATTGATTTTCCAAGTCAGCTCTATTCAATGGGAGAGAAAAATACCCCAGAATACCAGAAGGCATGGATCATTTGGGGCATGTTAGAGGCTGGCCAATGTAGTATGGTATAGCACTTAAAATTACTCCATCAAATACAGTAATAATCAGTACCACCACTTTGGCAATCAGAACAGATTTCTAAGGCAGAATTGCCATCTTCACTTCCATCAAGGTTAAGATGGAACACTAGCACTTTTTAGACTTTATATGGTATTATCACTGGCAATTTTATCCAAAACCACAAACCTCCCAACCTATTTATATAATAATGTAATAGATATCTATTCTATTTATTATGTTCACACTATAACCACTTAATGTGATGGTTTAAATTACTTTTAAATTATTTTGTATTTTTTAATTATAGTTGCATACAATATTATATTAGTTTCAGGTGTACACCCCAGTGATTAGACATTACATAATTTACAATGGGATCATCCTGGTGAATTTCCTATCCACCTGACACCATACATAGTTATTAGGATGTTATTGACTACATTCCTTATGCTGTACTTTACATCCCCGTGACTATTCTGTAACTACCCATTTGTACTTCTTAATCTCTTCACCTTTGTCACTCATTTCCTCAACCCCCTCCCCATCTGGCAACTATCAAAATGTTCTCTGTATCTGTGAGTCTGTTTCTGTTCTGCAAGTTTGTTTATTTGTTTTTTTTTAATTTAGTTGTTTATAAGTACTTATTGCCATTTTAGTATTCATATTTTTATATTTTTTCTTCTTCTTCTTAAAAAGACTTTAAAATTTCATATAATATTGGTTTGTTGGTGATAAACTTCTTTAGCTTTTCTTTTTTATTTTGGTCTGGAAAGCTCTATATATGTCCTTTGATTCTTAGTGATAGCTTTGGGTGGAGTAATCTTGATTGTAGGTCCCAGCTTTTCATCACTTTGAATATTTCTTGCCAATTCTTTATGGCCTACAAAGTTTTTGTTGAGAAATCAGCTGACAGTCTTTCAAAGCTCCCTTGTAGATAACTAACTGCTTTTCTCTTGCAGCTTTTTAAATTATTTGTCTTTAACCTTTTGCATTTTAATAATGATGTGTCTGTGTGTGGAACTCTTTGGGTTCATCTTGTTTGGACCTCTCTGCACTTCATGGACTTATATATCTATTTTCTTCTCCGGGTTAGAGAAGTTTTCAGGCATTATTTTTCAAATAGGTTTTCAATTTCTTGTTCTCTCTATTCTCATTCTAGGACCCCCATGATGCAAATGTTGGTATGCTTGATGTTGTCCCGGAGGCTCTTTACACTATCCTCATTTCTTTGGATATTTTTTTCTGTTCTGATTGACTGTTTTTTGCTTCCTTATGTTCCAAATCACTGTTTTCATTCATGGCTTCATTTTCTCTCTTGTTGATTCCCTGTCAATTATTCTTATTCTTCATTTCAGTTAGTGTAGCCTCCATTTCTGTCTGGTTCTTTTTTGTGGTTTCCATATTCTTTTTTATGCTGTTGAAGTTCTATCTAAGTCCATCTACTCTTGCCCTAAATTTATTGAGCATCCTTATAACCATTGTTTTGAGATCTGTATCCAGTAGATTGCTTATTTCCATTTTGTTTAGTTTTTTTTCCGGAGTTTTGATCTGTTCTTTCATTTGGGACATGTTTCTTTGTCTCCTTATTTTGGCAGCCTCCCTGTGTTTGTTTCTCTGTATTGCATAGAGTTGATATGCCTCCCATGCTTAATGTAGAATGGCCTAATGTAGTAGGTTTCCTGAAGGGTCTAGTGGCACAGCCTCCCTTCAATTGAGCTAAGCATTGCAGGTGTACCATGCCCCCCCCCCCCATTGTGGGCCATGTATACCTTCCTGTTGCAGTTGAGACTTGATTGTTGCTGGCACATCAGTGGGAGAAATTTACTGCAGAATGATCTGAAGCTGTGCAGGGTTGCACCCCATGGAGCAGGACTTACTTCAGCAGGGTTTTGGTATCCACTGAATCTGCTCCTTCAATGTGTTGCTTGTGGAGGTGGTTGAGTGATGCTTTGACATAGTTTGAAGCTGTTTACTGGGCGTGCTGGCTCTAGAGCCTCCCAGGATGTGCAGGTCAACGTCAGCCACTACCTGTGTTCTCCCCAGGCCCACCCAGCATGAGATACAGAGTGAACGGCAGATGGCTTCTCCTTCTTCTACTCTTGGAGGTGCTCAGGAGAGACCAAGCTATGAACGAAGGTCAGTTGCCACTAGTTCCAAGCTTGGTGCCACTTAGCAAGAGGTACAGGACATACAGAGGTCAGATGTTGCTTGTTTGAGAGATTTTAGAAAGATATTTAAAGCAAGAGTCAAGGCAGATCATATTTATGAAAAAAAACACTGCAAATAGTTTGGGTGGGCCTGCAAGTTGGTGGGGCAGGTCTCAGGGAATCATCAGGATGAGGCTACAATGATAACCAGATATGGTGCCTACCTGTGAGCTCTGTGCTGGGTGGGCTCAAAAAAGGAACAATGGCTTCTGCTAGTACTTATGTCTGGAATAAAGCATCCTCTCCAGCTCTTGCCTTGATGCCAGACACTTCATTCCCTCCCTGTATCACCCTGGTGTCTTTTAAGCTATTGCTTCAGCTCTGAAGCTCAGAGGGAGTGAGTATGAGTAAATCTGTGCAGAGACCCTTTAAGAATTACTGCCTGGGACTCCCACAGCCAGCCCTCCCTCTTACTCAGCCACAATCCCTGTTGGTTTTTATGTCATAAATTATGGGAAGAGTTTCCCAGCACTAGATCCCAGGGCTGAAGGTTCTGGTGTAAGACTGGGACCTCTCACTTTTCAAGGGAGACCTCCACAGCTGAGATATCTCTCCTGATTTTTATCTGCCACATGTGGGTATGGGACCAGCTTGTTCCACATCTCCACCTGTCCTACCAGTTTCAGTGTGGCTTCTTTTTTATATCCTTAGTTGTAGGACTTCTGTTCAGCTAGATTTGAGGTGATTCTGAATGATGGTTGTTCTGTGGTATAGTTGTAATTCTGATGTGGTTGTGGGAGGGTCTGAGTATCACATTTACCTACAGTGCCATCTTGACAGGAGAAGTCATATACTTTAATTAATTGGTTGGTTTTAGAGTGTTCTTTTAAAAATTTGTTTAAAATAACATTTAACATTTGCAATTGTGAGGTTATGCACTAGTATATAATTGTGAAATAATTCATCTCATTTTGTTAAGATTCTTTTTATGAATTTCATCAGGTAGCCTTCAGAAAACATCCCAAATAGCATTAATTATAGTCATTTCAGGCTAATCCCCCTCCCAAACTATACTTCATTGTCTAGTATAAAATTCTTCACAGAGTACCCTATAATATTCTAAGGTCTTGACTATAAGGCAAGTTCCTCCTTTCTGAGTACTAATTTTGAAGAAAAAAAAAACACATTTCCTTATATTTAAGCACTGTATGAATTTGCAAGGGCTGCCATAACAAATACTACAGACTGGGTGATTTAAACAGCCGGTATTTATTTTCTCAAATTATGAAGGATAGACATCCAAGATAAGATCAAAGTGTTCACACATTTGCTTCTTCTGAAGCCTCTCTCCTTGGTTTACCACTGGCCATTTTCTCATTATTTTCTCACATGGGTGTCCCTCTGTGTCATGATCTCCTCTTCTTATAAGGAAACTAATTATACTGGATCAGGGTCCATCCTAATGGACCCATTTTAACTTAATTACCTCTTTAAAATCCTTATCTCCGATATGATTACATTTTGAGGTACTGGAGGTTACAACTTCAAATTATGAATTGGAAGGGGTACAAAATTCAGCACATGACAGGCATATCTATAATACTCTGCCTTTTTTTTTCATAAAGGTTTTAAGATGGCTTCCAAGAGTCGAGCAAAAAAATTGCATAAATTAAAAACTGGGAAAAGAGAAGATAAACACAACCATGGTCACAAAACGGAACCAGGAATGAGCTCAATAAAAATATTCTATCATGACTTTTCATGGAAACTTCAGGTGGACCTCTAAATCATCTAAGAGCTCCTGGGTAGTAAAGATTAAAAGGAAATCAGGCCAATACCATAGATTTGTTTTATTTGTGACAGCCATCTGCTTAGAGAGTAGTATAATGGATTTAATCCAAAATCACCCGTTATAGTGGTTGAATAGTGAACTACCAAAAGATATGTTCATTCAGAACCTCAGTATCTAACCATATTTAAAAGAAAGGTCTTTGCAGATGTGATGAAGTTAAGGATCTTGAGGCAAGATCATACTGGACCTTAAGGATGGACCTTAAGTCAGTGATGTGCCCATATAAGTAAAAATAAGAGATGAAGATACACAGAGGAGAATTCTGTGTGAACACAGAGGCAGAGGTTGGAGTGAAGCATTTACAAGAGAGGACACACCAACGATTGTTAGCAATTACCAGAAGCTAGGAGGGAGGCATAAAACAGATTCTCCCTCAAGGCCTCCAAAAGAAACCAAGTCAGTTGATGACTTTATTTTGAGTTTCTGGCCTCCAAAGTTGTAAGAGAATACATTTCCATTGTTTTAAGGCTTCCTGTTTATGGTAATTTGTTAAAACAGCCACAGGGGACTAATACAAGTGGGACATTATATTCTGAGATCACCATAATTTATTGCCTTTCTTTTTCATTTTTCACATGAATGTGGATGCTCAGGATGTTAACTGTGATTCTCTACATGATCCTATTTGTCAGAAAGAGATTTCACTATATTCTGCTTACTCAGACAGAAAATTGGAGCAATGCATTTTATTTTATATTATTTTAAATGTAAAATCATCTGGCTATAATGACACTATTTATAATACAGTGGATGGCAAAGGTAGGTGTATAGTTGCAAGTACATGAAACAGAGTTTATTCTTGTATTATTATTTATTAATTACTGTATTACTTTCCATACAAACAACTATAAACCTAGTTTTGCTGAACATTGTTATTTCACATTTTTCTTTTCAGTTATGCACACACATGTACACATGCATTTATATTGCATATATGTACTCCTAGCTGCAATGATGCCATAGTAGATTGCTCTTTAAGAACATTCTGAGATAAAGGCTTATCTGAGTTTGCTGCATACTTATTGCATGTTTTGGATCATTATTGTGTAATATGTTTGAATGCCAGGAAACATGACAAAGATTTAATTGTCATGGTCTCATTTAATTCTCACAATGACCCAGTAGACTCTCTCCATTTTACAGAGGAGGAAAATGGGGCCTAGAAAAGTGAAGGAACTCAGGCAAGGCAGAGCTAACAAGGAGCAGAAAAGGCTTCTGACTTGAGTTTTTCTTGCTTTAACATCTATACCCTAGCCATGACTCCATGTTGCTTCCTCAATGAGCTAAATAAAAGACCACCTAAAACCAAATAATCCATTTTCTTTCTTCCATCTTTGTCAACTAATTGTACTTACGTTCATGTACACCTTGCTCTGTGAATGCATAGCTAGTCAGAAGACTTGCCACAATACGCCTTTAGCCTGGAAGAAATAAAATGTTTATATCAGTCGTCGTCGTCGTCGGCAGCTGTCCGTCTCGAGAGACGATGGTGTAGCTTCTTAAGAGTCTATCTGCACCGCCGAGAATGGCTGTGCAGTCCGACTCGGGAGTGACACGGTATCTGTCTCCTCCCGTGTTGAATCGACATCTTGCGATGATGCTGGAGTGTCCTCTCCAGTGAAGCTGAAGCTACAGAGCCTGGGCAGGGTGATATGGAGGGTCTGCTGTTGCCCATGCAGCAGACCCCCCCTCTCTTCGCAGCTGAAGGGTCCAAGGGAAAGACGGAGTCAATACAGCTTGGCTTCAGGTGCGCCGCAGGAGTTGCCGGTGTTGACTACAACGTCAAACCGCCTTAGGGACTCCGGCTCCGGATTTTCTGTCGGGGTTTACTCCCTTAGCCTTTCCCCTGAAGAGGTATGCCGCAAGGCAGCGGAGGTTTTTTGGAGTCAGAGTTTTCCTTCTCTGTTTATATCAGTAACCACCTTAAAATCATCAATGAATAAATATTTTCACACAGTATGTAATTAATATCTACACATTCTAAAAAATTTCTTCATGTTCTATTTCAACAGATGATGCATTTTTCTTTGAACTTGTTGGCCTTATTTATCTGAGATCGTTTTGCTTTCACTGAGGAAATCTTTTGGGCAGCCCACACTGTATCATTATGGGTTGACATTTGACACCATGTAGGAATCTGCCAACAGGGTTTTTGGTACATGGATTTTTCTCATATACAGAGTATCTTAATCCTGAGTATTAGTCTTTCTTTGTACATTTGCAAAAGCTGTCTGATAGGGAAAGCAAAAATGAAGGCTTCTCTTCCTCTATAAATATTTTTGTGGTGACCTATGACTGTTGGCCAGCCTGCCTGCCAACACTCCATTAGAAGTCATCCCTTTTACAATCATCTACTATCATTTGATAACCTCTTGGGGTTAAGAGTGCAGATGTAAGATCTTGGATATTTCTGATGGGAATACTTCATATCCCAAGTATGTTTTCCCTTCAAAATGACATCACCACAGGAAAACATTTTTCAAATAATTTAACCATCATGTTATAACAGTTTCCTTAGGAATATAAAGAAAAAAACACTCTGTACCTCAAACAAAAATTTTCAGAATCCAGGGTTTTTTTTTTAAATCACCTTACTAGTTAATTAGACTTAGAAGGTGTTGGTGTAGCAAGGTGACAACAGCCAACAACGAATGATGTCATTACGAGGATTGCATTATATGACCTTTTGTATCAAATTCTAATACCATGAAAGCTCATGATTACTGGTTTTTGCTTGAATGACAGTTTTTATATTTCAGACTGGAGCATAGAGATGATTTAGTGTAAGTTATATGAAAATTTACTCCTAAACAGACCAGTCAAATGGCTGTCCATGGGTTAAGATTTTCATCTCCAAGTTTCCTCTACTGCTATTATTTTATAGATAAATATCGCTAAGGGAGCTCTATAGCTCTTTAGTTTAAAGCAATGAGTTTATCCAAAAATTCCCTGTGCAGGGCAACAAGAAGACTGTGGAACTGGGAGACTTGACTGTGAGGAAATTTTCCTTTTGAGGACCAGAAATGGATTATTATAAGTAATACTTGTGGCATATAAACTTCTCAGATTTTAGTTCTCAGAGCATTGTGTGTGTGTGTGTGTGTGTGTGTGTGTGTGTGTGTGTGGTGTGTTCACTCCAACGTTAAGTTTTCTTGCAACAGTTGGAAAAATACATTATTTATCAAAGACCTACTATATGCCACTTTGCGAGCTATGCACCTCTCAGGTGGAGATAATAATAATAACAATAATAATAGGTCACATTTGCTAACTAATTACTATGTTCCAGGCTCTGCTCTAATTACTTTACAGGAAATATTTCATTTGATTCTTACAGCAACCCTTGAGGCAGGTACCATTGTCTCCACTTCTCAGATGAAGAAACTGAGATTCAAAGAGGAGAAGAAACCAAAGATATGCAGGTAATAGGCAGTGGAACCAGAATTTTAAACCCAGGCAGCCTGCCTTCAGAGGCCACTACATTGTACAACTTTGTTTGTGCTCCTCAAGAGCTCACAGCCTGGCAAGAAAAAAGGCAAAAGAAGATTATCTTAGAGGTCTGCAGAAAGAAAGTAAATGCACAAATGAAGAAGTTATCTATTTCTCAAGTGCTGGGACCAGGGAAGATGTCATAGAATTGATGTTAAAGCTGATGCAGGAAGGTGAATAGCATTTCCAGAGGGATGAGCTGAGAGTTTCAGAGAAAAGGAACATGCTGAACACAAATGTGGGTGTGTGAAACAGCGTGGAGTGATACGGTCACTAAAATGAGTCAGTGACGACTGAAATGTAGGGTACATACAAATTGGAAGCTGTGCTGAGATGAGAGGGATGGGTGAGCAGGAGTCAGACAGAGAAGGGCCTCACGTCCATGCCACAGAATGAGGTCTTTTCTACATGCCATTAGCCTATGAAGGACTTTTTACACAAGACATTTGATAACCCAATTTTTATTTTAGAAAAGTAACCTTAAGACTTGTGTGATGTCAGATTTGAAGCGACCAGAGCTTGTGGCAGGAGAACAATTAGAATCTTACCAAATTATTCAGGCAAAAAGTATGAGAGTCTAAACTCAGCATGGTAACTAGAATGAAGAGATGTGTTTGAGAAATGTTTTGTCAAGATTGATAGACTTGAGAGGTTAAGTTGGGTTTGAGGATGTAGGAAAGGGTGAGGATGTAGTGGATTTTCAGCTTGAGTAACTGAGTAGATGGTGGTACTGTTCATTTCCATGAAGCCTATGGGATGGAGGGCTGGGAATAAAAAGGCAGAATTCCGCTTTACAGAATTCAACTCACCTTCTTACTTCCTGCTCCAGTCCCACCCCTCTTGCCTCTGAGCCCCAACATCACCTTGTGATTCCATGATTTGGATCTTCACCTAGTTTTATAGTTGCATATGCCTGTCTTCAGCTCTAGATTATATGGTCCTTGGCAGCAGAGCCTTTAACATGTTTATCACTCAATAAATGTTTGTGAAATGAGCTGGTGAAGAACACACTATATTTTCATGAATAGATAATTAAGATAATTGAGTATTCAAAGGAAATTCACACCCCATAAGGCTCAACCCTTTCTCCCTGTTCTGCCTTCAAAATTCTTAGAATAAAACAGATCCTTTTTCCACAAAATATGTTATATATTTGAAAGTAGAGATTACACTACCACTCTTACTCCATCCTGTCATTTTTCAGCTTGAAAATCCTCAATCCCTTCAGGTATTCCACATACAACATAATTCCCATATGTTTTTTTTATTTTTATTTTTTATCTCACTTGCCCTCCTATTCGAAAACCTACTATATACCATCACATTCAAGTCTGTCTGTGTTTTCCTTTAATGGGACACTCTGCTACCTGACCCATACAGAATGCAATGTGGCAATTATTTCTGAAGAGAAGTAAAAAATAAATCATTTTTGTAAGTCAAGTTAGAGTTATTTTAGGAAAGAAACTATTTAGGAAATTAAACTAATAAGTAGCTTGACGTAGATGGTGCAGCCTTGAAGGCAAGTAAGCAGAAGAATAAATTGTTCTAGCTTGGAAACTAATAGAATTTATAGATTGGAGAAGACTTCAAGATGGTTAACTGAAGGATTTAATTTTTTGAAAAATTTAATTGAAATATAACATACGTACTCTAAAGTACATGAATCCAAAGTGTACAACTCAATGAAGTTTGATAAAATAAACACACCTATACCATGAAATAAAAACATTATCAATACCTTCCCCCTATTTTGTCCCCTTCTGGTTATTTAACCCATCAAGGGAGGTGTTGACTGTTGGAGGTCTTGTTTCTCTGTCCCCTAGCAATAACTGAGGTCCAAGCCTGGATTCTCCACTCTTGATGTCCCTGGAAGAAAGTTTCCCTAGCATAAGGTGAAAGAGCTGTGGATCAGGATCATCAATGTCAATGGACTGTTAATTAATTTAGGGCTTCAGAATTTCATCAGTTGTTAGGAAGTTCCTTCCCTCAGTTGGGTCTTTGCTTTGCAAGGGTTTTGCCTTAGTCTTTAGCCTTCTGTCCCATGCAGTTTTGGAATTCATGGAAAAGTCCCTTCAACTCTCCAGTTTTGTTGCTTTTGTCCCACACAACCATCAAAATCCTTGTTGTTGTTGTTTTTGGTCCCCCATCCATGGCATTATGCCCAAGTCAAATGTAGGTTCTCAGGCTCCAGTCTTCACCAGCAATCAACAATTCCCCAAGTATAGCTGTAGTTCCTCAGCTTTTCTTTGAATATTTCTTTTTTCTTATCAATTTTACTCTCTGTTGTCTTCAATCCTTCTGATGTACTCTGACACCTTTAATACATCAGTAGTCAGTAAATTGTCTTGTCAAAACCAGATAATAAATATTGTTGGTGTTGCAGGCCATATGGTCATTGTTTAATTATGCTATTATAGCACAAAATACTACCAAAATAATAGGCATGGCTAGATTTGGCCTTCAGACTATGGTTTGCCAGCTCCTCAAATATAAAATTATTGTAATTTATTTAATATTCCTAGTTCTTCAATGAGGTATATAGCCTACAAGACCTAGTCCACCCTAGCTGGAAGGAGAACTTTTAAGAATGAGTATGTCTAATATGCAATTTGGAGTTCTTGAGTGGCTGTGATGTAAAACCTCTTCATTTCCCCAAACATTCTGTGTACACACAGAAGGTTCTGTGAGTAGGGTGTGTGTGTGTGTGTGTGTGTGTGTGTGTGTGAAAATAAAAATACAAATAAAATACAAATATAGTTCAATTTAGAGGTTGATGAGTTTTGGTGCTTTAGGAAGTCAATAAATAATGCTTTTGCCTACCAAGTGTCAGAGAAACTGAGAGACATAAGAGACATGAAAATGGAGCTCAAAAGATCAGTTTCATTAGTGAGAAGCTAGTTGTGTTTTGTTTTATTTAGATTTATTTTGGGTCACATATGTTCTTTTTCTGTCTTCTTTTTGATCAGTTGAGGGTTCTTCATGATTCTATTATATCTCTGCTCTTGGCTTATTAATATTTTTGTGTTTTTTCCATTGATTTAAGTTGTTGCTTTAGGAAAGAGGATGAAGACCTGCAGCCCAAATCAATTTCACTGCCTGCTTTTATAAAGTTTTATTGGAATAAGCCACACCCACTTATTTATTTATGTTAATAGCTGCTTTTACACCATAACACCAGAATTGAGTCTTTGTGACAGAAAATACATGGCTTGCAAAAACAAATGCATTTATTTCTATCTGGCCTTTGACAGAAAATCTGTGTTCCTCCCTGCTTCATGGCTTGTAATATATCCCTGCATCCATCACAGTCTTCCAACGATTGTGAACTTGTCTACAGATCCTTTTATTTCTGTCACTTATTGCTTTATATGTTTCGAATCCGTGTAATTGGGTACACCACAGATTTAAAATTGTGATTATTTTACTTCATATCAATTTGTTTATCATTATAAGATGTCTGCTTATCTTCAATAATGCCTCTTTCTTCTAAGTACTTATTATCTGATATAAGTGTAGTGACTCACAATTTCATTTGATTAATTCTTGCATCATATATCCATTCCCATCCTTTTAATCTTAGTTTTTTTGTTTTTATTTCACATTTAAAGTACATCTTTTGTTAACAGCATGTTGTAAAGTTTTGTTTTTATCCAGTTTGAAAATCTTATTATTTTGCTTACAATATTTATAGTTAATGTGATTACTAATGTAGTAGAGCTTGTATCTACCATCTCGCTAGGGTTTTTATGTTTTCTATTTAGGCTATCTGTTTTATATTCACTTTTTCCTTGTCTCCTTGTAGATCAATCTGACATTTAGTATTCCAGTTTCCATTTCCAATTTGTTACTTATATATTATTTTATTTTCTTTGAGTTGTTGTTCTAAAGGTCATAGCATGATTTATATATTTTTACCACTTCCTGGGTATACTTAAACTTTTTAAACTCAATTTCCCCCCTTTCCCTCATTTTTCATTATTGTTGTCATAAATTGAATTTCAGTTGTATATTCATTTAAAATGTCAAAAGCTATCATAATAACTGTTCGTGACAGCCAATATTACTTATATACCCACATAGACATTTAAATATAGTATTTATTTACCCATATATATCCTTTCAGGTACTTTTTTGTTTTTCACTTCTGCCCTCCCATTTATCCACCTGGAGTAATGTTATTTTGGCTGAAGAAGTCTCTTGAGTATTTCTTGTAAGGAAGGTCTACTGGTTATTAATTTTCTTTGTTGTTTTTTTAATGAAAATATATTTATTTTACCTTTATCTTTGAAGACTATCCCCTCACCACCACCACCACCCACATTTGACTCTATAAAGAAATTATTCCATTTTCTTCTCCCTTCCATCACTTCTTTTGAGAAATAAGATTTAAGTCATTTCTGTTTTTTTAATTTAATTTGTTTTTCTTTATTAATTATTCTAAATTTTCTTTCTGTCTTTAATTTTAGAAGTTTGATAATCATGTGACTATATTGGTTATCTATGTGTTTGTAGTGCTTGAAGTTTGATGAGTTTTTTGAATCTGTGGATTCATGTCTTTTTTTAATTTTGGAAAATTTTTAGTCATTACCTTTGAATTCTCTCTCTCATTCTGAAACATCATTTACACATAATGCCACTTAAGCATTTCCCACATGTCTCTCATGTGATATTTTTCCTGTGCTTCAGTTTGGGTATATTTTATTGACCTAACTTCTAGGCTACTAATTCTTTTCATCTGTTGTTATCAATTTGTTGCTAAACTCACACCATGAGTTTTTAATTTCAAGTGCTGTACTTTTTCAGTTTTATTATGTCTATTTAATTATTTTGTGGTATAAATCTACTTCTTGATTATATTTTTACTCTCATCTATTTTGTCTTTTTTATTATACATGTAATTAGAATTATTTTAAAGCCATTGTTGGCCAGCTGTAATATCTGCTTCTATTTTTTTCTTATTCTTTAATTATCAATCATATTTTTCCCTCTTCCCTGACCTATAATTTTTATTTTATTCTGGACATTGTACAATTCTAGAGGATCCAGATAAGATGAACTTCTTTTCCTTTTATTAGGCAGATAGGGTGAAAGAGTGAGCTAAATGGGTCTGAAATTCAGTTTTGGTAAGATTCTATCTTCCTCTGGCTTGTCTTTGTTTTTATAGAGTGGCCTTCCCAGGGTTTCGATTGAGAACCTAATAGTTGTCCATTTTCTCAGATCTATATGATTGCAAGAGCTCTGGCCCTCAAAGGTTTCTATCTTAGATCTTTAGCATCCTACTCTAATCAGCCTGCAAATCTTGCAAGTTTTAAAGGGAAGAGCAGCAGTATACTTAAGACAGATTTCATCCTGAGAGAGATTATTCATTTCTAAAACTCTAAAACATGGTAGGATATTGTATTTTGTATCTTAGAAGCTTTTGTCTTAGCTTACAACCTTTGCATAACCTCAGAGCTGAAGAAATGACCCATGCGAAAAAGCTCCAAGATTCCAATTTGTTACTGAATAACCAAGAAAGCATTGTGAATTGTTTCCTGGGGAAGAGGCCCTGATTCTCAATTTGTACGTAATATCAATGAATTGTCTCAAGGGAAAAGAAAAATGACTTGTAATTGCCACCTCAACTCTGAGCAGTTCTCCACTTTTTGAAATTTTAGTTCTTCTGTTTTATCATAGTTTTCACAAATTTGTGATGTCTTCAAAATATAATTTATGTAATTTATCTGACTTTTTTCAGTTACAATGTGAGAATAGACCTGTCACCACCTACCTGATCTTATTTGAAGGTAGAAGTCTCTTGAGAGACTTGATGCATTGTGTTTAATCCAGTGCTCAATACAAATTTACTGAGTACTTCTATATCGATAAAGACCTTAACAGAAGTTCTGATTACAGAAGCTTAAAGAAACAAGGGTTTCTCCTGCTCACTTAATAAGAAGACAAGAGTGAGACAATTACTAAAATTGTTTTGGCAGTTCAGTAATGTCAGTATTGATGACGTCTTTAAAATTTCTTTGCCATTTCCCCAAAGCATCTTATCTTAAAGTCACCATCTAACTAGAGCTTCAAAGAATATTTCCACAATCAAGACAAGAAGACAGAAGGATGAGCCAGGGCAGTTAACTGTTTTTTTGTCAGGAAAATCATAGCTGTTCAAAACTTCTTAACTAATTCTGATTTTATTTGATTAACCCTGCTGTGTCATATAGCTGCCACCAGCACTAAGGGAGGGTGAGAAATTCAGCACTTAGAAATTGATCAAGTAAAGAGTAAGTGTGAAGGTAAAGAAAGTTCTAGCTAAAGACAAAATAAATATAAAGAATAATAGGTTAGAGAACATATCAGAACAAAAAACAGAAAGCAAATGGTATTTCAAACACTAATCACTTATTATCTCACATAAAATGTCTGCAGGAAGGGTGGAGTAGGTTAATTTAAAGGTTCCACAAAATCATTAGGGATCCATATTATTTTAACTTTCTGTTCTGCCATTCTCCAGATAGAACTCATGACTGCAGTTGGCTATAGCAATTCCAGGAATCTTATCTTTAAACATCAAACTCTGGAAATAAGTATAGAAATCATTCTTGTCTTGGATTCCATGAGCCCCCAGCAGACTTTCTCTCAGTCTTTATGGCCCAATTAGTTTCACATGATTACTGTTAATGATTGGCCAGAAACAAATTTTAAAAGATAAAGAAATGACCACCACAATTTCTTTTAAAATTTTTTATTAAAGTATAGTTGGAATAAAATATTATATTGGTTTCAAGTGCACAATATATGGTTCAATATTTATATACCTTACTGTGTGATCACCACAATAAGTCTATTAACCAACTGTCACCATGCAATATTTTTATGATATTTTTTTTTTTTTGTCTTCAGGCATGCTCTTATTTTATTTTATTTTATTTTATTTTTCAGATTTAATGTGTTTTATTGATTAAAATATTACATTTGTGCCAATTTCCCTTCCCTCTGCTCCCCTCCACCCGGTGGCCCCCCTCCCTCCAGTTGTCCCCCCCTTTTAGATTGTGTCCATTAGTTGTGCATACAGTTCCTCCCAACCTCTCTCCGTCTATTCCATTCCCTCCTACCATGATCCCCAATTCCTATATCATCTCCCTCCCTCTCCCCACTCCCCCTCCCTGTTGACCTCCCCCCAATATGCTTCCCGTACCCACAGTTCCTTTTCCACTCTCGTTGCCTGTTTAGTTTGCCTTTGTTTCATCTCCCTAGCTTCTGTTTTTTAAACCAGTCCCTTTAACATCTCATATAACAGTGGTTTGGATCTAATGAACTCTTTCAGTTTTATTTTGTCCTGGAAACACTTTCTCTGTCCTTCTATTCTGAATGACAGTTTCGCTGGATAGAGTATTCGTGGTTGTAGGTTTTGGATTTTCATTACTTTGAATATTTCTTGCCAGTCCCTTCTTGCTTGTAGGGTCTCCCTTGAGAAGTCAGCTGATAGTCTAATTGGGACCCCTTTGTACATAATTCTTTTCTTCTCTCTTGCTGCTTTTAAGATTCTCTCTTTATCTTTAATTTTTGACATTTTGATTATAATGTGTCTTGGAGTGGTTCTCCCTGGGTCCAGTCTCTTGGGAACTCTCCTTGCTTCCTGGACCTGCAAGTCTATTCCCTTCCCCAAGTCTGGGAAGTTCTCCTTTATTATATTTTCACTCAATTTTTCAAGTTCTAGTTCATCTTCCTCACTCTCTGGCAAACCAATGATTCTTATGTTGGGCCTTTTATAGCTGTCCCAGAGGTTTCTGATCCTCTCATTGTTGCTTCCCATTTCCTCTCTCTGCATTGGTTGACTGCTTGTTCCTTCTCCATATTCCAGTTTGTTGAAATGAACTCTGGATTTTTTTTCCTCACCATCTGTCTCGTATGTGGTTTTGTTCCTTTCGTTATGAATGTTTTTCGCTTCTTTCATATCTTTTTCCTGCTCTTTTGTGAATTCTGTAAGCCACCTGATAACAATGGCCCAGAACTGAGCCTCTGACAGGTTTCTTATCTGTTCATCTGTCAGGTTCTCTATCTGCTGCCTGGTGAGTTGTGTCACCGGGATTTCTATAGTTGTCTGCCTCATTTTGACAGATGCGTTTTGTTTTCTTGGGCTGGCTGTCGGGGGCAGTGCCTGTGTACGCGTCACAAGTCAGCGACCGGTGCCTGTCCGCGACCTATTTCGCAGCCCTGTGGTGCTTTCTTTGGGGGCGGGGGTCCAAGATGGATTCACACAGTTATTCAGCTAGGAGACCGGGATCCGTCCTCCCACCCCCCCTGGGCCTCACTGTTCAAGGCGATGCGGCGGCCGCTCTCCCCAGCGCTGGGGTCGCGCACCGCCAGGGGCTTGACTGCCGCCGGGATTTTTCGCCGCCCCGCTGCTGACAGCAAACAGCTTTGCCCTCTTTAACTCTTACCTGCCCAAATGGCACCGCTGGTTTATAACTTCATATGTTGGGCTTCCGTGTAGTTTTATTTTCTGGAATTTCTAATTATCCTTTGTTTTGAAGTAGTTGTATTCCTCTCTAGTTGTAGAGGGAGACCTAGCGTGTCCGTCTAAGCCTCCATCTTGGCCGGAAGTTTTATATTTTTATGATATTATTGATATTCCCTGTGTGGTTCACTGTATCTTGTGGTTTATTCATTTTATAACTGGAAGTACTTCCCCTTTTCCTTTTTCACTCATCCCCTTACCCCTCTCCTCTATGGCAACCATCAGTTTTTTCTCTGTATCTATGAGTGTTTTTATTTGTTTTATTTATTTTGATGTTTTAGATTCCACATATAAGTAACATCATATGATATTTGTCCTTCTCTTTCTGACTTATGTAACTCTGAATAATTCCCGCTAGTTTCATCCATATTGTTGTAAATGAGAAAATTTTATTGTTTTTTATAAATGAGGAATATTTTATTGTATATATTTACCACATCTTCTTTATCTATTCATCTTCTTTATCCATTCTCTAGCTTCCATAACTTGGATATTGTAAATAATGCTGCAATGAATGTGGGGGTGCATATATATTTTTAAATTAGTGTTTTAATTTTCTTTGGATAAATACCCAGATATAGAATTGCTGAATCATGTGGTAGTTTTATTTTTAATTTTTTGAGGAATCTCCATACTGTATTCCATTATGGCTGCACCAATTTACAATCCCACCAACAGTGCACTAGGGTTCCCTTTTCTCCATATCCTCACCAGTGCTTGTTGTTGGTTGACTTTTTGATAATAACCATTCTAACAGGTATTAGATGATATCTCATTGCATTTTTGGTTTGCATTTTCATGATGATTAGTGATGGTAAACATATAATGTTTCGATTACTCAATTTTAATAAAATTGATTTCCTTTATAATTCTGTTTTTTACTTGTCGTGTCTAAAAACAATCTTCGGAGAAGAAGTCTCTGAACTTCAGCAACTGCAAAAGGGGATCCGTGGCACAGAATGAACTCCTGCACTGAAGGCACCCAGGCAGTGGTGGCGGTCTAGGAGAGGGACGAGGGCGGGTGAGTTCTGCCAGAGGAGGGCACTAGGCATTTAGGGGTGAAAAACTCAGCGCTCTCCTGCCTGTGACCCTTGGCTGATCCGGGTCAGGACGCGTACGACCCGGGCCTGGCAGCTTCTGAGACTTTTTCCTGAGCATTCTTGTAAAACAGCAACCACATTGCCACATGTGCCTGGAATTTGATTTCCAGGCCAAGTGTCAGCTTTTCCGTGCTAAGGCTCCTCCGAGTTTTGGCCCAAGTTTTCCTGCTGTCAAGGCTCAGCCCTTTCCATACCCCAACCACCTGCCAGAGAGAGCAGATTCGTGGAATTTTGGCCACCACTTCCGAGTCACGTCATCAGTCACAGGCATCCACCTGCAGCCTCAGGGTCCTGGACCGTAAGGTGCCTGAGGAGACAGTTGGTGCTGACCTGACCCCATCGGGGCAGCGTGTCCCTCCCGATGGGCCAGGAACCTTTCAAAATCAAACCAGTTTCTTTTTCTGCTCTACAGAGGCATTGTCTCAAAGAGTGATTCTGAGTTCTTCCGATCCTATCTAGAAATCTCAGTTTCTCTCAAGTTATTTCTTTCTCTGTAATCCAACAGCAAATTTACCACAGGAAATGGTAGGGAGAAAGGGTTATGCAATGGGAAGATATTGTTATAAATAGGAGCCCTTGTGTGACTTTCTTAAATAAACAGGTTGCTAATGTTTCTACACAGTAGTGGAGCTACTGTTCAGAGGCTGGTGAAACTTTTTCTGTAAAAAGGAATCTGTCTCCTTCTAAACTACTTCATCTCCAGAGAGGAAGTAAACCCCATTACAGCCTTGGTTTGGGGAAGTAGTTCCACTTCCCCCACTGGAGAAGATGGCCTAAATGCCGTATGTTGCAGAGATGAGATTTTTAAAGTTCCCTGGTGTGAACCCGGCCCGCCCTTTCCCCCTCTGGTGACAGAAAGTCGGCCCAGCAGATGAGGAAGTGGCAGGCAGGCTGGCCCTGGGGACGCCTCTGGCCCTGCTCCCTTCGAGCCCTCCACTGATGCCTGCCTGGACCCCACTGAATCATTAGCCAGGATGGAGGCTGTTGTGAACTTGTACCAGGAGATGATAAAGCTTATAGATCCCCGGATTAAGGACTACCCTTTGATGGGGTCCCCCTTGCTAATGACCTCCATTCTCCTGACTTATGTGTACTTCGTTCTCTCACTTGGGCCTCGAATCATGGCCAACCGGAAGCCCTTCCAGCTGCGTGGCTTCATGGTTGTCTACAACTTCTCACTGGTGGCGCTCTCCCTCTACATTGTATATGAGTTCCTGATGTCTGGCTGGCTGGGCAGCTACACCTGGCGCTGTGACCCCGTGGACTATTCCAATAAGCCGGAGGCACTGAGGATGGTTCGAGTGGCCTGGCTCTTCCTCTTCTCCAAGTTCATTGAGCTGATGGACACGGTGATCTTCATTCTCCGGAAAAAAGATGGACAGGTGACCTTCTTACATGTCTTCCACCACTCAGTGCTTCCGTGGAGCTGGTGGTGGGGAGTAAATATTGCCCCAGGAGGAATGGGCTCTTTCCATGCCATGGTGAACTCCACTGTGCATATCATCATGTACCTGTACTATGGATTGTCTGCCCTTGGCCCTGCGGCTCAGCCCTACCTTTGGTGGAAAAAGTACATGACAGCCATCCAGCTGATCCAGTTTGTCTTGGTCTCACTGCACATCTCCCAGTACTACTTCATGCCCAGCTGTAACTATCAGTACCCAGTCATTATCCATCTCATCTGGATGTACGGCACCATCTTCTTTGTGCTCTTCTCCAACTTCTGGTACCAGTCTTACACCAAAGGCAAACGGCTGCCCCGTGCAGTTCAACAAAATGGAGTTCCAGGTACTGCCAAAGTCAAGGCCAACTGAGAAACATGTTCTAGTTAGGTGCCCACCTAAGTGCCTCAGGACTGCACCTTGGGCAGCATCCGTCATTGTCGTCCCCCACCTACACCTGTGACCAGGGCTTATGTGGTCAGGACTGAGCAGGGGACAAGCCTACCCCTCCCCAAAGCTGGTACACAGGGACCACAGCTTCTGTTCCTCACCCACTTCTCCCAGCCAGCCCCAAGGACATGGCCTCATTGCCCCCTGCCACTCCAGAGCTGGGGGGCTGAAAGGGCTGGACGCTTACTGCCCCCTCCCTGCCTTAAACTTGGGAGAGGAGCACTCAGGGCTGGCCCCCACCAGGGTCTTGTGGCCTTTTTCCTCATACTGAAGAGGTCAGCAATAATCTGTCACTGTGGACCCAGGCTCCCTCCTTTTCTACCCCACAGGTCAGTGGGTGGGAGGCCTGGGAATACAGCCTGTGGAGGCTGTTCACTCACTTACGTCTTCATTAAAGTGACAGGAAACCAAAAAAAAAAAAAAAAAAAAAAAAAAAAAAGTTCCCTGGTGCAGAAAATTGTCTTCCTTCGGCTACACAGACAGGACCTGAAATAACACCATTATGTATATAAAGGATATACATAGTACAGGTAATGGAGATATATATATATATATATATATATATATATCTCCATTACATATATTTATGAATGAATGTTTATTATTATCTATATATGTTTACACATATTTATCTATTATTAAAACTTCTTATGCTTTCAGGAGAAAAATACATAAAATTGTTCAGTTAGCAAACTCTATATTAATTATCTATCTGACTTTTTTAAATTACAGACCAATTGATTATGTATAGTGAGAGATAAAAATGGTATTATTAAATTCAGTAAAGAAACTGAGAAGTCCTCATCTAGTGAGAAAAAGAGGAAGCAAAGTGGAACTCTGGAGGAAATCAGCCATTTTTTAAGGGCTTGGGCAATGAGAAGGACTTGGTGGAAATGACCATCTGTGTCCTCGAATGGTGTTGGATACATACTAGGAAATCAGTAATTATCTGTTAAATGAAGTACTGAAAAGTGGGAGAATAAACCATTGCTTTGTTTTACCATTTTAAGGCCCCTAACCCCATTTAACTCCCAACTGAGGGGAGCCAGGTCTTAGCTAACACTTTAATAGAATTCCTAAAATTGATCATTTCAAAGCTTTTCTGATCTTTGTGTGTCTAAGGGGTTATCTAATAACAATTAACCAACTCAGCAAGGAGTCTATTTTTATAACTGTTAGGCCCAAAGTACCCTTTGGAAGTATGAAGGTGTAAAAATAAAATTTTAAATTAAGAAGGGGACGGAATGAAGGAAATGAAATAGCAATTTTTCATAATAACATGAAGAATCATTTTCATTGCAGACAGACAGACTTGTAAATCATAAGGTAGTTAGAACACTATTTCTCTTCCTATTTGTTTAGGGTTTATTGTCCCTAAGAATGAAAATCTCTCCATCAGAGATGAACTTGTGGGAGCTTCAATATGGCAGGTATAGATCTTTCAAATCGTCGTCGTCGGCAGCCGTCCGTCTCGAGAGACGATGGTGTAGCTTCTTAAGTGTCTATCTGCACCGCCGAGAATGGCTGTGCAGTCCGACTCGGGAGTGACACAGCATCTGTCTCCTCCCGTGTTGAATTGACATCTTGCGATGACGCTGGAGTGTCCTCTCCAGTGGAGCTGAAGCTACAGAGCCTGGGCAGGGTGATATGGAGGGTCTGCTGTTGCCCATGCAGCAGACCCCCCCTCTCTTCGCAGCTGAAGGGTCCAAGGGAAAGACGGAGTCGATACAGCTTGGCTTCAGGTGCGCCGCAGGAGTTGCCGGTGTTGACTACAACGTCAAACCGCCTTAGGGACTCCGGCTCCGGATTTTCTGTCGGGGTTTACTCCCTTAGCCTTTCCCCAGAAGAGGTATGCCGCAAGGCAGCGGAGGTTTTTTGGAGTCAGAGTTTTCCTTCTCTGATGTACCCTGACTGGAAGATCGAACCAGCGACACTTAGCTCGCAGGCCGACGCTCAATCCACTGAGCTAAACCAGCCAGGGCAAGATCTTTCAAATACTGTATGGAATATATGGCTAGACGAAAGAATGGAGAAAATACGAAGAGCATAAATTACAAAAATTTCTGCTGATGGGTTTTATTAGAGTTGATGGGTTTTTATTCATCCCAGATTAAATAAAATATTTAAATATAAAGATGTATCACTTTTTTTCAGTGTTAGTAGACAAATGAAGTTTTAGGTTTTCCTCTATAGACTAATGTTATCCTTGGTTTTTACAATCCCAATATGTTTTCATAGAATATGTAGTTTGGAAAGTGGATTTAATCAAACCTTGTATTTCAGATATGTGTGCCAAATGTTTAAATGCTCATACAATAAGCAAATGCAGACCAATTTTTCACATGCTATTGATGTCTTATACCATAAAGAATGCCAAAAAGAAAATAATTTTAAGTGAACTTAATTACATTTTAATGAGTCCCACATTCTCACCTATATGGATTTATCAAAATTATGTCCCCAAAGCAAAAAAAAAAAAAAAGAGAGAAGTGTACTTTTAGTTCATGTCAAAAAATCTACACAATCAAACCAGATATCATTCTGGAAACTGAATGAATTATTCAGTTGGCCTAAATTGATTGAGCTAACCTCTATAATTGCTAACTCTAAATTTCTTTTTGATCATTGGTATAATTTCTAATGTGGATTTATATAAACAATACAAAGGTCCAAAAGTCCAAAATATGCAGAAGAAATGTCACTTCATTAGCAACTCTTGGATACTTAACAAGTCTTAGATACTTGGAGTTAGACAGAAGTGGTTCCTGTCAAACTTTTGAAGTTGCTCACAATTAGAAATTTAGGGTTTTAATTTTCCATGTCCTGATAGCTCTGCAAATGAAAATACTTTGTAGTTTTTCTTTTCATAGATTAATTCTAATTTCTGTTTTTGAAAAGAAAAAAGCAGTCATAAATGGGCCACAAAGACTTTCTGACTGTGATGGTCAATGTCCTGCCAATTATATTACACATCATTCTTCGAAATGCATTTCACAGTGTTTAATGTTAACTTAAAGTGATTCCACATGTTGTTTCACTTGATCCTTAGAAAATCCATAATTTTCCAAGATTATGGATAATGTGATGTATTCTTATTAAGTAACAAATTCAAAGGGGAAATCGTTTCTATATATTCTTGTAGAACATTAATACCTACTTATGTTTTATCTCCTATTTGGGACTTTGGAAAAAAGGGACTGTGTACAAGGATATTTATTTATAAATTTACCTTGTAATATAGTATCAATTGTACATAAGTGACAGTGTGTGGTTAAATTCAGGGGAAGCTTCAACATTCAATTTAAATGACCTTAATAAGATCAGAATTTAATGAACTAAAAAGTGGCTCACACCTCAATTTGTCATAATATTTAACACATTGCTTTAATATGGGCTGAGGTTATCAGAGCAGTGAATTTGTCATTCACTGATTGTTCCAACATTCAAATGAGGTAACATCAAGTCATATCTGTCTTATTGATGACCAATCATATTATGCTAAAATGTTTTGCCATGAGTCCAGTATCAAATTAAAAGTAGATTTCTCAGCTAACTGAAAGTGAGCCATTGAAAAATGATGTTGTTGATTATGTATTCTGTTTTGATTTAAAAAATATATATCAAATTGCCTACAGTATATGCATGAGGCCAGAGTTGACTTGTGCATCTCAGTTATTTGATGGTCATTACTTATTTGTCCTGGTGGTGGCCCAGATATAGGCTATTGTTATAAGCCCCAGAGAAAAGGGAAAAGGCACATTCATTTTCCTCCTCCAGTTCTTTAGAATTTAAAACATTATAGTAAAAATAAAAATTCTAGTTTTTTTATTTTGTTTTAGGAAGAAATAAGGAGAAATTCCAGTTATTATAGACATTTAACAAGAAACTGTATTCAAAAATCATTGATCTCATTGATTCAGAAGTTTTAGAAAAAGCAAGCATAATTTTGTTGTCTACTAGGTTTCTGCTCAGTTATTCAGGGTGCCTCTTTGGGTAGAATGTGGAATATAGTGAGAAATTCTATGGAGCTAACTGCATGCTATAAATTTTTTATCTATGTAAAGGCAAGAAAATAAAAATAAGAGCCATGACTTGGGTTCCATACCACTATTTACCTTTATAATGTTTGAATAAGTAATTTTAATTTGGGGGGGGGGGATCTGGCATTTTTGTCTGTAAAATGAAAGTATTGTGCTAGAATAACACTGAAGTCCGTCATGTCTAAAATACTATTATTGTTTATGCAACTTTGTTTGCTTTATCTTTACGCTCCTGTGTTTGAGAGACGGAAAAACAAAAAGACATTTCTATAACAGCCTGAACATCTTTACAATAACTCCTGTGTATTATTTCACTTAGTTTCAAGGCACTTTGTAAGACAGAATATACTAAAAACTGCAGGCATGGCTGAGGAATTTATGATAGCTAAGGGCTTCATTGAGAAAATATAAATATAAAAAGATAATACCATTGCTGTCATTAAAACAATAGTAACAAAAACACACATGGAGTTATAAAAGTCTTTAGCAACAAAAAATTTTAAAAGCCATATCTTGGGGCAATTACTCCATGAAAGTATCTCTTTGGACCTGCATTAATATTTTAGGGGGCTTGGGGGCTTTTTGGTAAGTTTTCTTTTATCTTCAACTTTTCTAACTTTTTTTTTTTTTGCTTCTATCTTCCTATTAGCTTTTTTTATTGTCCTCAAATGGAAAAATCTAGGCCATTTTGATGATGATGATGATGATGATGATGATGATTTATAGTATAGTATTTTAGATTTGTTTCTTAATCTTAATTTAAAAGTGGAATAGTCTAAATTTTTTCTTTTGTAAAACTGAAATCACAGTGCTCTTTACATATGTAGTCCTTGATTGCTCCTGAGTGTGTTCTCTATCATAGTTTTTGCTCTTCGATTGGCTTTCTTTGCACTACCACATAAGCTGAAACACGTCAAACTTCATTATAGAAACAAATGAGTAGTAATAAAGGTTATTTGTCAGCTTCAAAACTGTTCCAAGCAATCAGACTGTAATGTCTTGTTTTCCTTAGAATTTAAGGAAAATGAAACAAACTGCATTACTGTTACGCTAAGCATCTTGGAGATTTAAATGTGTCATGAGTCTGCTATTTATGCCGGACAAAAAAACGAATACACAACCATTTTCACTGGAAAATTCAGTATTTTAGCAAAACAGATTCATCTAAATGTGGCCTGAAACTACAAAGGAACCGAAAAACCAAGAAACAGCCTCTTTCAGTTGAGAAATACAGATGCCTTTGCTTTTTCACTGGCAAGGGCAACAGTTTTTGCCATTAGACATTTTATTTTCAAGAAACAGCTGTCCAGTTTGGACCTGTCATTTCTGTGACTATGATTAGTAAGAGATGTTAGAAACAGCAAAGTGACTCAAAGAAATGGAGCCTACCAAGGCAGGAAGCCCATAACCCAACTCTAAGTTCTTTTTTTTTTTTTTGAGGAAAAAAATACTTAATGGAAACTGAGATAATAATTTTCCTTCTGTGAACGATTGTCTTGATATTTTTCTTTTCTGAATAAAGCCTATTATAATTAGTAACTATTTTTAGACATAATTATTAATTGCCATGTGGCTTAACTCCTTGTCTGTTCTAGAATTTAGAACAAATGTGAAGAAAGCAATGCCATCCATGGCTTTTAGATAATAATGATAATCCCTTCATATTTATGTTTTATTTAGTATTTTATAAAGCTATTCTCTGCTTTGTATAATGTTTTATTATATCCTATCTTTTAGAGAGGGAGAGTATCTTTATTCTAACATCACAGATCCATCTTTGCTTGCCCAGGAGTAGGGCAACTTACACATTCTCAACTATCCTGCCTGCACTGATTGCCCCATTTTCACAACTACTATAATAGTTATCATCTGTACACACAGATAAGTGCTATTTACCACATCAGATTGTTTCATCAGTTAGTCTTTGTTCCTTGAGGAAAAGGACCATGCCTTTTATTTCTTATTTACATTTAGCTCTTAACTGAAAACACACTAAATCCACAATTAATTTCTCATTGATCATTTGATTTGATTGAATCTAAGAAAAGTTGTTGTAGAAGCAACCAGCAGGCTGAGTTCCCTGAGAAGTGATAACTCATTCATAACCTTATACTTTCTAATCCATAAGCCACTTGCTTTACACTGTTGTTTACCTGCATTTGTCACCATAACTCTTACTTTAGGTTTAATTGATAAGATGCTGCACACCATTTATCAGAAATGCTGTCTTGGACATAAAAACTCAAGTTCTGCTTTCTGAAAAGACAGAAATGCATAAACAGAATTGGTCAAATGTCGGTGGTAAAAAGGCAAATTGGGAATTCAGTTATTGAAAATATGCTGCAGATCGAAGTTCCTTCTAAAGTTAACATACAATTCACACACACAGACAGAGATGTACACAAACATTCATTTAAAATGCTAATGGTTTTTCAGTATCCATTCTCACCTTCTCCCTTAGTAAGAAAACTTTTACTTTTTAGCTGGGCATGTAAGCCACTGAGAATAAAGACAATTATTACATTTTCAGGTTACCTGATGGGATGTAAAATATCATGTCACATGTTTCCCTAGAACCTTCTTTTTACCACTTCTTGCTTCCTGCTGGCTTGAATGCAGGTACGATGGCTGGAGGTCAGTGCTGCTTTGGACCATTATGTGGATCCTACTTGCTAAGGTTAGTGGAACAACAAAATAGGGGGAGTCTGAGTCCCTGATCTACGGACATCAGAGCTTCCACAGATTACCTTTTATTGAAACAGAAATAAACTTCCATATTGTTCAAGCCACTATTGTTTTAGGTTTTGTGTCATTTGCAGCTGGGCCTAAACTCAATGAAATCACTAAAATTAGATGAAAATGGGAATTAGAAACAAAAGTGTGTGTGTATGGTGGGGAATTTCAGTTTGAGTTCTGTTATAGAAAGAGCTTAGAAGTCATCATTCCCAACTTATAATAAGAAAAAACTAAAGGAAACAAAAAAACAATGACTTTTCTTAGACCCCTTAGAGAACTGAGATCACAGAGCAAACTACCAACACTGGAGAGGACCTTCAGGGAGGCAGAAAACATGAACATTTGCTTACCTGAAGCAGGTGCCTCTGAAACATTAAACCAGAAACTTTGGTGAATTGCTGGAAATCAAGTGTTCAAAGAGAGAAGTTCCTGGGGGGAGCCTCTGTATATAAGCAGTCTTTCTTTCAGGAATCCTACAAGGCAGACAGAGGGTGGATGATGAAGAATCTGGAGAAAATTCCCCTTGGGGTCATGGTAGGGGAGATGAAGAGTAGCCATAAGGAAATCTACTAAGACCCTTCCTTCTTAGGTTTAATCTCCAGGAAGGATTTCCAAAGGGTAGCAGTGAAATCCCATTCTAGCTAAGGTTGGGTAATTCTATTCCCCTATAGTTTACCTAAGCAAAAAAATCCATAATTTATATGGGAGAAGGCTTCAAAGACCTGGATTGGGAAGACTGGAGAATACCCATTGCAGTTAGAAAGATATTAGGGGCAAAAAAGTCTCTATCCCTAGAACAGGGTTAGAAATACCTGCAAAGGCCACACCCCTGAGACACAGGTTCACTGTGCACTCCAATGACTGAGACTTAATCAGAATATTACAGAATGCCCCTTTCCCCACACACACCCTACTACCACACAAATAAACCTCCAGTAATAATAGCAGTATATTACAACTGACAGAGCTGCAGGAGGCAGATTCTTTCTGAGGAGCAACACAAAAGGAAACCCCAAAGTCAAGAAAGGAGACAGAATAAGGCCACTAGAAGAATTTGAACATCCATGGATACAACAAACACCAAACAGCTCAAATCCTGGTCTTCTTGACATAAATCCTCACACTAAAGGCCTATTGATCTCATTATCTATTGTCCTAATAATATGTTCACTGATCAACAAAAAATTACAAGACATGCCAACAGCATGTCTGAAGAGACAAAACAATCACCAGAACCAGACTCGGATATGACACAGATGTTGGAATTGTCAAATAGAAAATTTAAAGTAACTATCTTATAGCATAGAACTGGGGCTGGATGTATTTATCAGCAAGCAGGATAAACTCAGCTTCTATTATTTTGTAACTATATGTACCATTTCGGTTAAACAAATTACTGAAAATATGGCATTAGCTTAGAACCAGCTTATGCAAATATATTTTTAAAGGTTCTCTTGACCTCAAACTTTGCACACAGCTCATTGGATCTCTACTTTGTGATTTGAACATCTTCCATTCTTTGAGAGTGTTTCTATAGGTTTTCTACAGATCCGGTGGGAGAAATAATAGTTCTACATAAGCGATATCCCTCCCATGGTTAAAGGTTCCATCCACAAAGTTTTCATCTTCCATTTAAGGTGCCAATGAACAAAATGCAAGTTTTCAGGTTCTTACACTTGAAAATTTTTGTCATTGATTTCAAAAATTGGAAAAAAAATTGTTGGAATAGGTAATGGAAAAAGCAATTTCTGAACAATGGTTCATGCATTGGGATTTCCATATTTGAATAAATTACACATATTAAGTAATAAAGAAATTCTTTTGTCAGATTGATTTTCATCTAAGAAATGAATGCTGTACTTTGTCCCAGACCAAACATATTTACAAAGAACATTCACTGACCTAGTTTCTACAAGTTAGCTCACTAGACAGGCTCCAGATAGACTTGGGACAGAATAAAAAGAGAAATCTCAATGGAACCACATAGAAAGTAAGACATGCTTGAATATGTAACAGAGACTTTTATATATTTATATATATGGATATATGTTCTCCTTTTCTTAAAAAAAGTCAGAGGAGAAAGGAATTAATAAACTTAATCATATAAAATGTAGGTTTACATGACAGAAATATCATAAAGATGTGGGTTTTAAAAAGGAAAGTCAACATTTAATGTGTCTACTATATGGCAGAGAGTGCATTTATATTTGTTCACTCTCCTAACTTTGTCACCAACTACCTGTCAGAAGGGCCACTTTTTTCTCTGTCAGAAGTCTCATCTAAAAGGAGGGCAAAGAGATATCCTTCATGCCTAGAGTGATAATGTTATTGAGGCTGCCTGGAAAGCTGTGATGAGGACTATGAAGCCATGTCCAGACCCAGTGTCTTAGTTCATTTAGGTACAGAGTAAGACAACAAAATACCATGAACTGGATAGCTTATAAACAACAGAAGTTTATTTATCACTGTTCTGGAAGCTGAGAAGTTCAAGATCATAACTCCAGTAGATTTGGTATTTGGTAAGGGGCCCTGCTTCTTCACTGACAGCCACCTTCTCACTTTAACCTCACATGGCAGAAGGAACCAAGGAGCTTTCTTGGGCCTCTTTTATATGGTCACTAATCCCATACATGAGGACTGCATCTTCATGACCTAATCACTCCTCAAATACGTACCGTACATCTTAATACAGACATATTAGTAGATGAGTGTGTCTGTCATTCATGAGCCCTGGAGTAACAGCATTGGTGACATATTTCCAGACCCCGAAACAACTAATCTCTCAGGTTATGTGTTATTCAAAGTTTGTAACAACTGGTGTGGCACAGAGCTGGCCAATTAGAAAAAAACAGTTGATCAATCTTAATGGACATCAGCCATTAAAAAAACAGCATGGCAAAACCTGACATGGTTGTGTTAGAGCCGATGGGATGAGATATAGTCTGACTCTAAACCAAGTTCAACGACAACATTCTACAGCTATATTAATTCTCAGAGGCCTATTAAAATATTCAACTAAGGATAGTTGTGAGAGTCAAAATCTATCTTTAAGAGGCTATGATTTTTTTAATTTGAATAGTTTTTTTCTTTCAAGTTGGGAGACTTTGCTTCTAGGAAATGTGCCTCTGGGGCTGCCTGTATTTTAGTGGGGGAGTGGTACCTTTGCTGAGGCTATATTCATGCAAAGATAAAATTTCTTCTTCTGAGATGGAAAGACTGGAGAAACTAAGTAACTCAGGTACTTACACAATAAGTTTAAATATTATCATCTTAATGGACAGAACTACATCTCAGAAGCTTACAGTCCATGTATAGGAAATGTGGGACTTTTTTCTTCTTGGGCCTTCAGAGTTAAGAAAATTTAAATTCAGATAGAGGAAACTGGCTGAAAGGCAATCCCAGAAAAAAACTAATGTAGCCTGACCCCTGCAAATGACAGTTGGCTAAGGCTAATAAATTAAAAAATAAACTTATAGAGATGAGCTTGACCCATGTATTTGTGGATCTACAGCATCTGGTATCTGGTATCTATGTTATATTGTGTTGCTGTCATTGATGTTGTTTTCTGTATTATAACTCTATTTGTCGTCTCAAGTTTTAATAACTTTTTCTTAAACAATATAGCTTAGTCATAGCTGTTTTGTCCTGAGGAATTAAGGGTCAGGTCTATGTGCACATTTGGGGCTAAGAGGCAGGGAGGGAAACAGCAGCATGAGGAAAGCTGATTTCTGGGTGGAAAGGGGCCATCCAGTGACGTGAGGCCGTGGTCCAGACTCAGGCCTGAGGGAATAAAAGAAACCAAGATAAGGTATGGACCTTGCAGAGAGGACTCTAGAAATAAAATGGCCTTATCGATCTTGAATTAAAAGTAAGTGTGATTCTTAAAGCTTGGAGATGCAAAGAAGTTATTTATTTTAATATCCTCATCATGTTCTGTGCACAAGGTCTGGAATATAGTAGACTTATTCATACCACTCACTGTTGTCACAGAAGCAAGAAGAAGCACAGATGGAGAAGAGACATAGCATGACCTGCAACAATCCTGTCTGGGTTCAGTTCTCACCTATGTCCTTACTCATCTGTGCTCCCAGACAAGCCTCCTCATTTTTCTAGTCCTATTTCCAATAGAGACAATCCTAACATCTAACCTTAAAGTTTTAGAGATACTCCAACAAAAAGTCCCATATTAAGCATGTAATCTAATTTCCAGAAATATGTTCAATAAATATTAACTACAGTCATATATATATATATATATATATATATACATACACACACAGATAAATATAATTTATGGATGGATGGATATATATACATGTGTATATATAAATACACATACATATATGTATATATCTGTGTATATGCAGAGATATACATGTGTATATGACTTGTGGTCTATCTAGAAAAAGTCAAGTCATTGTTAATATAACAAGAACAGTTTTTGCAACATTGATGTAACCTGGCAGTGAAGGAGAGCAGACTGGAATGCACATGTGTGAACAATGATGACTTCACTGTATAGTCAGTGGGGGCAGTAGATGCTGTTGAGTGAGCACGTATACTGTGTGGTTGTCGCATTCAAAATGATTGAGCACGTAGAGCAATGGGTCTGCATCAAATTTTGCATTAAGTTTGAACATTCCTCCACAGAAACTATTCAGAGGATGCAGAAGGCTGCAGTTATGAGCAACTGGTGACTGGCAGCTTCATTGTGACAATGTGCCCGCTCACGCCTCATGTCTCATGCAGTTTTTTTGGCAAAACATTAAACCATCCAGGTGACTCAGCCCCTCTTCTGCCCAGATTTGGTGCCCACTCACCCTCACTATATTTTTGGGAGAGTCCAAAGGATACTCCCTTTACCAAGGCCTGAGTCACACCCAGTGGAGTGAAGCAGCTATTGCATGTACTGTGACTAGTGAATCACATGAAGAGCCATGAACTAAGCTCACTCATGTAGATACAGAGTAAGACAGCAAAGATGGAGAACAAACTAAAGAGCCAGAGACATAAACATTCTTGTACAGAATTCCCATTGTAGGTGTCTGGGGACAGAATTTTCATACATTATCTGGACAAGTCAATTCACTCTTGTGAGATTTTATTAATAGGCAGGACTAGTAAAAATTAGAACTATCATACTGAAGCTTCTCTATTGTGTTCAAAAATTAATTTCAGTATACTAGCTATCAGACTTAAAAAAGAAAAAATGGAATTTGCCTAGTTATAAAGTATTATTAAAAGCTGATATTTATGCTTTTACAGCTCGTGGATGCATATTACCTTTGCTCATTCACAGATAACTTTTTAGAAAATCTCCCAGGACTATAAATAACACTTCCACAGAGTGATGAGAAGAGAGTTGAACAGACTAGCGTATGACTACAACCAAGAAATGAAAAATTTAACCGTAAGAAATGCAGTTCAAAAGACTGTGCATGTCTTACATAGTTTATGCTTTTCCCCTACAATGTCTTCAGATTGCTTCTATGATGCCTACACATTCTCTTTCTCTCTCTCTCTCTCTCTCTCTCTCTCTCTCTCTCTCTCTCTCTCTCTCTCTCTCTCTCTCCCTCCCCCTCTCTTTCTCTTCACTACAACTTAACTCTCTTCTACAATAACCCTTCTCACATACTTGGGACATACTTGGGATTTTGTGATTTCCTGGTTTAGTACTCCTTCCTGATACCTGCTTTTAATTTTCTAGTTTATTTCTGAATACCTATTTATCTTATTATCTATATCAGATAAAAATATTTCTGAAGATCTAATATTTCCCATGAAAGGAATTTATCATCTGAGGTTCAGTTTTTTATTATTTTCCCACATCCCCTCTCCCCCCCCCACCCCCCCGCCGAAAGTGTGGGCTCAGAGTTTGGAGACCAGCAGACTTCAGTGGATTTTGCGTAATATTATTTTATTTTAAGGCAGAAACTGGCTCCTTGTTGTTCATATATAAATATTCTCTACAACATGATTTTGGGGGAGGGCAATTAATCTCAGTGTTATTCATTGAATATTTTCCAATTCACTATTTTTCTCTTGGAGTCTGTAAAAAATCATGAGATCTTTTAAAACATTTCAGGCAGGGAGCTACATGAACTCAAGTTTTATGTCATATGTAACCATTTAAAAGCATAAAAATTATGCTGTTGTGATTAACAATTTTTTACATGACTCACTGGGTTTTTAACTTCAGATTATTAATATAGATAATGTTGGTTTTACTTGAATTAGAAATTTCCTCGCTCCTGTTACTGATCTAAGTGATACAAGACTGTAATTCTAGTCAACTACACATTCAAAATTATTGATCCATATGAAAAATCACATCTTTTAGAACAAGCTCTTCATGTATTTGGGTGATTTTTAAATTAAATATAAGTTCTTTACACATTGCTTCAGTGTTAAGTTTGGGAATTTCAAGGACAAATCTGTGATAATTTAATCGCACATCATGATTTGATTCTTTTTTAAAATTATTATTATTCATTCTATTACAATTGTCCCAGTTTTTTCCCTTTTGCCCCCCTTTACCCAGCCCACCCCTCTCACACACAGTCAATCTCCTCTCCATTGTCCATGTCCATGGGTCATTCATACATGTTCTTTAATAAATCCCTTCGCCCTCCTTCTACCATTCCCCCTCCCCCTCCCCTCCTACAGCTATCAGTCTGTGCCATATTTTCATGTCTCTGGTTCAATTTTTCTCATTAGTTTATTTTGTTCATCAGATTCCAGTTATAAGTGAGGTCATATCATATTTGTCTTTTGCTGACTGGCTTATTTCACTTAGTCTCCAGTTCCCTCCATGCTGTTGCAAAAGGTAGAAATTGCTTCTTTCAATCTGCGGTGTAGTGTTGCATTGTGTAAATGTACCACATTTTTTTAATCCACTCATCTACTGATGGGCACTTTGGCTGTTTCCAACACTTGGCTATTGTAAATAGCACTGCTATAAACATAGGGGTGCATAAGTTCTTTTGAGTTGGTGTTTCAGGATTCTTTGGGTATAATCCTAGCAGTGGAATCACTGGGTGGTAAGGCAGTTCCATTTTTTATTTTTTGAGGAAACTCCATACTGCTTTCCACAGTAGCTGCACAGTCTACATTCTCACCAACAGTGCACTAGGGTTCCCTTTTCTCCACATCCTTGCCAGCACTTATTGTTTGTTGATTTATAACAGGTGTGAGCTGATATATCATTGTTGTTTTAATTTGATTCTTAAATAATACTTTTAGCTACTTGTCTGCACAGCCACAGTATTTTTAAATCAAGCAGTGCTTTTCATTTCTAAAACTAGTGACTTTACCCCTATATTCTATGGGAAATATATTCTCAAACAGCCAACTTTCTCATCTCTGTACCCAGATAACAATTTAAGAAACTACTTAGAACATATGCTTTCCTACAGTCCCTGTTTAGGGTATTGTTGATTTTTTTTTTTCTATTAAGTGCACATGATTGTGATGCTCTCATCAGAGAGCCAAATTTTATGTATCTATAAAGATGCAGGAGAGCATGCACGAACGGGGTCTTCAGATGCTCACATTTCATTTTCTTTAACTGCATTTAAAGTGATTATAATATTATGCCAAATGTAAAAAGTGTATAATTTTTTAAAAGAACTAAAATCATTAAGTCATCATTTCATGTTAGATACAACACATTGTTAGTTGAGAATATACACACCCAGACACACAGCAATCTGAGAGCATTTGTACATGATAGCTACCAGTTAAAGAAACAATATCCCTTTATCAAATGCATCTACATACAAATTTCATTATGTTTGAGCTGGGTGAAAAAATATGCTTTTTAGGAAATGGACCATGGCAGTTTCTGTTCAATGTCTCCCCCAAGCTCCTCCAAAAATAAAATTTGTTTTCACCTACTTTGCCTTAGAACAGAACATTTAACAGCTCTGATAACCTTAGTTGCATATTGTAATTATCTGGGGTAATTTTTTATTTTTAATTCTTCTCTTTATTTTATTTTTTTTATTTAACTCCTTGAGTATATTTATGGTAGTTGTCAAAAGTTCTTGTCTGTTATTTCTGAGAATGTTTCTACTGACTAATTTTTCTACTCATTTTGAGTCACATGTTCATACTTTACATGTCTAGAAATTTTTTATGATATGCATTCATTGTATATTTTAAATTGTTGAGTAATGCATCCAGTTGCCTTTATTTAAGCATTAGATTTTTATTTTAATTGAACAATGTAAATTTATTTCACATTTCTATTTTTTGTTCATTTCTCGTCAGCTAACACACAGACATAAACACACACAACCAAAGAAAAGTAACAAAAAAAGAACCAAAGACCTACAGAAAACCTACAACCTGAAATAAATAAATAAAATAATTAAAAGTTATTTCTATTTCTCTAGAATATTTTTATTACAATAACTAAAATGTAAAAAAAAATTAGTGGATTATAAATACTTGTGATCATCATTTTTTTAATTCATGTTGATTGTAGTTCTTGACTTTAAGTTTATCATTATTTAAACAGTTTTGTATCTGACAAAATTAAATTTTGGCATGTTAACATAGAACATAATTTATAAATCATCTTTTATAATTTTAAAGTAACTATTTATTTCAACACAATGATAAGGTGAGCAATAGCCACATAAGAACTTTGCTTTTGCAAAAATGCAAATAAAGTCTGGATGAAACTAGTCACCATATTTTCTAAGTGTGCAACAGTGGTCCACAGCAGTTATTATGGATCAGCTTGATCCTTTCGAGGCTTGTTTTTAAACTCTGTTAAGGTAGGTGCAGAGTATCTCTAACTCTAGGGCTAGCACAATTTCTGAAGCATACTCCATCTGGAGTCTCTCTGGAATGTCCTGGGTATTCAATAAGGAATCTCCATTCTGACCGGTCAGAACTGGATAGCTCTCAGCCCTTTAGGAGCTCTGGGAACTCTTCAGCTTACTCTTACCTGTCTGGCCATGCTTGAAATTGTAGAGTTTCTCCCTATACATTTATGATTTCATATCTAGCAAGCTCAAGAAAAATCTTTTGCAGACTTTTCTATATGGTCCCCTCCTCCCTGACACTTTGCCCTACAAATTTTGAATGCTTCAGCTTCCCTGGACACTGATTTTTATATCCTTAATGAGGTGTGCTGTGCTTCCCATTCCCCTTACATCCTGAGTCTCTGGTATTTTAAGGGAGAAAGCCGGGAAATTAGTGTGTTCATCTCTTCAGTTTCACTTTTCTCAAGGATCACAGCTGTGTGCTTCATGTTGCCCGGCATCTGAAAACTATTATTTTACATATCTTGTCAAGTTTTCTAATTTTTTACAGCACAAGGAAAATTCCAACTCTAATCCTCACATTATGGATAGAAACTTAAGGTACTTTAAAAATTACCTTGATGACCAGGCTATACCCACAGAGATTCTAACTTACTTGCTGGACATTGGGTCTGAGCTTTGGTGTTTTATTTAAAAGTTCTCCAGTTTATCTTGATTTATTCTGTACCAAGAGCCCCTGACCAGAGGAAGTTCCTGCTTCCATCTTGTAGGAAAGATTGGATTCATGTGGTCAGAGTACGTGGAGGAGGCTGAAGCCATAGAGTGCTCATTTTCAGGAACAGATGATCTTTTGGGATGACGGGTTATGAGAGGCACAAGGAAGAGCCATCCTTCTACCACCTCAAGTATTATCAAGTACAAGCTGTTCCATACTTTTCCCTTTACATTTCCCTTCTCTTCTTTTCTCCTCCTTTTTCTCTTCTTCTCAGAGTGGCTGGGTGGATGGAGGCTGGAGTCAAATTTAGATCAGGGATTTTCATTGGCTGTACAGTGGGAAACCTGAGGTGTAGGTCAAATTGGGTCTCCCAACAAGTAGTTGAAATTTTAACCTCCAGTATCTGTTAATGTGACCTTATTTGAAAATAAGGTCTTTACAGATGATCAAGTTAGGATGAAATCAGAAGGGTAGACTCTAATCCAATATGGGACATGTGGACACACAGGTCCATACAGAGAAAACATGATATAAAGACACAAGAAGAAGGCCACCTACAAGCCAAGGATCTCCTGAGGCTATCAGAAACTAAGAGAGAAGCAGGGAATAGATTTTCTCTCACACCCCTCTGAAAGAACCAACCATGCTGATGTCTTGATACTGGACTCCTTGCCCCTAGAACTATGAGACAATAAATTGATGTTATTAAAGCCATCCAGTCTATGATACTTCTTGGAAGCCCTAAAAAACTAATACACCTAGTGTGGTGATTGCGGGTGCGGTGGGGGAGTGGAGATTGAAGGAGGTATGAGGAGATAGATGGTAATAGAAAAATACAATTTAGAGAAACAAGATGGCGGAGGAGTAAGTGGAAGCTACACTAACTTACTCCCAGAACTAGTCTGGATTTACAACGTAATTTTGGAGAAATCATCTGGGATAACCAACCGAACACCAGCTGGAGAGAAGTCTTATAACCACGGAGAGACAGAAAAGGCCGCTACATCACAACGTGACCGGTAGGGAGTGCGGAGACACGGAAGGGGCTGGCTGGCATCACACGGGTGGCAGCTGAAGGGACTGAGAAACAGCTCAGCAGCTGGGGATTCCCCCTGAGAAGGGCAGGGTCTAAACCCCCAGCCGGGCTCCCCAGCCTACAGCAACAGACTGGAAAGTAAAATAGTATCCAGCTGAGAAAAACAAAAAGCCACAGGGTTTCTTGCTAGCCGGAGAGAAACAGCTGGAGAAAAAGAGCTCTTAAGCAGATCACATAAAAAATATTTTGGCCCCCACTTACCCTGGGCACAAGCAGAGGGAAGACAGAGAGGACTGGAAATGCTTGGGGAGAGTTTGGTGTGGTGGCTTTGAGGGGAGAGCTGGGGAAGCGGCCGGCCGGGTCCCAGTGCTAACTCATCCCCACACTGCAGGCAGACCATTCCCGGCCAAGTGGCGTCAGCCTGAGGGGAAGCAAAAGCCCTGCCTACAGGAATTAAGCTGCCACGCCCACAGTCCTTAAGCCTGACAGCTAATAACAGATTGAATAGATTAACAAGAAGCCAGACAAAGGCAATAGATCCCTGAAAGTCTCCAACAGGCTGCCTAGGCCCAGATTGGTACAGGATCTGACGCCACCAGGGGCAGATCCAGGAAGTGCAGATCATTCTAAGAAGCACCAACAAACAATAGGAGTCACAAAAATGGGGAGACAGAGAAACAACCCCCCATCGAAAGGAAAGGTAGAGTCCCCAGAAAGAATGCTAAATGAAATAGAGGGGAGCCAACTATCAGATATGGAATTGAAAGCATGTATTATGGAGAAGCTCAATGAGCTCAGCGGAAACTACAAAGAACTCCAGAAAAACTGCAGTGAACTCCAGAAGAATTATAAGGAACTTACTGAGAATTATACCAGCATCAAAAAGGACATGGAAGCTATCAATAAGAGCCAGGAGGAAATGAAGAATACGATCTCTGAATTGAAGAACACAGTAGAAGGAATTAAAAGCAGGCTAGAGGAAGCAGAAGATCGGATCGGCGAGCTGGAGGACAATGTAGACAAAAACTCACAGACAGTGCAACAAAATGAAAAAAGACTGAACAAGACTGAAGAGGCTCTAAGACAGCTGCAGGACAACATGAAATGTAATAATATCCGTATCATAGGAATTCCAGAAGGAGAAGAAGAAGAGCAAGGAATAGAAAACCTCTTTGAAAAACTAATGACAGAAAACTTCCCTAACATGAAGAGAGAAAGAATCATGCAAGTCCAGGAAGCACAGAGGGTCCCAATGAAGATGAACCTCAACAGGCTCACTTCAAGACACATCATAATTAAAATGCCAACATTCAAAGACAAAGAGAGAATCCTAAAAGCAGCAAGAGAGAAACAACTAATAACATACAAGGGAGCTCCAATAAGGCTATCATCAGATTTCTCAGCAGAAACACTACAAGCCAGAAGGGAATGGCAAAATATATTCCAAGTAATGAAAAACAAAGGCCTACAACCAAGAATACTCTACCCAGCAAGACTCTCATTCAAAATGGAAGGTGAAATAAGGAGTTTCCAAGACAAAAGAAGGTTAAAAGAATACATCTCCACCAAACCAGTATTGCAAGAGATGCTAAAGGGTCTGCTTTAAGAAGATGAAGAAACAGAGAGAGACAGAGAGGAACATGAGTACGAAGGGGGAAAATGACAATGAATAAGTACTGAAAGAAAGAAGGAACTTCTACCATTTGCAACAACATGATTGGAACTAGAGAGAATTACGCTTAGCGAAATAAGCCAGGCAACAAAAGAAAATTACCTTATGATATCACCTGTTAAAGGAAACTAATGAACAACATGAATAAATGAGCAAAATAGAACCAGAGGTATGTAAACGAGGAATAAACTAACAGTAACAAAGGGGGAGATGGGAGGGAGAGAAGGGGTAAGAAGGGGAAGGGTCTAGTCAAAGAACATGTATAAATGACCCATCGACATGGACAACTGGGTGGGGACTGAATGTGGGAGAAGGGAGGGACAGGGTGCAGAGAAGCAAGAGGGGGAAAAAAGTGAGACAACTGTAATAGAAAAACAAACAAACAGAAAAATTTTTAGTGAGGGGAAAAAATAAAAATAAAAAGAATAGAAATGCAAGTTCAGTGAATATTAGAAGGACAAGGATTTTCCTTCACACTGTATATATTTTCTCCCTATCTGATCCCTCCAGAATTTGGCATTCTAAAGAAGTAAGTAATGACCTAAGTTTCTTTGCATAAAACTAATAAGACCAGTTGTTAATAATGATTTTTTTGACTAAGACTTTGACTGGAATGTCATGCCTAAAGGAGACATGCTTGGGCTTTGGTTGTTACCAAAAAGCCCTGAGCAACTGGGACTGACCTTCAAAGGTAATAAAAGTCCATGAGATAAAAGGCCTGGTACCTTGGATGGATGAGCGGTCCATAGCAATCTTTCCAGGGAAGGAACGAAGGTTGTTTTCCTGAAAGATGGCTAGAAGGGACCTTTAAGGCACAATGAAAAACCAGAAGGACCTGGAAAAGACAGGTGTTTACAGGCAAGGCTGAATGCCAGGTATGTGGCTCAGCTTCTGTGCCCTGAAGGGCAGACTGAAGGTCACCCTAAATGTTCCTTGTGTAAGTTCCAGCAAAGCAGAACTAAAGATCATAAGTGATCATTTGCTGCTCTTGTTGTGTTTATGCAAATGAACAGGATAAATTAAAAATGAACTTAATGCAGTCCCTTTAATGACAAGGAGGGTAATCTTAGGGAGAAAAATCAAGATTCAAGGAAGATCACAATGCCCAGTGGTAGACTATAAAGTAGTGCAGCTAACCGTCTTTAAAGTTTCTTTTCATTTAAAATTTGTTTTCATTTGAAAGTTAAACTATGTCTATGGCATTATCAAAGATGTTTAATTTACAGGCAAGAAGAATGTCAAATGCCTTGCAACTGGATGTCTTTCCGATAAGACAGTCCTACAGATCTATAAACTTGTGTGGGGGTTATGTTACATAAATTAACATGTGTTTTCTGTTTTCAAAGGGCATAAGCCTACGATCTCATTACCTGAGTGATTGTCTGTATGTATAGGCCTCACTTAATCCTGTCTGCGTTGCTGCCTCCTGAGACTCAATGGTTTGGCTGAACTAAGTGGCTGGGTTGGTGAAGAATGGGGTGGTCTGTGGGCTTCACTTTAAAACTGGTTTCTCTTTTCTATTCTAATGGCTTGGACAGAAAGAGCCCAGAGGCCTGAGAGGGGGGATACCTAAAATATTTCCCTCAGTCCAAACTAAGTATAACGGGCAAAAGGGTTTTGGACAGGTGAGATGTACCCGGCATACCTTCCTCCAAAGAAACCCTTCTCTTCCCTAATGTGGGACATTGAAATATTAATACCTGTCTTTTGTCATCTAGTGGTTACGGATTGAATGATGTCCTTTAACCCTGTTGCCCCCAGAATACAACAAGGATGCCAGCCTGTTAAACCAAGCATGCCGTTGTCCAGAGCCAGCCAACCAACCTGGAGTCTGCACGATCCTTCCCCTTGTGGGAAGGCCACCCTCCCCTGCACACCCCCACTCTTATTAGGGATTTCTTGACCCAAGGGTAGGTAGGACGACGACCATGTTCAGCTTGAAGCAGCTAGAGGAGCTCGAGAACTTCGTCCATTGTCCTTTATAAGATTGTAAAGGGTCTCAAGTCTGAGAGGGAGGGATTGTTTTTTTAATTGTTAAAGTATTTAACTAATTAATTATTTTTTTAAAAAAGAAGAATATATGAAAGGGTGAGCCATGGGCATGGACTTGGGGAGGGGATTGTCGGGGAAGGGGGGTGCTGGGCGGAGGGGAGCAAAGGGGAAAAAATTGGAACTATTGTAACAATATAATCAATAAAATATACTTAAAAAAATAAAATAAAATAAAATAAAATAAAAATACAATTTAAAAATGGTCAATTAAAAAAGAAAGAAAGTAAGTAACTAATACCTAACAAGATTTAAAATTTTCATGTCAGGCACAAACCCAAGATTATGATTTATTTAATCTCAGGAACAGCCTTAGAATAGACACTTTTAAAGCTTTGCCAAGTGATATTCAGCAAGGCTTAAGAACGACTATTCAGGAGATCCAGGTGGGTGTTGACAGAGAAAACTCATTACAGTTTATTATCTTCCCCCTTTGGCCTTCCTCTGCAGATACTCCTGGATACCTTCTAGGCCTCCAGGATCACTGAAACTGAAAAATCATTGGAACCATGGTTATGGCTTCCTTTTAGGGCTTCATGCATAATAAAGCCATCTACAATCCATCTCCTTTTAGGCCTCAAGAATTAATATGTGAAATGGAGTCACATTATAGTCTCTTTTAGCTTTATGTTAATAGAACATTTTTTATAGTTTTATATAGTCAGGAAACAACTGCCAAGTCATTAACCAGTGTTTTCACTTGAGTGCCATGTGTACTATTGATGTGCACTGGCTCACAAGCTAAGAGGCCCTGGCTCTTGAACAGTTGTTGTTTTGGGAAAGTGCTTCTTGACCCTGAGTTCTGTTTGTGTCTGGGATTCCCGGCCCTTTTCTATTATCTCCCCTCACCCCATGCACCTGTGTGGGAACAGAGACCAACATTAACCTTCTCTAGACAAGAAAACTGCGATTCTATACTTCCTCATGTTTGTATATTTCTTCTAGAAAACAACCTTGCCAAGGATAAAAGGCTAACATGAGTCATCATTTTGCTTTGATAAATAACTAACCACCAAGACTGGTCATCTGAAGGCAGTCAGAGTAGCATTTCCTGTAGTAAAGTTGTCCCAGAAGATGTTGGAAGGTAAAGAACAACAGGCCAAATGGCTAACAAAGTATTGTGCTTGTCAGGAAATATTTTGTAACATTTAGTTCATTGTTTTTATATCTGTGGTATATTACAAAATGCAATCAAATTTGTGCCTCCAAAGAGACAAACCTCTGGATACAGTGCAAAAACAGCAAATACAATGAAAACACTTCTACTCCATGTAATCCCTACTTCTGTTTATTGCATCACTATTCCTGTTTACCCCTGGCTTAATTGTCAATCATCTTTGTCTCTGCCATCTCCCTCCATTTCCACAGCTCAACAAGCACTCGATTCATATCAAAACATATTTGCTGAATGAACACTTACTGTGTGCCAGATATTTTCTAGTGCTAGGAACATGATTTCATGTACTTTAGCTCTTATGGAGGAACTAAATAACAAATACATTTACAATATTCTGGGCATCTGTATAAACTATGAAAAACACATTAAGAATATAAAATAATGGAATAGTGCTACTTTATTAAAGGTGGACAAGAAAGAATTCTCCGATATGGTAACATATGAACAGAGGAGTGAAGAAAGTAATAGAGTAATCCCTGTGGATATCTGGGGAAAGTGCATTCTGGGAAGAGGACACAGTTACTTCAAATGCCTCTTAAATCCCATGAAAAGCAGAAATACAGAATGTACTTATTCATTTTCTGTTTTCTCAATGCCAAACTCAGGCACTTGAACATAGCACATCTTCAGCATTTTTTCATTGACTTGAATGGAGAGGGAAAAATAAAGATAAGACTCCTTAATAGTAGCCAGGTATTCAGTTGTTATATCTACTAGTAACATTATAATTTTACCAGTTGTTGAAGGTCAACTTCTGATCTGATTGTTTAGTGCCCATGTTGATTGGTCAGTGCCTGAGCCAAAACAGTTGTCAATTATCTTGAATATTAGCCTGTTAATAAGTAAGCAGTGATTACACTACAGCCACAGAAAATATGCTCTTAGCTTCAGACCGAAGACTAAAGATTCTTTAAAATCTTTTGCGATACAAGGATTAAAAAGTACTACATTCCTATAAAGTATTTAAGGGTGAGGGAATGATAGAAATGAACTTCTCCAAATTCAAATAAGAATTTAAGAGTCACTAGAGCATCTAACAGTGCTGACACATAGTTGGCTGTCAATGTCTGTTGGTTAAATGAGCTAGAGAAACTAAAGACACATTCTCCAAATCACAATGTTGATGCCATATCGGGTAGCCATGCCATTCAATTTCTGATGTACTAAGAGACAATGAGCACTGACAGACTTACTTTGTTAGTGTAGCAGATAATGTTTTTCAAAGGTAGTCTCAACAATATCTGCTAAACCACATGTTCTTCTAGACCCTTGCTATCACCCTATCCAAAGATGGAATCTATGTCTTCTCTCTTTCAAATTAGGTCAATTTAGTCAACTGTTCTAATCAACAGAATATAGCAGAAGAGATGCCATGTGACTTGTAAGGTTAGGTCTTAAAAAAATCACAAACTTCATTCTTCTTGTGTCATGCTCAAAACCAAGGCACAGTGCTATAAAGAAATGTAAGCTGCTTGCAGAAAGGCCCATAAAGAGACAGCCTGAGGACATTTCGCCAAGCCCTGGTTGAGCCCCTAGCTGAGAACCAGCATCAATTTGCTAGTCCTATGAGTGAACTATTTTGAACTATTTTTAAATGGATCTACCAGCTCCCAGTAGAGCTACCCCCGCTAATGCTACATGGAACACAGATGGCTTCACCCTTGCAAGTCTTATCTAAAGTACAGAATCTGAAAAAAATAAATTAGTAGTGTGGTTTACTATACAGCAACAGATAACCAGAAGAGCTACTAAACACAGAGATAGTTACTAGGAACCACTTGTAATAGTATATTCCTGGACTCAGCCCCTGGAAAATGAGAATTAAGAACTTACAGTAGTGGATGAGACCAAGGGTTATAGATTTGAGTGCTACATATAATGGAGAATTCTGTCCTTAAAGGACCCAGGCTGCAGAGAACATAAGGAGTAATAAAGCATTTGAAATGTTTTATAAATTGATTAAGAAGCTGATCATATATTTAAAGAAGTAAACCTACCTGGACTGTTAGCCTAATTCATGCTATTTATTATTTATGTAATTACTTTCTTGAGCTATGTTTCTAATGCCTTCATATCTCTTAAATCTGATGTATTTGGAGGAAAATATTATTGAAGTGGGACTAAAAAGAACCTTGGACTGTTGTAAGGATCAAGTGTCTTAGAGCATGGATAGAAAATCAAGTGCCAAGTCAGGTCACATGATGGCAGCTGTTGAGCCCAGTGTTGAGAACTCTGTGGAAAAATGCACACCATGGGAAAGGGTATCTTGATTGATTTGTGATGCTGCCCATGGGCACAAAAGTAAGGCATGAAAGTGCTAAATCAAATGTCTACCATCATAGCCATAGGTCCTGGGGACAGTGGACTTCCTGAATATCAGAGAATAGATAATTCAGTTCCATGAAATGATGTAAAAGTGGTTCAAGTGGGTCAGGTTGTTCTCCAAACCATAATTCTGATTAGGCAACTGCAAGTGTTTTCAATGAGGAGAAATGGGTGAAGATGCCTAAAAATTATTGGCTACACAGAGAACATTCCAAGTAGCTTAAAGTAGAAAAAAAAACCCACAATGATAGAAATAAAGGCAAATAACCAGGGATCAACAAAAGAATGCAGCATGAATTCCAAAAAGTTAATACTAGGAATAAACTAAAACTTGCAAATTCAGAAGAAACACCAAAAGCACTTTTTAATATTGGGGACAAAAATGATAAAAAAAAGATTTTAACTGTAATTTTATAGATAACAGAAAGGTAGCAAAACTTGTGAGACATCCATCTCTTCTGTCAAAACAATTGATCTTTTAATTAGAAAGGATGAAACTGATATTGGGAAAAGAAAGTGGAGTTGAAGCTTGGTGTAGTCCTGGTGCTTATAGGTAAGCACTAGATAACTTTAAGGATCCTAATTAGAAATACCTGAATCCCAGACAATAAGAGGAGATGAGCTAACTTCTGTTAGTTGTTTCTGTGGCATCACCGGGAATAGTAGAACACTAAGAGGAAGTCAAATATTTTCAAAATGATGAACAATATTGATTTTGCAAAGAATAGATCAATGAGTTTGATATCCGCATGACACCAGAAAGATTCTAAAATATATCTTTAGAAAGAGATGGTTTTCTCAGGGTAAATCTTATTGAAAAAGCCTCACCATTTTGTCACAGGATTTTTAGAGTAATGAATTAAGGGAACACATAGCACAGAGCATCTGGATTTTAGTGTGTTTTGCAACACTGTCCCAAGGCACCTTTGAAGACAAACAAAAAATGCAAATGCTTAGATGGATTCATAACTTATTTAATGACTGCTTTTGCTATCTCCCTGTAGAGAGGGTTCTCATGACACACAGTAGAGCACTTTCTTCAACCAGATGCCACAGAGAATTTTATTAATGGCATACAGATCGTAAGTGTAAATGATCAGAAGCTTTGAAAAGATAAACATTGCATGGATTTTTGCACCATGAATGCAAAAATACCCTTAGCACGATGAGATAAATGTGGCACAGTTTAATATGCACATGTGTATGATTCTGCATTTCAAAACAGTCCACTGAATGAGACAGATGTGATCATTATTGATTGTAATTTAGCAGTTGGAGCTGAGATTACAGTATCTACCTTGTTCTTTTTTCCTTTAAACCTAAAAAATGTATAGCCCAAGTTTGAAAATCAAGAGTTTTGCCTCTCTCATTTAGAAGTCATTATTCTCTGTGCTTTTTACTCAGATAACCAGACATCCTCCCTAGCACCTGTTGCTCTAAATCATTTTTTAAAATTTTTATTAAATTTAAGGTGACATTAGTTAATAAAATTATACAGGTTTCAATGTACAATTCTATAGTACATCATCTATATATTGTATTGTATGTTCACCACCCAGAGTCAAGTCTCCTTCCATGATCATTTATTCTCTCACCCTCTTCAACTTTCCCTCAACCCCATTTCCCTATGCTAGTCACCATATTGTTGTCTATGTCTATGAGGGGTTTTATTTTTGACTCAATCCCTTCACCTTTTTAACCCACCCCCAAAAACCCCTCCCCTCTGAGAGCTGTCAGTCTGCTCTCTATGAGTCTGTTTCTATTTTGTTTGTTAGTTTATATTGTTCATTAGATTCCACATATAAATGAAATCATATGATATTTGTCTTTTTCTCACTGGCTTATTTAATTAGCATAATACTTTCCAGGCCCATACACATTGTTGCAAAATGTAATATTTTCTTTATTTTTATAGCCAAGTATCCAAAATTTATAAAGAACTTATACAACTCAACACCAAAAAAAGAAAAACAATCCAATTAAAAAATGGGCAAAGGATCTGAATAGACATTTCTCCAAACAGGACATAGAGATGGCCAATAGACATCTGAAAAGATGCTCAATGTCACTAATTATGAGAGAAATGCAAATTAAAGCCACCATGAGGTATCGCCTCACACCTGTCAGAATGGCTATCAGCAATAAATCAAAAAACAGCAAATTTTGGCAAGGATGTGGAGAAAAGGGAACCCTTTTGCACTGTTGGTGGGAATGCAGATTGGGTGCAGCCACTCTGGAAAGCAGTGCAGAATTACCTTAAAAATTAAAAGTGGAACTGCCTTGTGACCTATATCCACTTCTGTGAATTTATCCAAAAAAACCCAAAACACTAATTCAAAATAATATATACACCCTTATGTTCATTGTAGTGTTATTTACAATAGGCAAGATTTGAAGCAGCCCAAGTACCCATCAGTGGATGAGTGGATAAAAAAGCTGTGGCTAATACTTGTTTTAATAAAATGGAGATGCGTGAATGACAATAAAGCGTTAGACATCAGGATTCGGGTTATTTTTATCAATGATTATATTTTTCACTCCTCTTTAATCAATGGTGTGAATGTTCAAAAAATTAATTAAGGGGCCAAGGGTAGCAATAATGAAGACCCACATTCCAGAAGAATTATCCTCCCTTAATGCTTAGAATCACAATCATGAAGCTAATTGAATTACCACATTTATTTAAATCCTCACAACTCTTTGATATCTCACCAAAAGCAGTGTATATTATCACATAATTACTAATGAAATTTCTTACTTTCTTAATTCATTAATCGATTAGTGTAATTATTGCAAAATTATGTCTTGTAGAAAGTTAAAAATATAGATATAAAAGAATAATAAATTAAAAATACAAGGTATTTACCCTAACACTAAACATTGTATATCTTATATCTTACAGAGCTTTTTATGCATATTACATATACATGCATATATGCATATATGTGCATATGTGTGTTAAAATATTTGTGTTTTTAATTAAAAATCAGATCACATCACACATGCTATATTGTAAACTACTTTTTCATTTACCAATCTCTACCTTTCCATACCAGCAAACATTTATTTTATCTAATTCCTAATCTATTTTTATTTTGCCTGGTTGTGAGAAAATGTTTTTAGGGGCGAGTGGTTCAGCTCAGGTCCAATCCAGGACTACAAGCTGCACGTGGTTGTTCTGTCTGCTACCTCTCTTCTCATCTAGCACACCGCCTCACCCACTGCGTTCTGTGACACTGACTCAGACGTGTTTTGCTGCAGCTAAAGGCTTAAAGGATTCAAGTTAAACATTTTTGGCTTGAACACATCGTGGGGGATGTATTATGTCACAGCAGACACACACTGTATCTTGTTGCCTAATAAGAATGTTAAATTTTTTGTTTTAAGCGGGGGAGATTTGTGGATAATAAAAATGGTTTTGCACTGAAAAAAAAAAAAAGATAACATTAACCCAAAAGGAATAATTGAAAGATAGGAAAACTAAATTTAGAGCTTAAGACAGAAAAGAGAGTGGCTGGAGGATTAACAACTTGAAGGGGGCGGAGGTGGCACAAGAAAGCCTTTTACATGTTTCTGATGTCTGCGTCAGCAGTGACTTGTCAGACATCAAACGGCAGAACGTTGTCAGATTTATCACTGGAAGCAGCGCTCCCCAGAGATGAAATACGGAGTCTGAGAGGGATCAGGAAGACAACGGCTGTGCAAGCCTGCCTGCACAATTAATAAAACGGGATCACTGACTTTTTTAAATATAAATTTTCTTTGATAGTAAGATTCTAGGATCGGGTTCAAATGTAAAATACTTGCCATGTACACCTGGGACACTGTGACCTCAGTAATAGAGAAGCCAGAGTGAAGTCTCCTCTCTTAAATTCAGGTGTTTGTTCTGTCGGGCAAAAGTTACGCTCTTTGAAATACGTACCAGATAAGTTCAGAGGAGGTGATAAAAGAGGGTTCTATCATTCCCTTTCCAACCTGCAAGGTGCAGCAGAGCTGCAGTTTCAGCTGTTCCCTCTGCAGTCTAGGACAGAAATATTGTGCATAGGAAAACGGGCCACATGTGGCCTGACTGAGCTGGGGCTGTCACCTTCGCTCAGACATTTTGCCTGCCTACGTGGACCTCAGCTGCTAACAGAAATCCCAAGAAGAAAGAATGCTGCTACTTGAACTAAAAGGTAAGGTAATAGCTGCAGAGAGAAGGAAACAAAAAAATAATAAAGTAGCTGGAGGCTCTCCACTGTGTTGGGAAGAATACTAAAAGCCTTGCACAGCTGCAAGGCCAAGTAGCCCTGACCAATGACTCCATCATCATGTGCCAGAGACATCCCACCTTCCACCTTAATGAAGAAAAAAGCAACAGCCCTGGAGGCTTGGAGGTAGATGTCTCATACCTAAATCAAGGAATAAAAAGCTGATTTTAGACTGGTCTGGGATGAACATGAAATTGTCACAGCAAAGGAGATTTTCCCTCCTTAGAGGTTGTGAGCTATGCATCTCTCATCTTTATTTTCTGCTGACTTTCCCAATCTGTGCAGAATGCTGTAGCTGGCTCAAAACCATTCTCTATGTTCCACGGAAAGAGCAATGAGATCTCTTTCTCAGACAAGGCTCACAGGGCTGTGTGGACAGAGGCCCAGGGACTCCAGAGACACCTGGAAGCATTTTTAAGAACCCACACGTGTTGGGTGTTGTCCCAAGTTAATGAAGCAGATGCCACTCACGTCCCTGAAGAGGTTATATCTAGGACCTCATCACAGCCCATGGGTTTTTAGTTTATATAGTATATAGGTCACACATACATCTGTCTGGAAGGTATTTCATGGATCTGGGGAACAATATTTGAAAATTGTAGGTTAATCGTACAAAGTTTTTAAGAATATCTTAAAAGTTGTAGGATAGTGTTTTTGAAAATTTAATGGATGTCTTTCCACAGCAATTTTTTACTTTATTTTCTCTCTGCAGAAACAGCCAGGCCATTCTGGGCTCATGGAATCAAGGGGAAAATGTGTCAAGGAGGAGAGCTAAAGGATTCTTCTGGGCACTATTTGCAAAAGCCTCAACCCTCGGAGGAATAAAAATCATGCCTGGGAATAAATAAAATGTTTGAGAGAAACATGAATTGGGGAGGAGAGAGATTTCCTGCCCATCAGATGAAGGTACCCCAAATGGAACAAAAAAGTAGAAGGTTAAACAGATGAGGAGGTAAGGAGAACAGAAAGGTGGGTGGGCTATGTGATAGAATTAAGAATTGTTTTAGCAAAGGACTGTTTTGGGGGCCTTGTCAGAGCACCCAAGCACCACGTGGAAGCTGAGCCAGCACCCAGGCCAGCACAGTCTTCAGCATAGTGACCATTCTCTCTGCTCTAGGGTCTGGGTGAGCTGACCCTTATGCAGGTACTTGGCAAGGACTGTACTTTATCTATACCTGTGACTTCCCATTAATCATCAAACAAAAGTGATGCCAAATTCACATCTGAAAAAATGACTCCTTTGGGATTTCTTAGGACACCTATAAGTCTTTTAAAACGACTGAAGCAAGAGTGTTGGAAATAAAAATCCTCAGGATTCATTCAAGTACTGAACAGAGTCAGCTGGAGATCCTTCCTGAGCCAGGATAGTGAGGAACACAGCTTCATTGTGGTTGGGACTCATCAGATTAGGAATTTGAGAATCTGGAGCAATAAGCTTGGTAGCACCCACAGCCTAGAGTCAAGCATTTCTCTCTCATCCCTTTAACATCCATTTAGGACGGACATTAGATTGCTAGACGAGTAATACAACAAGACAGAAATCCATCCAATCTACAAAATGGTAATGGTTGAAATTCCTATTGGGTGTGATGAGACTGGGATAAGGTGAGTGACTTCATTGAAACAAGTTAGAATGTGCAGTTCTGAAATAGATATAGCAGCAAAGTAGTGAAACAAAGGAAAAGTTCTGTAAAGTCTGTTGGCCCAATGATAAACTGGCCCAAGGAAAAAAGCAAGCATTCGGACATGTTTACTAGAACATACAGCCTGAGTTTAAATTTATAATATTTTATAAATGATATAGCACAGACATTAATCAGTCCACATGGTATATTAGTTTCTCAAGGCTTCCGTTATAAATCACTGCAAACTTGGTAGCTTAAAACAGCAGAAAGTCATTCTCTCAGACTTATGGATGGTAGAAGTCCAAAATAAAGTGTTGGCAGGACTATCCTCCTCTTGAAGGCTCAAGAGAAGAATCCTTCATTACCTCTTCTTATCTTCTAGTAGCTTCTGATAATCCTTGGCTTGACCTCCAATCTGTTTCCATATTTCCTTGACATTCTTCCTTCTTTGTTTCTGTGCATCCTTCCCTCTTCTCATAAGGACATTAATTATTAGATTTTTAGGGCCCACCATATTCTAGTATGATCTTATCTTAGTTACTTCTGCAAAGACCCTATTTCCAAATGAGGTCACATTCTGAGGTTTCAGGTGGACATGAATTTTTACTTGGCACAGGGTTGGGGGATACTATTTAACTCACTACAAGTAGATACCAGCAATAACACTGATAAGTTATCAGAGACCTTCTGCTCTTCCAGGCATTAACCCTTTAATTTGTTGTATTGTTGTATTTAAGTTGTTGTATTGTGGGAGGTGAGGTTGGACAGTATAGGGAGAGGGGCTTAGGCTGACAGAGAGATCACGAATACCTAGGGTGTGGAGGGGATACAGGATATCATTCATTTACTAATTGTAATGAAAATTATTCAACATTTTAGCAATTTGTTCAACCATATATGAACCTGAAACAAAGATACTAAAATAATAACAATCAGAGTCCCAGAAATTCTTGAAGTCAATAGGGTGTCTCCAAGTCCCAGCATCTGGGATCAAAGCAGATCCTCCATCAATAATAGTTGCATTTTGCACGTGTGCTCTAGAGCGGGCTTAAGAATTTTGAGAAGCAGAAGTAGCTTCTACTAATCTCTTAATTAATTACTGTCAGGTCATGGATACAGTTTTGTGTTTAAAGATGCAGAGACCATTGCCACAGAGAGAAATTGAAGTAGAAAATGTAGGACAGATACAGAGCAGACTAAGGCTACTCTAAGTGAAAACTTTTTCTCTAAGCTTCAGAAGGCAATATCTGGCCACCATTCCTACTCCTTTCAGTTCTCAGAGCCATTCAAGGACGGGAAAGAAAAGGAAGACAAGGCTCACTCCCCTACCGGAGAAGCATGCTTTGAGAGAAACAAGGCAGGGGGCAGTGCCAGCCAAGTCCTAGCAGTTAATGCTGATGAAGGGCTATCATGATAACTGAGAGTTTCAAGAGCAGCATCACAGGCTTTGGGGGGTTGGTGGATCTTTAGAGATCATCTAAAAGCTGGTTGCCTGGGTGAATAAGCCCTACCTTGCTCAGTTATTCTGAGAACTCAGGGAGCTGAGAAAATTGACCTGAGTTTTGGATCCTGAGAACACTTTAAAACATCTGGAAATAGCAAAGACCTGCCAGGGCAACTCCATGTCAGATCATCCACCATTTCCATTTTCTTGGCCTCATGGGACTTGAGAGGAGTTGGTGGCAAAAATGCAAAGGATTTAGTTAATGGCTACAGAGTGAGTTCCAAGTTATCTTTATGATCACATCATTTTATGGGAAACACATTAACCACCTCTAATGGAGGGTTTATGGATGTTAGGTGTAACCTATACTTTCATTATGCAATATTAAAATGAAGTGTAACATATACTTTCATTATGCAATATTAAAATGAAATTTTCTCTGAGCTAATGTGATAATCTAGAATGCAGATATGTCTATGCTGGAAGCAAAAAATCCTGGGGTATGTTGTGAGTGTCAGTATTGATTGAATAAATCCAGCTTATGAAAAATAATGACTCAGGGCTCACTGCAGCTTACAGGCATCAGATATCGTGATGTGCTTATCAGTTAATGTCTATGAACCAATATACTGAAAGATGGAAGCCGGAGAGAAGCCTGTTTACAAATACTTCTTGTCTTCTTCCCAAGAATGTAATTATAGAACACTCTCCCTTCTCTAAAAATCTTAGGGCTTTGATTTGGAATATTTACTAATGTGTGAGGAAGAGGAATAGAAACTAGAGCTCATCAAATTTTCTTCTGTAAAGTGTCTTGGTTGAATTCAATGTGGAAAATCCAAAGACAGACCTGAGAGACAGAGATAGAAAGGAACAGAGAGACTGAAAGTATCATTGTATTTTATGATATAAAAACTATTAATGTAAAAATTGTCAGAGGTTAGAATCTGGGAGACAGATTCGGAAGTAGAGATTTGCAAGCAGAAAGCATTTTGAGGAATGTCCTCAGCAGAAAACTGTGAAGGAGTGAGGGCAGCATAGAAAGATAGAAGTTGAACTGAAATGCAGTTGCAACAAAGCCACCAGGCAGTCTCGTTGGGAGCTCGGACTCTAAGGAGTCCCTGAAGATATGTCTTCAGTCAAGGTAAGAGGACAAGTACTTTGTCCTGTGCATCAAATATCTAGTGGATGAGAGCCAGCCCTCTAGAGGAAGCATGACTTGGATGAGGCAACTCCCCTAGAGAGAAAGAGTTTCCTGGGGAGGGACCCAGCCAGGGTTCTTTGGCAAGCAACAGTGCTAAAAGCTGGAAGAACAGTGCCTCCATTCTGCAGCGGACTGGGTGGCATATCATAGCATCCACTACAGGAGGAAGTCCTTCTTTCACAAGGAAGGCGTTAAGTTCAAGTGATACTCTTGGCACTTCTCTGTGTTTTCTCTTCCCTTCACTACTGGTCGTTAGAGGGGAGAACTTAACTAAATAGTAAGTTTGGAAGAAAAAACAATGAATGCATAGCCCAGTTTTTTTCTTTTTCTCTTGGGTGAGAACTTCCAACAAGGAGAACAATGATGCTTTCCTCTCTATTCTTCTTTCTTCATGAAGGTCTGTGGGTAAGAGTAAAACAGAAGAATGAGAAGCCCCCTCACTGTCTCATGTTGGTGTACATTTCTGGTGGGAAAGTAAAGGAAGAGAGAGTCAGACCATATGTAAGTGTCCATTGGAAAACTTACAAGAGAGAATATTCCTGTGTACTTCAACATCCGTGTTGCCTGTCAGAGGAGGAAAATAGAAACACAAGTGGAAGTTGAAAGCTGTTCATATGTCAACGTAGACAAGAAGCTGACCGTGTGATGAGTTTAACCAGCTTTTCCCTTCCAGTGCTCCCTCAAAACTATGACTCCACTCTCAAATAAGATTGCTATGCCTCTGAGGCCAATGGTATCTTCTCTCACTCTTAACCTTATGTAATTTTTTATCTCTCCCAACATTCTGATCATCCTCTCACCTCACTGAAGGTTTCAGCATCTGATTCATCGTCTTCCATTTCCCCAACTCTTGCTTTTGCCTGTAACATTCCCCTTACTCCCATCACTAAGCCAATAATCACAGATATGTCAAATGATTCTTGAGTCAGGGTGAAGGACAGATAGAGGGCATGTATTCAGAGTGTGGGCAATGTTGATTGATATTTTTATGAATTATTCCATCACATTTATCTGTTATTTACAAACTTCATCCTGTCACATCCAGCAGAAATCCCCTCAGAACATCCCTCCAAGGTCGCTGTGGCCCATAAAACTTCTCTGTGAGAAGAATAAGTCACAGACTTTAGACCTAAAGAGCTTCCAGTCTATCTAGGAGATAAACTCTTAAGCAAGATTAAAATGTGCTGTGTTACCATTTTTGTGTTTATATTACACTGTAGCATACAGATTTAGGAACTCCTTACTTTGCTAAGGTGATGGTCACTTATAAATATCCTAAGTGAGCAGGGGACAGTTGAGGTGGGTCTGGAATAATGAAAAAAATAAAGGTTAAATTACCATCAAATTCCTCAGTTCAGTTGTGATTAATTTGTTCTTCTCATGCTTTGAAGTCTAATAAGGAGCCTATTCTCTTACCCAGAGGGGTGGAGCTTATAACTCAAGCCTAAGCCAATCAGCATATCTTTTTTACTGGTTACAGTAATGGCTGGGCACATGACCTTTGCTGACCTAATCAAAGTAAACATCAATACCTTTGCTGAGAATGGTTAAGACAAACATGTTCACTACATTCTTCTGGACATGACAGTGGAAAAATGCATACTTGCAAGCTGCTGGAAGACCTCTTTCAACTACAGGAGCATACCTAAAAATAGAACCAACACCAAGGAAATAAAACCAAGAGGTATGTATAGATCTGGCAGGCTGGTTAATGGGCCCCCAAGTTGTTCATGTCCTAATCTCCTATACCTGTGAATATGTTAGATTCCATGGCTAAAGGGAATGAAGGCCATAATCAGCTGACTTGGAGATGGGGAGATTAATCTAGATTATCTGAGTGGGCCCAACATGATTATTAGTGTCCCTTATAAGTGAAGAGGGAGGTAGAAGAGAGGAAACCAGAAAACAAAACCATAAGGACAACTTACCACTTCTGCTGCCTTTGAAGACAGAGGAATGGGGCCATGAGTCATTGCATCCAGGCAGCCTTTAGAAGCTGGAAAAGACAAGAAAATTAATAATAGACATCTCTTCTAGAGCTTACAGAAGAAACATAGCCCTGCAGACACCACGTGTCTAGATCAAAGTGACCCCTATCAGACTCCTGACCCCTAGAACCTTAAGAGAATAAAGCTGTACTGTTTTAAACTTTGTAGTAAATTTGTTACAGCAAAAATTGTAAAATAACACAATAAAGGAACTTGGGAATGTGGAATTCATTTTGCTATTATTAAACAAAAAGAATCTTAACTGGTACACTGCTGTAATCAGATGATTTACAGGTAACAAATTACCTACCAATAGTTATCTTCTTCACTGACCTATGATGCTCTTTCAAGACTCTAGCTTAACAAGGTTTTACTGAATGATGTAGGAAATGAGCAAGGCAAAGGATCCACACTGGGGGAGAGCAGAGATGTTGAGAAATGAGAAACTTAATGTGTTGAAAAAGGAAGAGAGTGTGGTATGTTCAAAGGCAAAGAGGAGAAAACTTGCAAGTAGTTTGGAGAGAAAGGACATGTGAAGGGCGATGACACATCATCCTAGATGACAGCAGTATTATGTTAGCATTGCAAAATAATTTTAATGATATCATTATTAGAATAAGTTTTTTATTCTTTAGCAATGTCATCACAATACTCTTTCAAGAAAGCTATAACTCCACCTCACTGCTGAGCATTTTGAGGAACAGAGAGGTTAAGCAACTTGTCTAAGTGTACAGACAGTTAATGAATGACATCTTGGATTAATGACAGCCTCTCTGGTCCCAAAGTCTATAGACATGACCACTTGGTTATATTGTCAGCAGAAATACAAGCTTCTAAGCCTCAAAATTCCAACCACTAAATCCTCACATATGCATACAGAGCTCAGTGATAATTGTATGTCATTGGATATTCTGCTCACTAGACTGTGATTGAGGGGGAAAACAAAAGAATTCCTTTGGCTTGGAGTTGACCTCTTCTCTCTATTCCCCAAAAAAGCTTTGTCATTTATAGCTGTGTGGCCTTGAGCAAGCACTTCACCTCTCTGGGTTTCAACCTGTTGTCTTTTCAGGAAAATAGACTTGCTGATTATAAAGTTCTTTGACAAGCAGAACCGAGGAGTTTAAACAGTGGGATGAAGTGTTTATATTGCACAGAGAGGTGATAGGGGGCCAGCTCCTGAATAGAGCTATAATAAACTATCTGAAAGAATTATTCAACAGTTGAGTATAAACATGAAGAGGTAGTTGCCAGATCAGGGAGATGAAAGAGAAAGTTAACAAATTCCACTCACATTCTCTTAATAGACCATAATTCATTTAGCTAATAACTAGAGACAAACAAAGCTTTTCATTGTAGCACCTTCTGTATACCTGGTGACTCTGCCCTATTCTAGCAGCTCAGACTACAAAAGCTTTGAAGGTGCTGAGGTGTTATGAATCACTGGGAAAAGTTTCTTGATGAAACTCTGGCCTCTAGCCACCTGGGTGAGAAGTTCCAAACTGGCAGTGGCATTACCTATTGACAGCCAGGATAAGTTCTCAGGCTGAGGAAAGACCACAGGTGGGGTGAATGAGGAAGGGAAAGTAAGGGATACAAAGGTAGGTTCCTGGGAGCTGGGAACAAAGATGCCGAGGCAGGGAGCCAGGCCTATCACTCCTACCTGTCAGGGAATGGCAGCATGGCAGGCATTCTCCCAGCCGCAGCGTCTCAGCCAAACTCTTCTTGGATTTCACAGAAACAACCCTGAAAACAATCCAAGAAAATAAAAAGCCTGAACAAATAGGATTGTTTGTGGCTGTCTGTGTTACTCCGTTTTTGTCTTCACTATAATTAGTTCTTCATGGCCTCTTCATGCCTCTAACTAAATGGACTTGCATAGGAACATGCAAAACCAAGAATCTGGTCCAAAAGTTCTGAAGACTGCTTGATACCCCACAACACCTGCCTTATGTTAATTAATATGCACCTCTGTGACAAAACTATTCAGAACATTTATAGGAGTTATGTCCAGGAAAAAAAATAGTGTAAAATGATGGAAGGGAAATTTGAGTTTAAGTTTAAGTCAACAAATATAATGAGATAAAAAAATAATTTCAATTATTAAAGAAGTATGGGAAATAGTGGTATCTGGGGTATAATGCCACAATGCGTCAGTTGCTGGTTATTAATAATCAAAAATTTCCAAGTCAACCAACTGATGGTATATTGAATGATTTGCCTTTATAAGTTTACAAAGGTCAAGTAACAAACTGTCCATTTCCCAGGATAATGAAGACCCTCAAGAAAATATTCAACAAATATTTATTTAATTTTTACCTAAAGCATGGTACTATTATAGAAGCTGTAGGGCAATACAAAATAGGGGGGGGGGCTTTTTCCTTGCAATCAAGATACTTATAATGGTTAGAAGTGATGTTTGCTTTCCCTAAGGAATTCACATGATTTTTATTTATTTAAAGGTATAGATAAAAATCAGACAATTATTTGTTTTGCTGTGACCTCTAGGAACATTTGAATTTACATTTGATAAATATATCAGATCTGTTGGTCTGCAAACCTCTGCTTCAAGTTCTCCCCTTCACCCCCAGAGTTTGATTCCTGATTTTGCCTATCATTTTCCAGAATCTACTATTGATCGACAGCCATGAGAATGAGAAGATAGCTATGAATAAGAAGGGCTGAGACCTGTTCTTAAAGGTAGAAAGGTGTAAGTTCATGTCAGGGTAAGGAGAGCATGTAGGATTTAGATGAAGAAGATACCAGTTCCATTTGGATACAACTGGGGATGTCTTATAGAGGACATGACCTTTAGAATATGGGTTGCAAATTCAGAAACCTAAAGGAGCCTCGCAAGCAATGTAAATAAAATAAGTGGGCCCAGTAGAGATGGGTAGAGCTCATTGTTTGTCCTAAAGGTAATAGTTGCTCTGCAGCTTCAGCCTTTATGACACAAACTGCCTATTGATAAATCTCTTAAACCACCCATGAGCTATGGAACTCATTCTTGAGCCCCAAACGAATAATACTTATATGCACATATGTGCTCTGATACCAAGTTAATTGACATTTATTATGTCAGATCCTTTTTCCAGTTGTATACTAGATGGTGGAACTGGGAGAAACAAAGAAATTGGAGCCCTGTAAGTTAGTCTGTTTTATTCCCTTGTATATTCCAGTACCAAAGTACAACCATGGTAGAGCATCTCATGCAGAAAGAAAACATAGTTCATACTGAATTAGTGGATGTCATTGACCATCACAATTTGACTGTGAGAACTTTGGTATTTTAATCAAGACTGATATGATAATGAGCCAGAAATGTGTCAAATCATCATCAGGCAATTTATTTTTTAAAATTAAATTTATTGAGGTGACATTGATTAGTAATACCACCTGAATTCTAACAAAAAGTGTCCAAAATTAGACAGGAGAGCAAAGAAAGAAGAGCAAAGGGAGCCTGAAAACAATATTGTTGGCTTGCAAATACACCCTGGGTTAAACCAAACCAACAATTAGAATATAGGAAGAAAATTCCATTTGGCAGCCTGGTCAGAGTCTGCAATGTTGCTTTTATCAAATTAACAGTAAAACTTGGTCTCCAGTTTCTTCTGAGGTTCACTCTCCAAAGTTTCAAATCAGACTGTTTCACTAGACCAGGGCGTTTGGGAAACAGAATCTTTTTGATAGCATTTCAAGTCTAACATTTTGCTCAAATGTGCGCTGTACAATTCGGGCAATTGTTTAACAGAAACCTGCACAGGGTCAGCTAACCTGGCTCAGCTGTGAGGCTACTGAAAGAGTCCAAGTTTATAGATTTGTTTAAATCTAAAATAAACTATGATTGGATTTCAAGGGTTTAAATGAACTTCACAATGAAGCAATCTGATAAAACCACCTTGAGAAAGAAAAACAACACAGGAATCAGAATTCTCCAGTGATAACTGAAGTCATTTTGTGCCAGAAAGAATTATCTGGTGAAACTATTAGAATCTAATCAGGACCAAAATTTGCATGTTAAAGAGCTCAAATCTATGCTCCTTTCTATAAAATTAACATTTTCTGTCTTTTAAAAGAGAGTATTGAGTCACAAATAGAATAATAATAATAAAGTAACTGTGCATTATTTCCTGCCTTGCTCCCAAATCTCATTCTCCCCATGTTGTTTTCATAAACAGAGTCTTGTGCTATGAGAAAGAAAAGTGGGAAGGCTGTGAAAAGACATTCTGTGGGAGGAGAAGTTTTCCTGAACCTGATCGTTTTTTTGGCTTCTCTTCACCCACTACAATTGTGTGGTCAGCTTCTAAAACACAAGCCCAAAACGCTCTCTAAAGTTAAAGTTCTAGTGTCTGAGAACTCAAATCAAGTTTCTATGGAACAAGGGAAGGCAACTTGTTGTCATATTGCTATTAGCACATTTTCTGTGAATAAAGACCATACTTGGCTGTAACACCCAGTGTTCTAAATCCAGGGAAATGGATCTGTGGTGCTGGTGGGGGTGAGGGATGCTTCTTTACAATACCGAGAAAACTTGTAGCTTTGCAAACTCGTCTAGAAGAGTGACTGTCAGTGTCATCTTTTAGAGACAGAATGATCTCACTAGCAATTTATTTATCCAAAAAACAAAATGTTTACCAAAATATCAGACTTCTGCGACTCTAATGCACAGTTTTAAGGGGAGCGGGTACAAATGAAACAGACCTAAAAAGAAAAACCTATATAACCTCAAACAGGAGGACAGGCAAGAATCCAAAAGAACAAGGTGTAGTTGTGGTTTGGCTGCCTTTCTTAAATGATTATTCCCACTTTTCCACTTCCTTTCTGGGCTAAGCCACTTAAAAGGGAAATAAAACTCTTTGGTGACAAAGAAGGTAAGAGAGAAATATAAATACGCACCAAAAGACTGACAGACTAGATGTGGTCAACAAAATTATGCTGGGTTTTGATCATGCAGGCACTTGACTTGGCTTCCTCCCTGCCTGCGTGTCCTTGAGTCAAGCCATTGCTTCATGTGCCACCACCAAGAGAGGCAGGAAAACACTGAGAGTGAAACACAGCACTGAAAGTATGTCCTACGGAGCAAACTTGAAGTCTAGGGCTTTGCATAGCTCTGAAGTGTTTCTAAAATCTTCTCTGAGAAAATATGAAGGGAAAACAATGCTATTACAAATTAAATTTATGAAACCATCAAAAGTAATATTGCAATTTGAAAAAATATAAATCAGAGTACAATTTCAGAAGTCTTCACCTAACCAAAAATAGGATAATCCACTAGGGATGAAATCTATAGTTAAAAATTAATCAAAATTTAGGGGAGAAATGTAGGATTTTTCAAAAATCAATTACATAGCCATTTTCTGGGCTCTTTTTGGTGAGAAACAAATTAGAATTATTGATATATATATATAAGTGATTTGTAACTCTGAATTACTACTCACATATAATCATTGTTATTTTTACATTTTTATTTATTTACTTTTAGAGAGAGGGGAAAGGAGGGAAAAAGAAAATGACAGAAATATCAATGTGAGAGAGAAATATTGATCATTCACCTCTCATAGGCACCCTTCCTGGGGACTGAATCTGCAACCAAACCAGGAATTGAACTTGTGACCATTTTTTTTATCAGAACAATACCCAGCCAACTGAGCCACACCAATTAGGGCTCATATATAATAGTTTTAAAAAATCACTTTTGGTCAGGTTGACCGCTCTAAATTTAGTTTCTTTTTATCAGCCTCATAAAACATTCCTGGAAGTGCTTATTCCAACTTTCTATGATTCCATGATAGTTATTGAGCGGAGACTATATTCCAGTTATTGTTCTCAGTCCTGAGGATATAGCAATAAATAAACAATAAGGCTTCTTCTCTTGTGTGGTTTACATTTAGTGTGGGGGAAAATAGAGATAAACAAACAAGAAAACTGACATGAATAAGCTGAATTAAGAGTGTGAAGTGTTGTAAGATTAAATAGGGTTATGTAAAAAACTAATAAATATAATGAGCTGCTTCAACTTAGATGTTTAGCGAAGGCCTTTCTGATGAGGTATCATTGAGTTGGGACTTGAGTGTTAAAAAGGAGTCATCAATGGCGAGAATGAGCTTACTGTTTCAGAGACTAGAAAAGCTAGTGTGACTGAAATCTAGTAAATAAGGAGGGTGCTATGATAAAAGGTTCAGAGAGTTATGCAGCAGACAGATGGGACAGGATCTGATAAATCAGGATAAGGGGCTTGGATTGTATTTAAAAACAATAGAAAGCCATTGAGAATTTTAAGAATACAGTGATATGATCTGATTTATTCTTTTTATGAAACAATATTTATTTATCTGTTTATCTATTTATTTTAGAGAAAGAGGAAAGGAGAAAGAGAGGGAGAAAAACATCACTGTGTGGTTGTCTCTCATGCACCTCCAACTGGGGAACTGAAATGCAACCTAGTCATGTGCCCTGACTGGGAATCGAACCAGCGACACTTGGTTCACAGGCTGACACTCAATCCACTGAGCCACAGCAGCCAGGAATTAATTTATGCTTTTAAAAGATTACTTTTGTTCCCCTCTTGGCCATGAACTAGGTTGTTTAAGATCAGTCTTTCCCAACAGCACTAGAACATCTGACATCTCAAAAGACATGTGAAAGCTAGAATATAGTGGAATACCAATAGAAAATAACTGCCTTCTTGATTTATATTTATTTTTATTCCACATCTAGTTATACACCAATAGAAATATATGTGTGTGCATAAATACACACACAGATATTCATAGCAGTATCCTTCATAATAGCCCAATCTAGAAACAAGCTAATGATTCAGTCTTAGCGAATATATAAATGAATCTTGGTATACTCATGCATCGAAACACTATAGAACAATGAAATTGAATAAACTTCTGCTACAGACAATAACATGGTTGAATTGCATGCACATAAAATTTAAAATGAAGAAAAAATAAACACATTTCAAATAAGCAAATACAGAGATAATTTATCTCCAATTAAGCATTTTAAAAAATACTAAAAGGTATTCTTAAGGCAAAAAGAAAATAAGTCCAGAAAGGAGCTCAGACATGCAAGAATATACAAACATAGAGCAATGGAAACAACAAATATCAATAAATTCAAATTAATATTTATGGTATAAAACAATAATACTAAGGTCTCATGGGGTTTATTGCACATATGTAATTAAAATACACAACTGTAGTAGAAAAGTCCAGAGGGAATGGAGTTAAGGTGTTCTAAAGATCTTATGTTGTTGAAGGCCAAAAATATTCTTGAAAAAAAAAAAAAAGGAAGATGCAGAAGAGTAAAGTGGAAATAAGAAGAAGGGGAAGGACAAAAGTGGGGAGAAAGTAAGTAAGAGGAGTTTACTTGATTGAATCAAGGCTTACTGTACAGTTTTAGTAATTAGTATAGTATGGTATAGGTTCAAATATAGGCAAATGGACAATAGAGCAGAATATTAAATCAATAAATAAAATTTAAAATACCAAAAAGGTCATTTTGTTGTGAAGAGAGTCAATTGTAGAGAGAATGGGAAAAGTAGTAAACCAAGTTACAAAGCCCTTTCGGTGGCCCAGGTAAAGAATGATGGTTATTTGGACTCAGATGTTAAGAGAAATGGACACAGGAATGTAAATATACTTAATTTTTGCCCAAAAGGACACTGCAAATCAATGGGAGCATAGTCCTCATAGTTAAGGTGCTGGTTGAATTGAATATTCATAGAGAGAAAAAAATAAAACTTGACCTCTATCTTATGCTATAGGTGAAAATAAATTTCTAGGTAGATTGTATATCTAATTTTGAAAGCTACAAAATAAATCTAGGGTATAAATATAATATTTTCATAATTTTGTGATAGAAGAATATTTCTTAAGTAGACACAAAAGCTCTAGCCATAAAGACAAAACCTGAAAAAAATTACAAGATTCTAAATTGGACCAAGTTAAAGTAGGAACCCTGGTTCATCTTTAAATAAGTGAAAAGGCAAGCCACAGAATGAGAGAACATATTTGTGACATGTGTAATTGATAAAGAGTACATATTTAGAATATAAAGGAACATCTCCTAATCTGTTAAAAGATGGACAATCCAACGAGAGTCAAACAGGTACTTCATAAAAAAAAATATCCAAATAGACAATGAACACATGAAAAAGTAATAAACCTCATTAGTTATTAAGGTAAAACAAATAAAAAACTACATTATAATATCAATAGGCACTTGTCAGCATGGGTAATATGAAAATGACAGACAATACAAAGCATTGACAAATATGTGAGCAAATGTCACTCATATTCTGGTGGTAAAAATGTAAAGTGTTATATGCACAAACTATGACCAATAAATTGCAATTCTAGGTATTTACCCAACCAAAATGCATTCATATGTGCACATGCAAGCGTGCATACACACACACATACACATATTCATGGATATTTACAGCAGCATCTTCATAACAGCACCAAAATAGAAACAAATCAAAGGTCCATTATCAGTGAGTTAGGTAAATAAATCAAGGTATATTTATACATTGAAACATTACAGAAGAGGGGAACCACTCAAGGTTCTGCTATACACACAACATGGTTAAATTTCATAAACATAATGTTGAACAAAGGAAGCCAGATACAATGGCATATGCATGTGTATATAGGTATTATTCTATACATGTAAATACAAAAAAAAAAGGAAAAACTAATGTATGGCATTAAAAGTCAGAATAATATTTTTCTTTGAGTAAGAAGAAAAAAGATAAGGGGATCTGGTAAAGTTTTATTTCATGACCTACATGTTGTGTTAGTTAAGATTATGTTCACTTTGCTATCATTTAGTGAACTATACATGTATGCTTTATTTACTTCTATAGTATGTTATATTCCAATTTTTATAATTCACTTCACTGGGAAGAAAATCAATAGTACAGGAAATGGGGGGGGAGGAGACCTGTTATAAAGCAATTTCAGTGGTCCAGATGAAGAATAATGGTTATTTGGACTCAGATATTAATAGAAAAAATGAGAGAAGTAAGTATATAAACCTATCAGAGACACATTGGAGACAGAGCCAATCATCTTCATCAATGCAGAGTAGGTGTAAAATTAAGAAATTATGGATAACTTCTACCTAACAGATGGATGGCGGAACCACTTACATAACAAGAAACAAAGAGGTTAGATATATATCTTTGGAGAGAGATCAGGAATTAATTTTTCCTTAAATATTAAAGTGGAAATACTGTGAGACATTTCCATAGGGCAAGTAGGCCACTGGTTGTATATATCTGGATTGGAGTGGCATGGTCAATGCTGGAAATTTTTACTTGGGAGTCATCAGGAGAGAGATGGCATCTTTATTAATAACCTTTCCTGGGTCTCTTTCATCATCTTTTTCTTTCCTTTTTTTTTTTAGAGAGATGGAAAGGGAGGAAGAAAGAGAGGGAGAGAAACATTGACTGGTTTCCTCTAGCACATGCCCAGACTGGACACTAAACCCACAAACCAGGCACATACCCTGACCAGGAATCAAACTGATCAAACTGGCAACATTTCCCTTTGCAGTATGATGCCCAACCAACTGAGCCACACTGGTCAAGGCTCATTATCTTATGTTTGAAGATAGTATCCCATGTCCATTCACTTGTTTACTATTTATAACATCTCTCCTCTGAGAGAAAAAAAATATTATCTTTATTAGATCCATTTTACAGATAAGAAAATGAAGATGCTGAGAAGTTAAGCAACAATACCCCACAGTTATAAAGTGTGAACGCTGAGACTGAAACAAAGAAAACTGAATCAGAAATCATTACCTTTAATTGCTATGTAATACCACCTTCCCAGGAAGAGAAGAGAGGAGGAGAGGGAATAGGAGCTCCAGGTATGTATCACTTAATAGCACTTAATTTAGTGCATTGAGACAGCAATCATTTTATTACATCTCACAGTTTCGGTGGGTCAGGAGTTCTGGGCTCTTGGCTCAGAGTCTTTCATGCTATTGCAGTAAGACAATGTTTGAAGGAACAGGTGGGAGGGAAAAGGGGAGTTAAAATAGCTGACTGCTAGCCAGGCCTCTATCTCTCCAGGTAGTGTCAGGGCACTCCATGGGATCACTCCATACGAGCTAGATTGGTCTTCCCCACGGCATGGAAGTTTCAAGACATTCAGACTGTTTGCATCTAGCTCAAGGCTCCCAGAGAACCAGGTGAAAGCTGTAATGCCTTTATGATATAGCCTGAGAAATTATATAACATCACTGCTGCTATAGTCGCAATACCACCCATATTGAATGAAAGGGAACACAGGCTCCCAACTCTTGATGGGAAGAGTGTATACATTACATTGTAAAAAGAACATAAAGGACTGGAGATTTCATTTCAGCCATCTTTGCAAAATAAAATATTCCAAATGAGAAGATGAGTTTGGACAGGGAGGAAGAACAGATGCAGAAGGGGAAGGAAGTGTGTACTATTAATACAGAAAATCATCATTCAACACAAAGTTGTCAAACACAATGTGTGTTCTAGACACCACTAAAAATTATGAGTCATTGGTAAGCCAAATGTGATTCTTGACCTAAAGAAGCCAAAATTATCTAGGTGGGAAACTTATATATGAAACAGAGTAGGAGGATCTGGAAGTTTTTACACAAGGACAACAACCAGGTTCATGAGATTTCATGGTGTAGATAGAACAAAGGTCAACAAACTTCAGCTCACAGGCGAAACACTGCCTACCACCTGTTGTTACAAAAAAGTCTTGTTATAACAGAGCCATATCATTTATTTATATATTATCTATGGCTAATTTATGCTACAAAGACAATGTTAAGTAGCTGGGATAGAGAACATATGTGCCACAAAGCCTAAAATATCTACTATCAATATTTGGCTCTTTATAGAAGAATATTTGTCTACCTCTGGTGTACAATATAGCATATCCATTCAAAAGAGAGATGATGGAATGGAAGCCAAGAGAAGAACATGCAAGGGCTTGTGATTCAGAAATATGAAATTACCTGCCAACCACTTGTTAGCCTCATGACCTTGAGGGAGTTGTTTAATTTCTCCAAATCTTAGTTTCTTGTTCTAAAGAAAAATGCTAGTTGTTCTTTTACTGCCTAGGATTACAGTGTGAATCAAGCAAAATAATGAATGAGTAAAAGCTTTGTACACTATGAAATGCTAAACATCTATGCTGTCAGCTCTTCCACCTCATTTCCTCTCAGATGAAACTTTCTTGATGATGTTTCATCTCATCTTTATTTTTTCACTCAGGACATAGTTTTCTCCGTTTATAACTGTCATTGAGCACACACTTTCCTATTTTGGTTACCAGAAGTGTCATTCTGTAACATTTGGTCCTTTCTTGATTTAAGACACTGGAAACTGTTCTTTATAAATCATGACTCCTCCAACTACTCTTACTTCTCTGATACTTGCTCTTCTGTAATAGCATTCTCACTTCTCTCTCTTTTACCTTGAACTTCTTCTCTTTATCTCGTTCCAACCCATATTTACACATTTTTACATATCGCTTTTGGAGGGCTGTGCTATTGAGAAGAGGCACCTAAATTCTCTGGTTCTTTTTGACAAAGTTCCTTGACTCTGTACTACAATTGCTCAAAAGTATTGGTACATTTTAAGAACTTCTGAGAATATTCTCCATAGAGATTTTTGGGAATCTCTATCAAGTTAATGACCCCATGACTATATTGACCAGAACAACTCACCTCAACTTCATTCCATTTCTAGGAGTCTAAACCACATCATCATTAATTGCTGGTCCCTCGTTTTGTACATCCTCATCATATCCCCACATTAACTGCCAATTCACCCTAGTCTAGAGCAATTGACACCCGTCACCTCCTTTCACCTTCCTCACATCAAACATCTTTTATGTAATTTACAATCTCCAAAGGATTGAACTGATCAGGAAAATATGACCACAAGGAATTTGAGTGGTTATAAAACTTCTATAATGAAATCTCCCATTCAAAGGGGTAATAATTTCACCACTTGGTTCAGATGAGACTTTGAGCTCTTACACTTCCGAGCCAGCTGGTCATTTAACACACATTCCATGCACAGGAAATGTTTATTACCATAAACCTCACTAAATAACTATGACAATAAGCTCAAGAATGTTACGGCCAAGGACACAAACAAAGCAGGAGGGTTTCAGGAGTTCTTCCAGGGAGAACCACAATATGATTCCTGGTATTTCATGGTGAAGACTAATTGGGAAAGTGACTATGGATAATAATACAGCAGGAGATGCCTGCCCAAAATGTAGATGCCATCACTACCTGGTTAAGGAAGTTAATGATGATAGTGAAATTTTTACAGACAACCTGTGAATGTCAGATTAGGGACAGTGGAAAAGGATAGCAATGTTTTGGTGTGAAGAGGATAAAGAAAACATTTCTTAGAAGTTTGAAGGTAAACTAGAACAGATGCAATGTGATTTTAAATATCTTGAAGTAGGAAAAATGTCCACGTATATAATAAATAATAAACATATTTTGTTGCAAATTTCTTAGGCAATTCCTTTAGCTCAAATTCTGGCCACATTGTAGGCTTGAGCACAGCTTTTAACTTGAAGCAACTGGTATGAAATTGCACATCCTCTGGACCTTGAAAATGGTCAATTACATGCTTTGCTGAATGAATGAATTTGAGTCCCAGCAAAAAAAACCTAGGCCAAGAGTGGGGTACACTAGAGGAGTGGTGTGATTTCTTTACATTTTTTTTACTTCTGTGTGTCTCTGTGTTTTAGCTTTGTATTTCATGACACTCCTGCAAAAAGTATTCATGAGGAGTACTAGAAGAATGATATGATGTTAGGATAGCTCATTGAATTGTACAATCTTACATCTCAAGGAACCTTATGCATTACCAAGCCCTGTGCTTTCAGAATAACCAATTACTGAAAGTGTTATCCAAGATTGAGTCCTAACAAATACATGAAAAAATTAGAAAAATAAGAATGATATTCACATATGAGCATCTATGTGTGTGTGCACCAATGTATGGTGTTTGCCAAATCTTATTTCTTCTAAAGAACTATATATTTTATTATATTAAAATGCTTTTTATTTTATGAGATGCTAATTGTAGCAGATGTTAGGGGTGTGTGTGTGTGTGTGTGTGTGTGTGTGTGTGTGTTTTCACATCTTTACTTGACAAACTAAAATTATGGCAATACTTTATTGACCTACTTTCTGTTCTGGATGATTTTTTGAATTTTCATTGATACAGTACATGTAATCTGAACATCCTACTTCCCTTGCTCTCAAAATTATCTTGTCTAACTAAAAGCCTGTTGTTCGAATAAATAAATCTAGAGAGACAATTTGGAAAAGAACGCCCTTTAAAAGTTAGATGAAAAAATACATGGAATTCCCTCCATTCCTGTTTCCTTCTCCCACAAAGATTCATAATCCTTTTCTAAACCTTGAATCCTCTCCTTTAGAGAAGGTCTGGGCACAATGGCCACTCCTTCACATTCCTTGGAATCAGCTGCAGTATTTGTGGGCGGATAGAAGTCTATTGCCTTTCCTGTTGAATCAGCAAAGGGGCATTGTTGAATGGCACCCAGTCTCCTAGGAGAAAGCAAAGCATGACATATCCAGAACTAGTCCAGAGATGAAGCTCAGTGGGTATCAGTGGCTATGCTTGTGGCTCAGGAAGACATTGATACTGCCGAGAAGCTCACCTTTTTCATCTCTTTCTTTACCTACATCCAGCATGTTTACCAGAAAACAGTAGTCAAGAGCACTCTCTTCATGCAAATAAAATACTGTGTCATGTGCATCCTGAATGAGTTGGGCCAGAGAGCAGGGGGAAAAAATTAGAAGATCTTTTACCTTGGTTCAATATCTACCAAGAACCAGTTGACTAATATAAATATTTTTATTTATTTATGTATTTATGCATGTATGTATTTATTTATTTATTTTAGTAAAAACATTTTCAAAGATGGCAGATTTCTAAGAACCCAAAGAAATCCATTAGAGACAAAGTAGTAAAAGTAAATGAGAGTCAATTCACTCTCTAGGAGAAGATGATTAATTAATGCCCTTCCTATTCAAAGATCACTTTGTGAGCAGGGTATTTATAACTAGATGCAAGTGTAACCAACCAGAAGTCCTTTCAATTTTGTTCTCAAGAAAGATAGCTCTTGGATTTATAGATTCTGGTACTGAGCACCCAAACCATACAATGTATTATCTCTGAGAAACTGAGCTTCCCAAGGTGTTATTTATTTATTTATAAAATATTTATTAATCACTTACTATGTGCCACTGTATGGTAATGCAAAGATGCCTGAGACACAGCATCCTTGAAGTATTTGTCTACTTGAAATTTATGGAATACTTAACTGTATATTAGGTGTTTTGGACTGAATTTTGTTCTTCCCCCAATTCATATGTTGAAGCCCTAAACCCCACTGTGACTATATTTGGAGATGGGACCTTTTAAAGAGGTAATTAAGGTTAAACGAGTTTGTAAGAATGGGGTCTAATCTGATAGAACTGATGTCCTTATCAGAAGAGGAGCAGACACTAGAAATCTCTCTTTCTCCATGCATATGCAAAAAGATTGTGTGAGCATATAGTAAATTGGTGGCTGCCTCCAAGCCAAGAGTAGAGCCTTAGCATGAAATCAACCTTGGCAGCACCTTGATCTTAAACTTAATTGTCTGTTGTTACGTCACCCACTCTGTGGTGTTTTTTATAGCAACTCTAAGCAGACTAACACACTAGACAGTGTACTAGACATATTAACATATATTCAACATGCCACAGGTGCTATCTCATTTAAAACTATGCTTTAATGCATGTGCTTGATTACAACCCAGACTGGTTCTAGTTTGCAGAAGTTTATTTGTTTTGTTTTGCTTTGTTTTGCTTTGTTTTTATAGGGACCTCTGTATATCTCTTCTGATATCCAGCTTCCCTCTATAAATCCATCCTTAGAAAATTCAGTGGTCTCAAGAAGCTGAGTGGCTGCATTGAAATGTTCCCTAAGGTTTCTCTTCTGAGATGTAATGATCCCCACCCCTCGCTGTATTGTCACTCCATTACTTCCACCAAGAGAGGGTATAAAACAATTATACCCACTTATATAAAAATGTCCATAAATGATAACCATTATTTCTCACCTGAACAATAAGAGCACATCACTATCTTGCTACTTAAAATATGGTCTGCAGACCAGCAACATCAGCCTCGTTTGGTTACATATTAGAAACACAGAATCTCAAGCCCTTCTAGGTTGACTTGTATGTGAAGCAGAGTTTGAGAAGTTCTACTCTATCAATAGTTAAATTAATTAGTCAACTAGGTGTCCATGATCCAGGCAGTATCTCAATGAGACTTAGCACCATCATCCTTAAAATAGAAACAGTCATTCAAATAATCTTCCACTTAATTCTTCCCTTTCCAGTTGTCTTGCTCCTATAAATTTATTCTCTTTGCTAGATATTGTCATGCTGTCACCTGGTGTCTTCTGACTTCTTTCAGGAATACCGAGCCACGAATGCAATGTCCTAACCTATCTGCTTAAGTCCTTCTCCATCTATTCTGTAACATGGTCTCCTCACTCTATTTAAAGAAGCTCTTAGTCCCTTCCTCACATGAGATCTAAGATTGTGGCTATGCTGTCCCTCAGATCCCAAACCTTCTCATCACCAATTTCACCCCCTTTTCACTTTACTCAGGAATTTTCTCAAATCAACTCCAGCAGAAACTCTTCCCAAGGTAAGCTTCATTATTTCAAACCTTCTCAAAATTAGAGTTAAAATTTATATATATTCATACACACAACAAATAAAAAATATGTCAAAACTATAAAGGAAAAAAATAGAGAAACAATATCAAGGAAGCAATATGTACTCTAGGGGAGGGGCAAAAAAAAAATATGTACTCCACAGAGCATTGACTACAGAGGCCCTGAGGCAGTATGATCTAATGGTTAATGACTGTGGGAAACTACAGTAAGACTACCTGAGCTCAATTCTGGTACACCCCAGAGTAGTCATAAAAAATAATTAACTCCTAAAAAGGTTCTCTTTCCTAAGGGCAGGAGTATTGGAACACTAAAAGATGTCATTGTTTTTCCGAGCTAAGATCATAATGCTGTGAAAGCTGATTCTGCTTCAAGAATAAGAGAGTATTACAACTCTAAGGGTATGAAGGTATATTATAGATACAAATGTTAGAGCATAGTAACTTACAATATGGACCCTAACTAACAGAGTTTGAATCCCAGTTCTGCTATTAATGAGCTATGTAGCTTTGAACAAGTTACTTGTCGATAAATGAGATATTAATAATGTATATGTTATAAGATTGTTAAAATAATTGAGTTATTCTATGTAAAAGTGCTTAAACTTGTGCTAAATATAATAATGTCAAAAGGTTGGTTATATTAATATTATAGCTATTGAGGACAGGGGACTTTTCTATAGTCTTTCATCTCCCACAGAAATCATCAAGTCTGATGAAAAATCGTCGTCGGCAGCCGTCCGTCTCGAGAGACGATGGTGTAGCTTCTTAAGAGTCTATCTGCACCGCCGAGAATGGCTGTGCAGTCCGACTCGGGAGTGACACGGTATCTGTCTCCTCCCGTGTTGAATCGACATCTTGCGATGACGCTGGAGTGTCCTCTCCAGTGAAGCTGAAGCTACAGAGCCTGGGCAGGGTGATATGGAGGGTCTGCTGTTGCCCATGCAGCAGACCCCCCCTCTCTTCGCAGCTGAAGGGTCCAAGGGAAAGACGGAGTCAATACAGCTTGGCTTCAGGTGCGCCGCAGGAGTTGCCGGTGTTGACTACAACGTCAAACCGCCTTAGGGACTCCGGCTCCGGATTTTCTGTCGGGGTTTACTCCCTCAGCCTTTCCCCTGAAGAGGTATGCCGCAAGGCAGCAGAGGTTTTTTGGAATCAGAGTTTTCCTTCTCTGAAAAATATGACCTTATAATTTGGTAGTCAACCTGCCCCTATTGTTTTAGAGTTCCTTATAATCTTAGAGAATGAAAAAATTGAGAGAGAGAGAGAGGAACTCAAACATTGGATAAAATGAATGAAGATGATAGGTAAGTAAATTATTATTTCAGTTATACTTTCAATGAATTCAAATTACTTACTGGGTGCCTACTGGGTACAATGTATTGTGTCTTTGTGGAACTAGCAATAAAGCAGTAGAGACAGGCATAAACAAGTAAACCCCAAAATAAACATGTAACTTCACACTGTGGTAAGTACTCTGAAGGGAAAAAAATGTTCTCTATTACAGAGAATAAGAAGGGGACTTACTTGGGGAATTAGATTATAGCAGCAGTAGCAGAGTCCAAAAAAAGAAATTCTTTCCACAGTTAATATTAATACAGTTCCCAAGGTATTTCTAAAAAATACAAGTTCCATGTGGTCGAATCTCTGTAAGAGGAATTCTTTGAAATTTTTCCTGAAGCTTAAAATTCACATTGACTTATTAAATTTGGGTCCTGGGAGGACCTGTAGTAAGTAATGTTGTTTTAATGAACAAACAAACATGGGTTTGTCTGTTTTGTTCACTCCTTTATTTCCAGAACCTAAAGCAATGCTAAATATGTCAGAGGAATTCAGTAAACACTTGTTAATGATGAATGAATGAAAGAATGAATGAGAAAATTAATAAATGAGCAAATCATGGAACCATTTTTATGTCGTCGGCGGCGGCAGCCGTCCGTCTCGAGAGACGATGGTGTAGCTTCTTAAGAGTCTATCTGCACCGCCGAGAATGGTTGTGCAGTCCGACTCGGGAGTGACACGGTATCTGTCTCCTCCCGTGTTGAATCGACATCTTGCGATGACGCTGGAGTGTCCTCTCCAGTGAAGCTGAAGCTACAGAGCCTGGGCAGGGTGATATGGAGGGTCTGCTGTTGCCCATGCAGCAGACCCCCCCTCTCTTCACAGCTGAAGGGTCCAAGGGAAAGACGGAGTCAATACAGCTTGGCTTCAGGTGCGCCGCAGGAGTTGCCGGTGTTGACTACAACGTCAAACCGCCTTAGGGACTCTGGCTCCGGATTTTCTGTCGGGGTTTACTCCCTTAGCCTTTCTCCTGAAGAGGTATGCCGCAAAGCAGCGGAGGTTTTTTGGAGTCAGAGTTTTCCTTCTCTGATGTGCCCTGACTGGAAGATCGAACCAGCGACACTTAGCTCGCAGGCCGACGCTCAATCCACCTGTAAAACTCTCTAGAACTAACGTGCTGGAAAACACATGGAGGATACTGAGGAAACACTGTAATGGGGGCAAAACAGAGACCAAGCTCTAACTACAATTCAGACACGTTTAGAACTAATTGAGTAGGAGAGAGGCACAGTGTCATTACTGAATCTAGGGGAGAGGAGTAAAGCTTAAGACTTCTTCCTCCTTTTATTTTGATCTTGTATGGAGATACTACAAAATCTCTGTGCTTGGCATTTAGAAGTTTTCTGAATGTACCCATCCCGATTCTCCAGCCAGTTTCTATGCTATGCTGGGTCTTCTTCTATTCTGAGTATGGACTTCGTTTAAACCTTCCGTTTAAACCAAGGCCTGTTTTTAGGTCTTCAGTCATTTTTGGGAAGGATTCAGAAATTTTCTTTCTCACAGTTTTAAAATTTTCACATGTTATGTCTGGGTTTCAAGGGGGCTGGACCATATCAGATCCAGGTCTAATCTATCATGCATTGAATTAGTCACCAAGATACTTTCTAACTGTAACAGCATAATGTATAAGTGCAATCCTATTGCTAGATAGCTGTGACTTTGAGACCATCACTCAGCTGTGGAATAAACCATATTCAAAAATTTGTTCAAGTAAGTAGTATGGTTAACACTTCTGTCCCAAAATTATGGCCCTTACATAGAGACAGAAAGTAGACTAATGGTTGCCAGGGGAAGAGTGGAAGAGGAAATGGGAAATGACTGCTTAATGGATATGGAGGTCTCCTTTGGGAGTGATGAAATATTTTGGAACTAGATAGAGGTGATAGTTGTATGATATTGTAAATGCACTAAATACAGCTTTATTATACACTTTAAAATGGATAGTTTTATGTTATGTAACTTTTACCTCAATTAAAAAATATGGCCCTAGAAGATATAAAATAGAGAATGGTCCATCAATAGAGAATACAATATCATGCACGCTAAATTCTTGGAGTGCTCTAAACTCTGATGCTCATCATGCTCCACTTCAATGAAAAGAAGGAAGAAGGAATTTTAACTTGTCCAAGTGAGCTGTGATCACTAGGCATTTGTCATCAGTACCTTCTTACTCACTTGAGACAGATGAGGATATATTTTAAAACAGCTTCAGGATCTTGGTATGGAATTATAGTGTGAGGGCACTAGTACAGCATGAAGAGAGCATATTTACAACATCTAGTATTTTAAAAAAAATGTTTCTGTGAGTCTGGAACCAAAATATACATGGGTAATATGTATAGGAGAGAAATTGCTAGGGTGGGAAAAATACAGCTGTGAGGAAGAGAAAAAAGGTAAAAATGACTGTTTCTTTAAACATGTCTATTAATCACAGTTCAGATGCATCTCAAGGTAGGAAGCCACAGCTGTGAATGGGAGGGCAGAGGGAAAACAAGACTATTATTTTAAATATATTTATATTAAATCATTACTGAAATTGGGGAGCCAGACTATGAATTTGCAGCTGGAAGGAGGTCAGAGGAAACTTAGTCCCCATCCTTTGAAATGAATGTGTTAAATGGGCCTCCAACTAGGTCAAAGGGGACATCCTCTGCAGCTGGAAGTGGGAGGATTGCTGGAGGATGCTAGTTTGTCTACCTGTCACTTTAAAATACGCTCTTTCCCTCTCGATGAAGGAGCCTCTTGCAAAATAGAGAATTATAAAAATTGGAAAAAAAGAACAACCAGCTTCCTAGCTAGACTATTTTGATTGTTTTAGCTTTAAAAAGTTCCATAGAATTTCTCACACAATGTTAATTTTTATTTCTCTGGGGAAAATATTACTATTCTTGACATTCTTTGGATGTTATATAGGAAATTTCAGGGCAGAGACTTTTAACTTCCTAAATTAATTTCTGTATCCCAGAACAGAGCATAATGTCTGGCACATTTATAGAAGGAAGGAAAGAAGGAAGGAAGGAAATGAAAGGAAAGATAAATGGGTACATGCCTTCAAGAAACCAGAGCCAAAATGAATTGAAAGGAGAGCATTGGCAATATCTAAGAAGAAACTAAATTCTGGTTTAAAACTCAAGAATAATCTTGAGAAGATTCATAGACAGAATAAGAATTTTTAAAAAATTAAATTAACTTGAGTACCCCTTCTTGGAAAGGTGTAGTAGTGTCAAGGGAAGAAGCCGATCAGTCAGAAGAGGGTGGTAAAAGTAGCTTAGGGAATCACTTGGGAAGAGAACCTCTGCTATGCTCCCAATTATTTCACCTTAGGAGGAAACATAGGTCTACCATATCTCTCATGAAATAATGCTGGATATCGGAAAGGAACTGGCTTTAATAATCTCAAATATTGGATCTGCTGCTTGTTGTCTATATGACTAGTTGCTTTACCTTTCTGAATCTCAATTTTCTTACCTATAAAATTGTGATTATGATAATAGCAGCCTAACAATTTTATTGTGAAAATTAAACCATATGGTAATAAGTAGAGTACCTGATATGTAGGGCTATTTTAAAATGTTACTTCTCTCAGTTAGGTAGAATACTGTGCTGGAGCCAGGCTGTACCAACTCATGAGATACAACTGTGTACATCTCTTAACTCTGTGTCAGTATCAAGCTGGTAGCCTGAAATTGGCCATAGTGGACATATTTAAACCAGAGATATTGGCATATAAAATAATCAGACTTATCCCCCCAGATAGCTCATTTTAAACATTTGTCAGCATACCACCCACTGTGGATTGTAGAGGGAATTCTGGTTTGGGGGTCTCAAGAAAATTAAGTTCCAGTTCAAGTGTTGCAAAGTGCAATTTACGTAGTCTTGAATAATTCACATTCTGGACCTAATTTTTTCTCATCTATAAAATGAGATAGACCAGGTTCCAGTTTCTGAAAATTATGGGTTGCTAGTTGGATATCCTTCCCATTAAAAACTAAAAATATTGGATAAAATATATAAAAATATATTCTTAAAAACATTAAAAACCTAACAAGATATAAAAGAATTATCAAGACAAAACTGAAGGAAAAGAAAGAACCAGTGCAGTAAGCAGGAAAGAAGTTGCTTTTACCTTGAAGGCATTTGTCAGTTGCAACAAATTTTGGTTTTGATTTTGCTGGCCTCAATGGGAAAGAGAAATATAAAAGCCTAGATTCACATACTGTCAAGTACTTAATAGGAGAATCTCTCCACAATAAACTGGAACTTTATGATAAACCTACTTTCTCATGTTCTTGCAATCCACTTTCCATGCTTCAGGAAATCTGAAATCTCAAACTTGGATGAAGTTGACCGCAGACTTTAGTGCCTTTGTGTGCCTGAAAGAAGTAAATAAAATCATCTCAAGAAGAAAGTGCCTTCATCCTGGACTTCAAGTTACTCCTATGAATAAATTTCTCAAATATGATAAATATATTCAGAGATAACCAAGCTTTTAAGAAAAGAAGGAACTATGGGTGATAAGCATCCAAAATAACAATAGGAAACAGGCCCACAAAAACTTCAGGTACTAGAATAATCAGGTACAAACTATAAAACAACCACACTTAAAAGATAACCTTGAAAATACATGCAAGAGGTTAGAAAACTATAAAAAGTAACATAGATTTGTTTTAAAAATACTCAATATAACTTTTACCAAAAAAAAAAAAAAAATAGAATAACCAAATTAAGAAAAAAGATCTTAAGACATAAATTGTCCATATCAGGGTCAAATTTTGCCTGAATACATGAGGGGGATTCTAAGGTTTGGCCCACAGTATTTAAATGAAGTCTTGAACCAACCTCTAAAAGTATGAAGATTTCACACAAAATTCAGATGATGAACTTTTTACATAAATCAAGATTGGCAACACTGAGCCAGTTCACAGCAGTTCACTAAGAGAGATTCACATGCTCTAGTTTGCTACAGAATCCACCACATTCTATCTCCCATCACTGAGGCTGTGTGAACTGCCATTTATTAGGGATTGGCAAACTCTTTCTATTAAGTGCCATAGAGTAAATATTTTAGGTTTTGTGGGTCACATAGTCTTTATAACAAGTGCTCAGTGCTGTCATTATTTTATGAAAGCAGTCATAGACAATACATAAATAAATGAGTGATATTGGATACTAAGAAAGAAAGAACTTCACTTACTAAAAGGGAGTAGGCTGAATTTGAACATTGGGCTATAGTTTCCCATTCTCTATCATATTATCTTTTCACTTACACTACTATTTTTCTCAGAGAAATATTTCTCCCTCTTCATGTCACTGTCAGCGGGGAAAAGATATACATACTGAGAAGACCATGTGTTTCAAGAAATATAGGCAAAAATCATAAAATTGGCCTCCTCTACTCGTCTGCATTACTTCTCTGGCCTCTGTAGGCCTTTGTACTTGTGTCACCAAGTGTAAATGATCTGTACAATTCCTTCCAACTCTATAAATTTATAGTCCGATGATGGTTGTCAATGTAGCCAGAAGTCAGAACCCCTGGGTATTATGTGTTCCTCATTTCTCTTATCAACTCCAAACCCTCCCTAAAGTCATGCATTCTGAGATTTTAACAGATGTATAAGACAAGCCATTTGGAAGGTTGCGAAACAATACTTCCCTATGTGCAGAAGTGACTGATGAGGATAAAAATACTTATTTCCCCTATTTTTGTTTCCCTCTGCTATGATCTAATTTTTATAAGCGTTTTGAAATACTAAGTACAAAATAGAGATAAAGAAAAAACCTACTTAAGTTCTTTAAATGTCAGGAATTTTTAAAAGTATTGCTATTTAAAGATAAAAATAGATTAATTCCACACTTGAAAGCCAGTTTCCAATCTGAAAGTTTACTGCAGGCAGGACTTTGATTCAGTTCAAGTTGTTCTAATGGCTTTGCCCTTTTCTTTGACTCAAATCACAGTGAAACATTTTTATTGTCTTTTTAACAAAATCATAGTCTCAATAAAAATGAACACAGAAAAGGAATAAACCAGATTCTCTCAATGACTATTTTCTGAGCTCATTCTGAAAGATAACTTTATGTATACAAGCCCTTTGTGGGTAAGAACTTCTTGTTTTCTTGAACCTCTTGGATAAGATGAAATAAAAAGTGTTCCTAGATTCTTCTCTAAAGTAAACATGATTATAATAGAACATATTTCATTAATTCTAAAAGGTACTTTTCACATTTTACTATCTCTTTAATTGAGATGACTCTCACAATTACTGTTACCTAGTTACAGTTGTGACATAGTTTTAATTTGTATAACAAAGCATACCAACGAGTTTAGTAGTTAATTCTGATGGAATGGTTGAACAATGGTAATTCCTCAACAGCTTAGTTACAAACTATTTAAGAACTATTTGAAGAAGAAGAGGAGCACTAGTTGTTGTCTGACCATTTTTTGTTGACATCTTATGGTCAGATCACAGAAGTTCCACCACTGAATTTTGCAAAGTAAGCATCAATGAATAGAAGAAAATCCTAGAGACCATAGCAGAACAGTATTGTAAGAAATACTGAGTCATTAATGTTTCCAATGGTATAAAGGATATTTTGTGGAAAAAAACATAAACATCAATAACTGTGAATTGAAAACAGAACTCGCAACTACAGTAAAAAAGTTAGCAAATATTCTCTCCAGAAAACAAGTTTTAACTTTAGAAAATTGTCAAAATGAGTATTTAAGGGTTCTGGAAATTGATAAAAAATAAATAATGTATTAAGATGCATTAATTCATAACAAACTAATAGAAATTTGAACAAGTACATTGAACATATGCAGATTTCATGCTCTTTCTCTCTCTCTCTAGGGCAGGAAGACTATTCTGTATAATACTGCAATTGTGGATACATATGATTGTCGTTGTTGGCAGCCGTCCGTCTCGAGAGACGATGGTGTAGCTTCTTAAGAGTCTATCTGCACCTCCAAGAATGGTTGTGCAGTCCGACTCAGGAGTGACACGGTATCTGTCTCCTCCCGTGTTGAATCGACATCTTGCGATGACGCTGGAGTGTCCTCTCCAGTGGAGCTGAAGCTACAGAGCCTGGGCAGGGTGATATGGAGGGTCTGCTGTTGCCCATGCAGCAGACCCCCCCTCTCTTCGCAGCTGAAGGATCCAAGGGAAAGACGGAGTCAATACAGCTTGGCTTCAGGTGCGCCGCAGGAGTTGCCGGTGTTGACTACAACGTCAAACCGCCTTAGGGACTCCGGCTCCGGATTTTCTGTCGGGGTTTACTCCCTTAGCCTTTCCCCTGAAGAGGTATGCCGCAAGGCAGCGGAGGTTTTTTGGAATCAGAGTTTTCCTTCTCTGAGTGAAAATATATAGTACCATATTTTTATAGTGCCTTCTTTCTGATGAACTCAAAATTTTGAGTACATATGATTGTACATTTGTCAAAAGCCATAAAAGATACAACACCAAGAGTGAACCCCAAGAATGATATGTCAACATGTGGGATGTGCACAGTTGGGGAGTGGTAGGGGGCAAGGGGTATGTGGGAATTCTATATTTTCTTCTCATTTTTGCTTTGAACCTAAACCTGCTCTAAAAAGTAAAGCTTATTAGTTTAAAAAGACATTCAGAATTTATAAAGAACTCTCACAACTTAACCATAAGAAGGCAAAAGCACAATTAATAATGGGAAAACTATTTGAATAGATTTGGGTATTTCACCAAAGACGATATATAAGTAACTAATGCACAAATGCTCAAACTCATTAATCATTAGGAAATGCAAATTAAACACAAAGAGATATCACTATGTAACCACCAGAATGGCTACAATAAAAAAGACTAATAATAAAAAATGTGGTGAAAAACATGGAGAAACTGGAACCTTCATACATTGATAATGAGAACGTAAAATTGTACAGACATTGGGGAAATGTTGGCACTTTCCTAAAAATTAAATGTATAATTCCTATATGACTAAGAAATTTTATTTCTAGGTATATGTTCAAGCAAAATAAAAATAAACGTTCACAAAAAGCCTTGTACATGAATGTCCATGGGAACATTATTAATAATCCCAAACAATTCAAATATTTAAAAATAAAGTATGACATATTTATACAAAAGAATACTGCTCAGCAATTTTTTTAAAAGCACTGATAGGTGCCACGTCATAGATGAACCTCAATAACATTGTGCTAAGTGAAAGAAACCAGTTACAGCAAACCTATATATTGTATGATTCTATTAATGTGAATATTACCAAAAAAAGCAAATTCATAGAGATAGAAAGTAGACTACTCATTGACTCAGACTCAGAGAACACAGATCGAATACAAACATGCCTGAGAGAAAATGGTGGGGTGAGGATAATATTCTAACACTGGATTGTAATGATGGTTGTACAACTATATCTTTTCTAAAATCCATTGAACTATATACTTACAGTTGGTGAATTTTTAGTATGTAAGTGATATTTCAATAAAGCTTTGTGTACACAAGAAGCAGAAGATGAAGGAGGTAAGTAGCAAGATTGCGGAGTTAGTTTCTTGAAAGTCAGGACCAGAAATAAGAATTCCCATCCAATGGGCTTTTCACTGTGAAGGATCTAGGGTAGCACCAACTTAAAAACAAACAAACAAAAAAAAAAAGCCAACAAATGAAGTTAACTGCTTTAAATAATTTGGGGGAAAAAATTGGGGTATTAATTGATGCTCAATAAATAGAAGCATGAGTAATTAAGCAGACATATATTTTAGAAACTCAACATCAATAAGTTCTAGTCACTTATATTCAAACCAATTTCATTATAAAATCTTTATGTTCTGGAGCATTTGTTCGCTTATTCGGAGTTGTTCGTTCTTGCAACATGCGCTGGGATTCAGTTTTGCAATTCACACTGTAAGCCCTCTGTCACCCTAGGCCATGGTTTCCCTAGGCGCTGCGGCTTCCTCAGCCTGCTGCTCTGCACAAAGCAGCACTTCAGTGAGCTCTCAGGCTCCGCCCAGCTTCCCATGAGGTGGCTTCACTACATCCTCTATTCAGCTGTTTACATTTTACTGGAACGTCTAATAGGTCAACCAACTTAACTAAAATCACTCTCTTCACTTTCCTCACTATTTATGACTCCAAGGAGCCCTCAATATTGTAAAATAAATAAGAATCTCAATGTCATATACACAAAAAGATGTTTTGAAATTTTTTAATATCCATAGAAAAAAAGAAAGTGCCCCAGAAACAAAATTTTCCCTATATGTTTTTACAACTTGGGGTAGATGACTGGAAACCCATGGTATATGGCTTCCACATATGAGATGAGAAAGAAATCTTTCTTAAATACCAAGACTCATCTCTTTTGTGATCGCATTGAAGAAAAAAATATGGAGCCCTCTGGTGGTCAAATTATTATCCTCACTATTAAGTTCCTTGCATAAAAACCTCTTAGTGATTTAATGGCAAAACTTACATTCCATATCCAGAAGTTTGGCAACTCTTAATCTTCAAAAGAGCCTTTTACTAAAATGAGTGCAGGTTTTCACTTTATATAGCTCTTTGTGGCATGTGTGTGTTTTCCTGGCAAAGGGTTTGAAGCTAATAAATAATTAAATCCATGGAGTAGCACTTCCTAAGTTATGACAAAGTAAAATGAGAGTTAGAAATGAACTCTGGAATTACACTGATGATTAGAAAGTCACTCTGGTGGTCCTGACCCCCTTAAATATAAAATCATTTTAAAGGTCAAATCCTTTTGCAACTATTGTAGTTTATTTGGAAATTTTACTGCATATTATACTCAACATTTAAATATCTTCATTGGTAGATGAAACTGTTATTTCGTATAGCACAATGTAACATGTAGCTTTCAATATGCTATGGGTTTCTTGAGGTAAATGATGTTATCACTCTCATTTTTTTTTTTCAGAGAGAGAGAGATCTGTTAAAATTGGCTCATGCAATTATGAAGGCAGGCAAGTCTCAAGACCTGTAGGGTGAACTGGCAAGCTGCCGACCCAAGAGAAAGCTGATGGTTTAATTTCAGTCTGAGTCTTGGAAACTAAGAGATCATATGGTATAGTTCCTGTTCGAAGGCTGGAAGATTTCAGACCCAGGAAGAGCAGATGTTTCAGTTTGAGTTTGAAATGGGGCGGAGGGAAGGGGGCTATTAGGCAGGAAAAATTCTCTCTTACTCTGAAGAGGATCAACCTTTTTGTTCTCTGTTTGGTGTTTCAACTATTTGGATGAGGCTCACCTTCACCTGGGAGGGCAATCTGCTTTACTCAGTCTACCAATGTAAGTGTTAAACTTATCCAAAAACACTCTCACAGGAACACACAGAAATCATGTTTGATCAAATATCTTGGCATCTGATGGTTCAATCAAGTTGACACATAAAATTAACCATCACACAGCCAGAGGGGGAAAAAGAGATACATTCTTACAGACACAGGAGCAAAGATAAGAATTACTGTAGCTTTTTTAGGAAACCATACAAGCAGAAGACAACAGACTAACATTTCCAAAATGCTGAAGAAACTGTCAACCCAGAATTCTATATGCAGCAAAAATATCTTTCCAAAATGGAGATGCTGGTAACATGAATTCGTACATAATATGAAATTGCATAGAACTACACACACATACAGAGAGACAAATATTCTATTGCTTTTATAAGATGCCTTCTAACTTGTAGGAATCAACCTGTATCTTTTGAACTATAAGTCCAATTGGCTTTGGTAGTTGGTGGTAAGCAGGATAAACTGCCCTCTGGTTCACACATATTCCTCACCTTGCTACAGAAAAACACGGAGACACAGATGACAGAAACATAGTCATTATCAGTGGAGGTTCAACTGCCTGGTAGAAACAAGGAATAAAAAAAGGCAATAATTGCCTAATTCGATCATGAAGGTTTTTACTTTTTAAACATCCAGGACTCAGGTCAAAATACATTGACTCATCCAGTACCAGTTAAGGGGTATCACTTTCTGATACAGCAGATTTTCTCCAAAGACTTTTCTGGAAAACTATTTGGTGGGGTAAAATGTCAGAAGTAGATTAGACATGTGCATTTTATATAGATAACTACATAAGCAAACTTTACCTAACCATTACTTGGATTATTTCCTTAGAACTCACGCTGGATAAGGCTTAGACTCATTTTATTTTCAAAAAAATTGAAAGTCTCCTTTCCTCTTCTGATTCAGTCACACAAATTGCATCAGTTCTTAAAGAAAGCCATACCTCAAGACCTCACAAAGAGGTATCTATTACCAGGAGCTCTAAGCAAATGTTCTTTTAATTAGCTACATTTATCTTTAATCCCTGTTTTGACAGAAACTCTAACATAAACATACATTACCGATACATAAAGCCCAGCTCAAAGTATGGTTAATTTTTATATTTGACAGAGCCAGTTGGAAAAAATAACTTTGACCTTTCTCCATCTTTGTGTGATGTCACTACAACCTAGTCTCAGAACCTAAAACAGAAACAGTGGCATCTGCGGCTAAAGCACAATAATGATTCTTAAACTGCTTCTTAAAAGTGGCAATAAAAACCCTAATAAGACCTCTGGGCCTTATGTTGAAGCAGCTGCAAAGTCAAGTTAAATAATTTCTGCAAGGACTACAGTAATTATAAAACTGATTAAAGTTTACCTACACTTCATTCCTAGAGGGTTTTCACCAAGGAATTAGAAACCAGATGGTTCAAGACTATGCATGATGGATATATTCCATGAAGCATGTCCGTTGTCATGGAAACAACAGGAATAACATTATCTTTACTGTCTATTCCTTTACAAAACCATGCATTTAAGAATTGCCACCAATTTAAGCAAAATTCAAACAAATGCTTAGGTACCAGGTTAAAAATTGGTGCCTCTACCCACTTTTAATACTAAAGCCCAACTGTTGAATCCACTAGAATGTCTTTAGGGAATGAATTTATTTTCTACTGGAATGTTTAAAGAAAGCCTTCATAATTTTTGGAATTCTAATACTCCAGAGAGCATTGGAAGGTCTGAAGACCCTGAGAAACTGGAGCTGGAGCTCAGAGATTTCCCCCCTCCTGGAAGAGAGGGTGGTCAGTGAGAGAAGCATCCTTCCCTGATGCGCCCGTGGGAAAGTTAGTCCTGCTTCTACCCGGAGCTAGCTCCTCCAGCTACACCTGAGCTTATCCCCACCCACCCCCACCGTCACCCCCTAGCTCCCCGCTAAGGAAGAGTCTTACAAAACATATTCTCTTTTTTTCAATGGATTCAACCTCAATCACAATAACAATAATAATCAAACATTTTTGGGCACTTACTCTGTGCTTGTTGCACATCATGCCCTTTCATCCTCACCACTGCTCTATATTACGTATTGGGAACTGTGGCTTAGCACAGTGCTTCCCAGAGCATAATGCACATATGAATCACCCAAAGATCTTTTCAAAATACAAGACCTGGGGAAAGAACGAAGATTGTACATCTCTAACAAGCACTAAGTGATACAGACGGATACTATTCCATAGACCACACATTGAGCAGCAAGGACTTTTTGATGGTTATGAAACATACCCCCAAACACCCAGCTATTATCAGGGATGCCAATCCATGATTTCCTGGCTCTAGACTTCAGCTCTCTCGCACTTTGCTCTCCTGTCTCCCAATTCCATAACACACACCACAGCAGACTCTACTTAAAAGTAAACATCTTGACTTTGATTGTGTTTTAGCCCCAGGCCCATGAAAGCAGACTGATATTATGGACCACACCCCAATTAAACTAGACAGAACAATGCCATGGCTGACTTCAGGACCTGATACAATGATCAACTATTCCCTACTCTGGCCCCAACCAGCCAGGGGAGCCTACGACCTCAACTCCTTTAGCCACCACAATTATTGATTTTTTCCCCTATATAACCCATCACCTGGAAGCCATTGGGGAGACAGGTCTTTGAGCATCAGCTCACTTGTGACTCTGAGCTTGGCACCGTTTTCTCAACTAATAACCTTTACTTTCTTGGCTGCAAAATAAAATTAAAAGGTAGACAACATCAACAATAAAAGATAAGTTCTTAATAGCCCTGACTTCATTCTTTCTTTCCTCTCAGTCAAGATTTTCAAACCAATAGTTTATACCTGCTCTGGGGTTTCCATACTATCCAATTTGTTGCCACTCTGAAAGCTTACTTCCCAACCTATGACTTCTTGGAATAGGCTCTCTTTTCTTGCATTGATTACTCTGTGAAAAGTAGGCCTGGTCTTATTTATGTCCAAACTGCATGTATGCACTTTCTGCAATACAGTGTATGTTGAGATATAAATTGGATTCTTACACGTGTATATGTAAAATAAGTTTAAAAACTGTAGATGAATTACTATTTAAGTAGGGAAATGAACCAAAGGGTTCATTTGGAAAGTAGTTACAAGATAAAAATCAAAAGAAAAGTTAGCTCAAGAGGACTCTTTTCAGTAGGAGAAACTGCTTAGATCTGAGGACTTCGGACAAAGGGGATATCTCTCTTCCAACAGCCAGGAAGTGGAAGATGAAATGCTTCAGGTGTGGCCTGGAGATACAAGAAGAGAAACAAGACTGATCTGAAAAATCTCTGGGTTAGGAAACAAAGTTTTCAAGAAATTAGACCATGAAAAACTGCCACCGTTGCAAACTTCCTCTCCAATTGGACAAAAAGCAGCCCTCTGTGACTCCACTGTATATATGGGATTTGTTCAACTGTATTTAAAGTTTGCACCTTAAAAATTTGGGGGATGCTTCAGGCATACAGACCATGTAAGTAGCTGCCTATCGGGACTAATTTTAGGGAGTTTCAAAAACATCTCCTAAACGAATCTTTATGCATCCAGATGTCTCTCCCACATAACCCCCACTCTAAAAATTTTCTACAATTGAACAAGGCTTTGGAGTCAAGCAAATGAGGTCAAATTGCTGCTCTACAACTTGCATACTACCTGATCTAGGGCAGGGTACTTAATCTCCCTTAATTGTAGTTTCACTGGCTATTCACTGGCAGTAATATTTGATACTGCAGAGATGCTGGGAGAATTAAATGAGGGAATATATGTAAAAAAAACTGTTCTAGTTCTGCACCTCAAACCTATGGTGTAGGTTCAGCTCAAACAGTGTTAATTTTTTTTTTCAAATCCCTCCTTGATGCACCTGTGTCCCTTTTCCTTTGCTTCTATAATATTGGATCTCAACTGTGTTGTCACACCTCTGATGGCTCATTTTTGGTCCCTTTTATGGATTATTTTTCCTTTTCTCTTAAAACTTGTGGGCCACATTTTCTTACCTATAGGTAGAGTAGATTGAATCAAATGAGCTCTACATTTTAAGATTCTTAGTAAGATTCCCTTGCAACTACTTTCCTCGCCTGCTCCTCGCCTCGTTCACACGCTCTTAGAGCCTGAGCTGCCTGTTCATCCCGGTGGCACCGAAAGCTCCATGGGCCAGCCCAACACGGTAACTAGTTCCAGCTCCAATGTCAAATGTCCTGAAGGAAATCTAATACAAATCCAAACTTTGCCCCAAACAACGCATTTTTCAAAGTCTCCCTTAGTTTTCTGAGTGGGCCCTAGTTTTCAAACCTTATAGCCACTCATCCCCAATGACAGTCAGTTGCCAAGCCTTATGAATCCTTCCTTCATGGAATCCCTCATATGTGACCCTTCCTCTCCACATCCACTGCCACCATCGGGACCCAGAACCTCTTCATCTGAGGAACATTTCTACAGACACCACTCCTGCCTTCCTGACTCCTTTCCTTCCCCATGTGGAGAACTGAACAGCACTGCCAAGCTACTCTGTATATTTCTTCATTTCTCTTCTTGCCTTCTACCAAAGCTCCACTGCCTTAATCCAATAGTCTGCACTGGTATTTTTTTTTTCCTGTACCAGGAGACTAATAGAACAGTAGTTTTCTGCAGTCACCAAACTTGTTGGGTTTTAGTCCAGTGTATCTACAAATAGCAACCACAGAGAGGTCACCATGTTTTGAGAGAATACTTTGTGCTATGTGCTTTATCATCATTATTTCTAATCTAACCTTGATAATGTTCTGGAAATGCTCCAAGAAAAAAAAATTAAAATGAAAGATTTTGCTTCCTAATACAGGTGTGGAAAATACTGTATAATAAATACTCTCGTACATAGTAGCTTTTGTCTTTGAGTGGGTGGGTCATCTACCAGCATCAGAACCCATTTTTTACATTCTTATGCATCTTGATGACAGACAGGGCCACTTCCCACTAGAGAAACTGAAAACTCCTCATGCTCATTTTCCTAGTCTTCCTATATGGGATTTGGACACACAGCCTAGGCTATGCTAGTCATATTTAAGGATTCTGTAATAGTTTTTCATTTTCATGTAACATGTTGCTGCAAACTTAGCATTTTAAAACTAATTTATTCTTACCATTTTGGAGATCAGAAGTCCAAAAGGGGCTTTACTGGACTAAAGTAAAGGTGTTAGCAGCGCTGGTTCCTCTGGAGGCTTTGAGGGGAGAATCTCTTTTCTTGACTTTTCCAGCCTCTAAAAGCCACCCGCAATTTTTGGCTCGTGGCTCCTACCTCATATCACTTCAAATTCTTGCCTCTGTCATCATACCTCTTACTGCTGACTGATCCCCATATATCACTTTTACAACAATTATATATTTGTGATTACATTGGGCCCACCCATAATATCTAGGATAATCTCTCCTTCTCTAAATCCTCAACTTAATCATATATGCAAAATCTCTTATACGAGGTAAGAAAATGAATTATTCACAGGTTCCAGGAATTAGACATGGATATCTTTAGAGGCCATTATTCAGGTTACCACAGATATCTATATTTTGAATTGGAAGCTAGTAAGAAAAATAACCAGGGCTTGTGGATAATCCATGCTGAGAACAAGAGGTGGCCCCAGAAGTGGTACCATTGAGCCCCCAAGGGTAGCAGCAGCACCCAATGTCAATATCACAGCACAGCTAGTGGAACATGTACACCCAGGAAGAACTCAATGACAAAGGTGTTATGTGCTCCCCAGACTGGCTTAGTCCATGAAAGTGAGTCAGGTGACTCCCAACCTCCTTTATTCCTGTCCTTTCTCCAAAGCTGGTTTTGGTTTTTCAGTTGTTCTGCTATTTTCATGAGCCACCCATTATCCTTCTAATGCATTCTTTTCTACTTATATCAATCAAAATAAATTTTTGTTGCTTGCAGCTAAGAACTACTCTTCTTTAATATTCCCTTCAAGAATAATCAAAAAGCAACTTACCTGGACACAGATTTTGGAGGTACCATAGTAAAGATATTTATTTAATTGTACTTTTTTTAGTGCTTTCCAATTTTAATGACCCTAAAATCTCTCCCTCCCCCCTCTCTCTCTCTCTCTTTTTGTTTACCTTATGTTCTTTCTAAATAGTTTGTCATAGAAGAGCATTGGAAAGATGTTACACCTAATTTTATGAATGAGAAAATAAAGGCTCAGAGATTTAAGTTAGTTATCCAAGGTCTCACACCTAATATGTGCCAGATTCAGGATTCAATACCTTATCTAACTCCAAAGCTACTTCATCATATCTCACCCATTCAAATGCTTATATTGTAATATTAAAACTACTGATAAAGTATTTCTAAATATTTAGAATGTCATGAGTTTTAGGTGTTAATTACAATTATTTGATCTTCTAATTTACTTATCATCACAGGCTTTCCCACTATGATCATATTATCAGAGAGAATGATGGGTGAAGGGGAGACTGATGTGGAGTTATTATCACCTACTTTATTAAAATAAAATTTTACAGGAGTCATATTTTAATGTTAAATAGTGCAAGGGGGTTCCTATGCTCTAAACCCTCCTCCCATTCAAGAGGCAATAAGTTCATTTAATATGCACTTTCCTTAGGAAAAATACTAAAGAGAGAGAATTAAATACTACACTCTTGTTTTATTAGTTCTGAAATAAACTTTGTAAATCCAGAGCAGAAACAACAGTCTTAAAAGTCATAGCTTTCAGTCACAAAAGTCAGCCAATTGAAAGAAAAGAAAAAAAAAAAAAAAAAAAAAACTTGCTATCAAGAAGTTGATTTCAGTATAAAGAGCCAGATCCTAGGAGACCTAGATCATACAATGTATAGGATAAAATGGGCTTGAATGCATGGTGATGTAGGGTCATCAACCAACCCAAAAGGAGAAGAGGATCTTTTCACCTTGTGAAAGACAGAAAAGAGAATGAATGGTAGCACCACCACCCTGAGCTGGACTTCAGAAACAATATAATCAGGGACACCTCTGAAAAATGTGTGGGATCCCAGAGCAGAATAGACCATTTCCTGGCCACTTTCCAGAGCATATGCTGGAAAACTACAAGCCATAGAGAGAACCTCTGGATCCCACATGATCCCTAAACAGTAAAGAAGCCATGACTTAAAAGGTTTCCAGAACGACAGACCTCGAAGAAGCCTCACAGAATCCTGAACATTCTGCAATGCTGTGTGGAAAATCTGCAGCCCTGTCTTCTCAACTTCCTGACTAAGCATGGCTCAAGTGGCTGGAGGGGCTGATAGACTGGAAATAAACCACAGGAGACCTCATGGTTAGTATGAGGATAGTGCAGAGTCAAGAAAGAATAAAATGAAAGGCGTCAACACTCAGAGTCATGGAGAAACTGCTAACACCATCAGAGTCATGCAGACTTTCATAGCCTGTCGGATGATTACACCTGGAATGGGCCAACAAGGACAGGTGGTGATCAGGGACATGCCAACCTTCCTCTACCACCCCCTCTCTATGTCATATGTGATATGAGAGATGTGATGGAGGGAGAGAAAAATCCAGAGAGGGGAGAATCTTGATTTGGCTAAGTAGTTACCAACCACTCCCCACTGAGGGATTCAGTGTTCGACTAGATGTCTGAATTTTCTAGAACTGGAAAGATTAAATTTTCTGCTACCAAACCAAAATGGGCTTTTTAATCTAAGGTGAATTTAGTTATAGATAGATGAATCCATTTTATTTTTCTGACATGCCTGAGTTTGTGTGAGATTCATACTCAGTTCACAAGTCTTAAGAAAAAGTAAACTTCCTGTTGGTATGGTGTGACTGTTAGAGTATCCTTTTTATTATTCAAATTACTTTGAAATGCCTCAATTATACTGTTATGAGTTACAAAGTTGAAAAATGTTTATTTCCATGGCAGAAGGAGAAACCTTGGAACAGGTGGGCTTCAGCTCTGACAGTGATTAGAAAGCATAAGATGGCCTCATTTTGTGACCACGTTGCTTGTGAAGACAGGAGCATAGAAGTGACATGCAGCTTATGGGCCAACGGAAACAGCCTTGTGAGCCAGTTATGGCTCATGAGGGAACAGTTGCGGGGACTGCTGATGTAGGGGAGGAAGCAATTAAAACATTGGAACGACAGAAAGACAAAATAAGTTGCAGTTTCATTGAAAAGAAAAAAGTGTAAGTACTGAGAAGTAAATTCTGTGGATTCACAGGGGACCCTTGAAAGGTATGAAAATTTAAATTAAAAAAAGTTTTTTTAATTAAATAGAAAAAGGAAAAGAAAACAATTGAGAAAACAACAGAACGGAGCTTTCAGCTAAAACACCGAGGATTATTCTAAATAAATTAACACTTCAAATTCTTAAGAGAATTTAAAACTTCCAGTAATTAAATTGGAGTAAGAAAAAATAATATGAAATGGAGAGGAAAAGAAATAACACAAAATTTCTTGTAAGAGAGGGTGTCTCAAGTTAAATAATTTTCCCAGGAGAACACTATCATTAGTGTAGCAGAAGCCAGATGTACCAAATTGTCTTGTTAATGCTGCTTTACTATTTAGAAGAAAAAAATTTGTCAACAAAAATAAAAACGCTCCATGGGCCCAAATAATGTGAATTTTATTTAATATAAATAGTACCTGTTATAAATTAAACTAACTCATGAACCATTTTTCTAGTCTAGTCTCTCCATTGTAGAGACATGAGATAGACAATAGTTAATTTAAACACCATGTTCAATGCCTGAATGAGGCAGGTATAGTCATAGGTTTATCCCTCATTTTCTCTTTTAAACAAAGAGTTGTATATAAATTGTATGTGAATACAATGTAAGGTGTGTATTATTGAACCTTTGAGAGAAATATAGAGTAACAAAATAAAATACAAAGCCCAGAAATAGACCCACCCATTTATTGATTCTTCGGTTAAGACTGGTGCCACTTTACATCAGGAGAAAGAATTGACTTTTCGAGATGTTTCTGGAACAACTGGGTATCAAATTATAAATAAATAAGTAAATAATATGGCTACTTGACATTATACACAAAAATCAACTCCAAATTAATTAAGCATCTAAATGAAAAACCTGTAAGCTTTTAGAAAACAATATATGGGATCATGACCATGAGATATATGGTAGAAACAATTCTTTGGGTTCACACAACTAGAATCTTTTTCACTGTGGACACACTAAAGTCACATTTTCTAGCCTCATTTGTATTTCTTAGGGACCATGTAACTGGCAACTGGCACTAGAATGAGGGCAGAAGTAAGTGAAAAACAGCACTTTCAGGCCTGACTTCTATAAAACTTCCCACATAAACCTCCTCCTCCCACAATGTGTCTCTCTTTCTTTATCTTCTGGCCAAATGCAGAGGATATGGCAGAAGAGTCCAAGGCCCTGGGAAGTGATGGAACTGCTGGTTGGGAACAATCTCTGAATGGCTGCATGGTGCAGAGAGCCCTTTCTCCCTCCCAACACACTAGAATGTTAAGATCTCATATAAATATATAAGAAAAAACACATAACTCAAAGGAAAAATGGATAAACAGTTAAAAGAATACATCCAAATGAAAAACAATTAGATAAAAAGGAATAAAACCTCTTTACTGGTTTGGGATATACAAAATAGAAGCATGTTTTATACTCACTAGCTGGGAAAAAATGTAAAAGTATAGTAATATTAAACATTGGCACAACTACAGAGCAATGAGGACTCATATTTCTGGTGAAAGTGTACATTGGTACAACCACTTTGTAAAACAGTTTTTCATTACCTAGTAAAAATGAAGATATCAATATTCAATAATCCAACAAAAAGGATCCACATATATTCAAGAGGCACTCATGTACATGTTCACCAGGACATATACCCAAAAACACACATCTGGAAGCAATCCAAATTTTATTCATTAAGAACAAAATGGATAAATAAATTTTGAAAATTATCTACAACTATATGCAACAATGCTGATAATTCTCACAAAGCTAATATTTTGTAACTCACAAAGCAAGTTACAAAAGACTGTTGACCTATGTAGGTAAATTTTGAAGATAAGCAAAACTTTATTGTTCAAATGTGCATAAGAAGGAAAGAAAAGTAATCATAACAAAAAGTTAGGATAATAGTTCCTTCAAGAATCAGATGGTGACACACATATTTGTGCTGTGATAAGTTGTTAAATTGTATCTGTATTTGTATGCATTTTCCAATATGTGTATTATATTTGCAATGTAAATGTGACAGAGAGAAAAACAAGTTAAATAATACTTTATCTAGCAACCAAGTTAAAATTATGAAAACTCTGGACAAGAGTAGAAATCACCACATTATGAAATTCAATACCAGATATAAAGAAGAGCCATTCTTGAAAATGAAAGTATTATAATGTCTTCAATATCATTCATTAGCAGGCAAATGGCTTTTTATTAATAATAAATTAAAAGTTAACCTTAGGCTTAGTCACAAATGATAATAATCAAGTCAAAGGACAAACAAGACCTGTGGGGAGGAGGTGTTCAAGTTGAGACCTGAAGAGATCCAGAAATTAGCCTAGTGAAGAGTGTTCCAAGCTGAGAGAACAGCACATGGGAAGGTCCACAAGGACAAAAGAACTGAGAAGACCAGTGTGGCAGAAATGGAATGGCAGCATTTGCTGAAGGAAGGCTGCCTGAAAATCTGATGGGGGGTAGGGAGAGATTCCAAAAATTTGGGCTTTGCTTAAATGTTACTGGGTGGATCTCTTTATTCCATCAATTCTGATAACTCCCCACCCTACCACCCTCCACACAAAGATTTAAGGCACAGGAAATTTGCAACGCAGAAATGTGTGTTTCCACAGAGGTTTTCCATCTCTAATTTCTGTGTTTTTATAACTCTTGTAATTAACCAGTATTGAAAAGAAGGAAGGGATTGGAACTAGCACAAGGAAATAACAGATTATTTCCCTTGACTTGAGCTTTATGCTGAACACTTAGAAATACTGTCAGAAATACAAATCCTAGCTTGACATGAGTTCCATCAAAACTTAAGCTTTCCCTTTCCCACTGCAATATCTGTAGACTTTCAAATAAAATGTTTAGAATTCGAGGTAGTGCTTTTCCAAATGAGAGCTGACAGGTTTTCAAGCTGTGATCTACTTACACTTCTTATTGCAAGAAAATACCTGACTCTTTATACCTACCTGAGTTAATTAATTATATTCTTGTTGACAGGAAGAATAATAGTTTTGAAGTAAATAAGCGTACCATGCTTAAAAAGTCCACTCTGTTTCCCTGCTTCATTTTCATATACAATACACACTTTATTTTAGACTGACACTTAAAAGGAAAGATATATACCTGGTACTTTAACTTAAATTATACATTTTCTGGTGCCAGAGCACACAGATGGTTCATTTACCACTTCAGGGAACTTGCCACTGTTTTTGAAGCAGTAAAATTTGTTATTCTCACTTTTTTTAACTTCCCATTCTATTTTATGATAGTCACTAATATTATGAAATTCTCCAGACATTTGGGAAGCTATTAAAAAGTGGAGAAACTTTCTGTTCTCTAAAGAATGTGGATCTAATATTTGTTTTTAAACCAAACAGGTGTGTTGAAAATGGGAGGCACAGGGATTAACACTTCTTCAGTAATGCCTTCTGTTCAAAGACAGGCACACCAACGTCAAATCACTTCAGCTAGTCACTTGCACGTATGAGGAACTCAAGGACTGTTGGTTAGTTGATTGATTATTTGATTAATGAAACAAGTTCAGCTTGCTTTCTCTGTTTGAGTCCCAAGAGTTATGTGGAAATTAGGAAGAGACAAAGAATGCCAGAGACTCGAATAATAGGAGACACAATCATCACACAATGTTAAATGTTGTATTATACACAACCATGGCAAAACCATAGTTGAAGATGTCCCTTCAGAATCCTAGATAGTCTTTCAAGTTGACTATATAAAATATTTAACAATGTTTTATTTGGAATTTACATTAAATATAAAGTCTAAGTGTGGATACATTCATGAGCAGACATAAGTCAGTCATATAACTAAACAATGCAATTTCAAAAGAAGATTACAGGAGGAACAGAAAGATATTTATGCTTTAAAAATATTTTAAACATTTATTTTTCAGTCACAGTCTGGATAATGGAAGTACCATACTCAATAAGGCACACATAGTATGTTCTTCCATAAAGTAAGAAGCAGGTAATATAAGAAGTAAGAAAAGAGTTTTAAACAGAAATTAGAGGAGTTGAAATTGTACCACTGAAAACATAGTGAGGTCAGAGCAATTTTCTTATTTTCAATACCATTTTGTTTCATAAATTAATACAAAAAAAATTACAGTTGTAAACTTTCAATTAGTTATTAAAGAAATTGAGATTGCATAATTGCTTGGGCTAAAGAAAATGAAATAATATTATTAATTACGCATTTTATCAAAATAGAAACTAAAATTTTCTTCATTGATCCATTGCTATAATCCTTCAATCTCTCCTACCCATTGTTGCTGAAATAAAAAACAAAAGAAAAGAAAAGAAAAGAAAGCACAGAGAAAAGATGAATGGAAGGATGGTTAGCTCCTTGAAATTGCTGGTTGGTTGACCTTGTCAAGGTGGAGTGAACTCAACTGAAGCTATGAAAATTCTTTTGAGTATCTAGGTATGCACTAAAAATAATTTTCACATCCTGCTTCAATATGTGTTCCATAGTGGAGGGCAATTTAACAGTTCTCTAAGTCAGTGATCCCCAACATTTTTGGCACCAGGAACTGGTTTTCATCGAAGACAATTTTTCCATGGATGGCAGCGGGGGGCGGGGGGGGGGTGCAGTGGTTTTTGGATGATTCGAGTATATTACATTCAAACTCACTTCCTGCTTTGCTGCCCAGTTCCTAACAGTCCCAGACCAGTACTGGCCCATGGCCTGGAGGTTGGGGGCCCCTGCTTTAAGTTTCATCAATCTTTTGCCGGCCAGTACTTAGAGATAATCTCTAGATATTTATACAAAGGCTTTAGTCCACGTATGTGTCCCTCTTGTTCCTTGGTTTTCCCTTTACATATATAGTTCTTTTGCTAACATTTTGCTCTATCTATGCATATCAACCTGTGAATATATTTACTTTTACAGAAATGCTATGCTTCATGGATTGTCCAGGCACCAAAGAGGAGGCAACCCAACAACAACAATAACAAAGCAACAAAAATCCACAATGATGCTCAACCAAAATAGCAGTTTAACATGTTTCCAACAGTCATGTAGCAAAACTTTATATTTTTATGTATTCAACTACCCTTCATGGCAATTTGGCAGTGATTCAAAGGCCAAAACAGGAGAAAACTCCAAGATTTCATTTAATTTAGTTTAAAAGCCTGCACTTCAGTGCTCAGGTGGAGCCTCCCTTTCTCTTCCTTTTGCCCCTGCAGCCAGTCCAGTCAAAGGTGGGGATGGTCCATCACTGACCCTGCATACACAAAAGGGATAACCAGGTATGAAATATTTACAATTAGAGAGCTTAGTAGCATCACGGATTTAAAGTGCGAAGTTGTCATTTCTCCACAGAGCCTTTCAGAATTATCTTCTGATCTATGACAAAGCCCACTGTTTGATCATGATGTACAAAAACCCAAACAGGTAAAGCCTGACTGATCTGCCCAATACTATAGCCACTAACTAATAAAACCAATTAAAATTAAATAAAATTTAAATTTCAGTTAGTCACACTAACCACACATCAAGTGTTTGGTAACCACATGTGGCTAGTGGTCACAGTCTCAGGCGGCACAGGTCACTTTCTGTCATCTGAGAACATTTCATTGCGCACCACTGTGTAGCCTTTCTAATGGCTTCTGCTCCTTGCTAGGTAAGGAGAGGAAATGAGACTTCAACAAATCCAATAGGATTAACAAAAAACATACAACCAAGAATACTCTACCCAGCAAGGTTACCATTCAGAATTGAAGGAAAGATCAAGATTTTCTCAGATAAGCAAAAGCTCTAGGAGTTCATCATGACTAACCTGGCATTACAAGGAATGTTAAAGGGAATTAAGTGGGAAAGAAAAGGCCAAAACTAGAAATAAGAAAATATATGAAGGGAAAGAAACCTCACTAGTAAAGGTAAACACATAGCAAAGACGCTAGAGCAACCACTTATAAATCTAGTATGAAAATGGCAATAACTACATACCTGTCAATAATAACTTTGAATGTAAATTGACTAAGTGCTCCATTGAAAACACATAGGGTGACTGAATAGATTTTTTTTAAAACCCTTACACTTATTTAGTCTACATGAGACTCCAGTTTGAAAGATACATACAGACTGAAAGTAAAGGGATTGAAAAAGTATTTCATGAAAATACAAATAGAAAAAGAGCTGGGATAGCAATACTTATATTAGACAAAATAGACTTTAAAACAAAGGCTTTAACAAGAAATAAAGAAGGACCCACCAATTCCACATTTGGGAAGAAAATGAAACACTCATACAAAAAGATATATGCACCCTTATGTACACTGAAGCATTATGTACAATAGCCAAGTTGTGGAAGCAATCTAGGTGTTAATCAATAGATGAATGGATAAAGAAGTGGATATACATACGTGTGTGTGTACACACACACTGGAATAATATTCAGCCATGAAAAAGAATGAAATCTTGCCATTTGCAACAACATGGATAGACCTCAAGGGTATTATGCTAAGTGAAATAAGTCAGAGAAAAACAAATACTGTATCATTTCACTTACGTGTGAAATCTTAAAAACTAAACAAATGAACAAACAAAACAAATAGACTCATAGATAAAGAAAAACTGATAGTTGTCATAGGGTTGGGTGATGAGGGAATGGGCAAAAAAGGTGAAGGAGACCAAGAGGTACAAACTTATAACATGTCATAGGGATGTAAGGTACAGCACAGGGAATAAAGTCAATAATATCACAATAACTTTGTGTGGTGACAAATGGATAGTGGACTCTTTGTGGTGATCACTGTAAGGTGTATAAATGTAAAGTCTCACTATGTTATACACCTGAAACTAACAAAATATTGTATGTCAACAATACTTTAATTAAAAAGAGTTTACATTCCAGAATAATAATTAGACATGAGAAAAAAATTGTATTTGTTTCTGTGTAATCCTTGTAACTTTTCAGTACCCACCCCCAAACTGGAAACTGTTAGGTTAATGTTCTCCCTTCCTCTTTTTCCCTTTCATTTTGTATTTTTCTACTTGTACTTTTCAAACTCAATTCCTTAAGCTTTGCATCTCGAACACTTTTTCACTTTCCTTGGGCCAGGCTCAGACCTGCCTCCCAGCATTACCTATGTTTTCTGCCATATCAGTCTGGGTCTTGTTTTATTTTCTCATCATAACAATACATTTTTTGTTCAGAAAGGTTTTTCCCATGGAACCCAATGTATTCTGTACTGAAGAAGAGAAGGAAGCAGGCACTTAAAATAATAGAACTCATTAAACTGTTCCATATCAAACATTTTGCAGACTCCCCTTCCCTCCCCCAACCATATCTAACCCCAGTAATAAGTAAATACATAGTCACAATATCTCAGCTTAATAAGAAACAAATTCATGATTACATGAAAGTCAAGCTTTTCCTTTGGGCAAGAGCTTCTCTTATCCAAATATACCTTTTGAAGCCAGTGGAAAGGACTTGCTGATAAATGTTTCAACACCATGCTTTATTAAAACAAGTTATTTCTGTTGTTTACTATGTGGGTAGACCCTGATGAAAAGCAGATCTTCACCGGTGCATTTTTGTGCAAATTCCTTACCTTTCTGTTTACAAAAGAAAATGAAGACCTTTCAGGGCTATTTGTCACAATGCCCTAGTAGCCAACAATGCACACTGCCGACTGCTAAAGGTTTCACTTCCTAATCAACTTCGCTAGAAGCGTAAGAACTGTCTGAAAACACAAGGCTTTCCCATTTAACTTTCCTTCACTCCACTGAGCTTAGTCCCAGTAGGATGATGAGTGTGTTGAACAAAAAGTCCTCACGTGGGTTTGGAACCATCCTGCACACACACAGAGTAATCTGAGAAGGCTTTCTGGAGGACAAATTAGTTATCTACTTCATTTAAAACCTTTTTAAAGGATTACAACATTAAGGCAGTCATGCTCAAAACCATTGCACAAATGTTGAAGTTATTATTCTCAAACATACTTATTTCTTTCATTCCCAAGGTGAGATTCATTTTCACATAATCACTAACAATATTTCCCAGACTTTGGCTGAGGGATTCCAGATCACACATGCACACAACATCTCAGCATATTAGTATTGCTGAACTTTAAATAGAATCGTTATTAGAAGTAGAATTTTCTTTTAAATCCTTGTTTGATTTAGGTGTTTGTAACAAAATCCACCCCACTGAAGAATTAAGTAACTATTCAGGTATCTTGTACTTATTATGCTACTGTCCATTTGAGTGAAGGAAATCCTTTTGGCAAAATTTTTGGATATGTTTGTATAAAATGCAATTCTGTCATCATTTTACATATTTTCTCATAGACATGCAGGGACTATTTTGTCCATTTTACAGGAAAAGGAAAAAAGGAATAGCAAAATTGAGTCACCAACCTCAAATTGCACAATCTGTCAACCATGAAACCAAGAGATCTCCTGAGTTTCATTGAAGCACATGTGTTTTAAAGGAAATCTCCTATCTCAACCTAACTTAGGGAAGAATCCAGAATAGTTTCTCAGTCATCAAGTATTTATTTATTTCAGAATATCCTTAGACAACTCAACAGTGAACAAATAATCCAATTAAAAAATGGGCAAAGGACCTGAACAAACATTTCTTCTAAGAAGACATACAAATGGTCAATAGATATATGAAAAGATGTCCAACTTCACTAGCTATTAGGGAAATGTAGATCAAAACTGTAATGAAATACCACCTCATACCTGTTAGAATGCCTTTTATCAACAAGACAGGTAATAAAAAGTGTTGGAGAGATTGTGAAGAAAAGGGAACCCTCAGTCACTGCTGGAGGGAATATAAACTGGTACCACCACTGTGGAAAACGATATGGAGGTTTCTCAAAAAGTTAAGAATAGAGTTACCATATGACCCAGCAACCCTTCTTCTGTGTATATACCAAAAAATCTGAAAATATTTAGTAGCAAAGATATATGCACCCCTGTTTACTGTAGCATTATTCATGGTGGCCAAGTGTTCCTCGATAGATAATAGGGAAAAAAAGATGTGACACCTCTATAAAATGGAACACTACACAGCCATAAGAAAAGATGAAATACTGCCATTTGTGACAACGTGGATGGATCTTGAGAATGTAAGCAAAATAAATCAGGCAGTGAACGTAAGGAACCATGTGATTTCACCCACATGTGGGATATAAAACTGAAAACAACAAAAGAACGAACAAGAAAAACAATCAAACAAATACTCATAGAACAAGATAACAGCACGGTGGTTACCAGAGAGAAGGGGAATGGGAGGTAGTAAAAGGTGAAGAGGGTCAAATATATGGTAACAAAAGAAGATTTGACTTTGGTTGGTGAGCACACAATGCAATATGGAGATGATGTACACTTGAAACCTATATAACCAATGTCACCCCAATAAATTTAATTTTTTTAAATATCCCGAAATATTTGCAATACTTTTATAATAACTCTAAATAGTGAGATAAGAGTAACTATCATACACCTAACATTCCCGAATGCATGGTTCTGACTTTCTTTCTGGTAAGACCACCTATTTACATAAGACTCCGTTTTCCAGAAAACAAAAGTTGAGTCATGTAGAAGCTTTGCATGTTCTCTAGACTATATGCAAAATACATTATTCAGCAGGTACCTCAGGATATGTTTCCAATTCTATAATATCCCCAACTCAGTTGGGCTGCACAAATCACCAGTTACTGCAAAATCATCTGCTTTTCACTACTAAAAATTACTTTGCAAAGAAGATAAAAAAAATTCAATTAACCATACATTTCTTTCCAATAGCCTAAAATATTTATCAGAAAAAAAGCCAAGTGGCTGAGGACACTGAGTTTGGTCGAAGAAGGCAGCTGGAAGACTGAAGACAATGCAAGTGTAGATTCAAGTAGGTAGTTACTGTCACTGAGCTTTAGTGCCAATTGGTCATGGGAAAAAGCCCAACTGAAATCCTATGACTCAGGTGTAGGGAAAGAATGCCCATCTTGGTGAAATGCCTGGAGACCAGTGGCTGGATTCCCACACAGAGCCTTTTCTTGGACAGATCTTCTCTGGCAATTACTTATTTGTTGACTTGGATATTCAAGGGCAAAAGTAAAGTTAGTTTTCTCAGAAAACCCATAGAAGGGAAAAGATTCAGATTTTGAAGTCAGATGTACATGATCCTCTTCCTTAAAGGATATTTTGAAAGGCTGGTTGGGTCTAAGCGCTGCCCGGTTGCTGTCCGAAACTTTTGTACAGTAGAAGAAGCAATGACACTAATAACTTTTAATCTTCATAGAGGTTATCTGGTTCCTTGCCAGGTCAGCTTAATTTTACTGTGACCAGGGGGAACAAAGGACTTTTAAGGACTGTCAAGAATAAACCAGCCTTCCTGTAAGTGAAAATCTGAACAATTATTTATCTAAACATTCTCATGTAGAATCGTTGTACTGCTTTCTTTGTTGAAGCCTTGCCTAGCTAAATATTTAAGAAAACATCTAATCCCACCTGAGCCACATTTTAGCCTAGCCTATACACATTGCCAAGATGTAAAGAATTAATTGTGTGTAAAACTGTTGTGCAGATGCTTTCACTGAACAAGAAGCGAAAGGAAGGAAGATGAAAGAATTCAGAATTATGTGGCTGATTATATAATGACCAAAATAAAATTTGCTCTCCAATGTCAACTAAGTGCAAACTCTGTCTTCCTGGATGAAAGTGCAACTAGGACTCTAGGCTTCTCACTTGGATGTTATTTTCAGCAGACCTTAAGCAGGTGAGGGAAGTAATTAAGAGACAGGAATGTTCACCTATTTAAAGCCTGAGTGCAGCAGCAGGGTAACGGTAGTGGCAAAAAAAGGAGATGCTTCATTGGTTATGAAAGATATAATGGAACTGGATGCAAAAGACATCAGGGATAGACCAAGCAGATAACAAAAGCAGGTGCCAGGGCATATGTGTGGTCAAGCACGGTGAGCAAACTATTGGTCTCACACTGTACAAGCACAGGAGAAGACCTTGGGAACATTATAAAAATGTTTGAGTGCAAACCTGAGGTTGGATGTGAAGCCGATGAGGTGATCTGATATGGAACATGGAAGGACTCAGGCACCAGATAATTTCACCTGAATAGTGTGGTCCTTTGTCATTGAGCTTCTATGAACTCAAATCAAGATCCACAGCTCCCACCATGGGGAACAAATTAATAATTGACAATCAATTTACCTAATTAGAAATAATACTTTCAGGTGCCACGTGGGAGGTAGAAAAAGGGATAGAATCAAAATAATGGGTTCTGAGGTCAAGCAAAAATTTCACATGCTGGTACACACTGTAAAACTCGTAACTTTTTTTTCAGAGTAATAAAGGCATACACCAGCTCACATAAATTAACATCAGCATCTCCACTCACTTGGAAATAAGAAGTTACATAAAAATCATGATGCAGTAGGAGAAACACCAGAATGTCAGATGTGCTTTTAGAATTTTTCAAGGCATGAATATCTTCCCTTTGCTACAATTTATAAATGATGTTTATAAAAAGCACTCCATGTGATGAGATATCAATGGCGTTCTAAGATGTTGAAGAGAAGTAATAGCAGGTTTTACGCAAATGAACAATACAGAGACTAGCGTTGACAGAAAAATGAGGGGAAAAGGGAAAGTATAATATAATAATGGTGTCTAAGGTCAAAAACAGGATGAGAAAATGTTAACGTATTAGTCACTGCTGTTTCAGGTATTCTGCTAAAAGTTACTGTGTAACAATTTTTTTTAACAAATCACAAACTATAATCTTCCTCACTGAAAATATATCAATTTTAGCACCCCACTCCCTGCCCTCACCGTAACATTGATGATGTTTTATTATATTTGCATGCCTAACATCCTTCTTTGCTAGGTGCTGTGCTCTATGAGGTCAAGGTCCTTTCTGATTTTGTTCACCACTGTATTTCTGGCTTCTTGAGCTTTGCCTGACACTGTGCATGCAATAAATATTTGGGGAGAGAAAGGAAGGAAAAAGGAAGAAAGGAAGGGAAGAAGGAAGCGAGGGGAGGGCAGAGAGAAAGAAGGGAAAGGAATGACATGAAATTCTAAGTAATAATCAAGTACTTAATGTCTAAATAGTATAATTCTATCTAAATAGAGTTATCTTTCAAATAATTTGAGAGGGCTTCAACAATTGATATACCCAGGGTTATTATCATGCACACAAAAACATGGTTTAGGCAGTGGAATATAAAATGCATTGTAAAACTTTTGAAAAATAATAATTAATGAATAAAATTTTAATTCTGATCACTAGTATAATCAAATGAATGAATTAACTGAAATCATATGAGATTCAATAAAATCAAATACAGACTATTTTGGTATTTATACATTATGTAGTACCTTCTTACAGTTCTGGAGAGTTCTTGTAAAGGAGTATATTTATATTTAAAATATAGCCCATCTAGGGCAGTGTGGTGTTAGGATAAAATCATTTGATTCAAGAGTCTTGGGGGTTTAGTCCTAACAATTCCAAAAACCGAGTTGCAGGTTCTTTACCTGTGAAATGAAATAAACAAATTATTTCTGAAGCTTATTTGAGTTATAAATATCTTTGATTTTAGGATTTAGTTTTATATTTTAGTGAGAGTATGAGTAAAATAGCAACAATAAATAGTATGTCATCTTAATACAAGAGACCTTTAGGGTACTAATTATCTGTGTCTGTGTCTGTTATGTCTTAATGGTTTTAGCAATTCTTTTAGCCTTCAGTTTTACATAAATATAACTTTTATACTTTATTTATTTATTTATATATTTTTAGAGAGAGGGAAAGGGAGGGAGAAAGAGAGGGAGAGAAATATCAATGTGTGAGAAACACATTGATCTGTTGCCTCTTGCATGCCCCAACCTGGGGACTTGGCCCACAACCCAGGCACGTGCCCTTACTGGGAACCAAACTGGTGACCTTTCAGTTCTCAGGCTGGCACTCAATCCACTCACCCAGGGGACAACCTAATTTTTCAACTTGAAAAAAATTGAAGCCCATAGCAGGTGAGTGACATTTCCCAAGTCTCTCTTGTAGTTTGTGGCAGAGTTGGACCTAGAACCTAGATCTCCGCTGCTCAATTTACCGTACCATGATGTGTCTTCTGATGACTAAAAGATACCATATTTGCAAAACCTTTAAATATATGTGATTTCCTAATGGCTTATCGAAATGCAATAAACATTTCCAAAAAGAAAAGAGCTAAAGTTTCTTCCAGATGGCAGCAATTTATTCTTCCCCCAGTCTCCACAATAGAAAAATGAGGAAGTCGGGGTGAGTAGTTCCCTTTTCTCAAAAACTACCTGGAAAGGAATTCTATACCATCCCCAACTTCCTAACACTGTTACTTCAATGAAGAAATTAATTCTTCTTTGCAATCAAACATTACTAAGAAAGTTTGGTGTTGTTCTTTGCATTTTGAGTGAACTAATGGGTCTAGTAGTCCTCCTGCATTCAAGAGTTTGTGAGGATACAAACAGACTAATGTCCTTCAAAGCCCTGACTGACAAACTAAGTAGATATCAGGAGGGTTGTTGTTGGGAAGGATTCCCATGAATTTAAATTTCCTAGACTGCCCCCACTTTTTAGGTTTAGATCAAACGAATAATTCTGAATTATGTGGTTTCCTCATGTCTCCTACCTGACATTCTACACAGCCCAGGTCCCTTCACAGTTTGGCTCAAATTTCCTGGAAATTCAGCCGAAATTCAATCTTGGTTTGCGAATCTTGGCAAAAAAGCCTGCTGGCTGCTCCAAGCCCTCCAGCCGGCAGCATGTGCTCTCTTCCCTCTCCGGAGGACCCAGGGGGCCTGGCTGTTCTATGTGTCTGCATTGGTTAGCCTCCCCAAGTCCAGGGTGATGTCTCCTTTCCCCAATTCCAGGTTTACCATTCCCTGATATTGATCACCACACCCCAGAGGGAAAATAAAAATCCCAAGTTCATAATAAGAGTGAAAACCTCTATAGCATCCTCCAACATGGCCAGTTTATTAGTCTTGGGCTTCCTTCCTTGCCAGCCACTCCAGAGAGCTTTCTTCCACATGGTTCTACCATCCCTGATACAATGGTTCTCAACACCCCTTCAGTTACTCTTCCCTTTACCATGTGACTCACAATACCATGGGGTTAGAGAGTCTATCAAGTTTAACATCTTATATTCTCATTTGGGGATTCTTGCACTATGTTAAAATAGTTTTCTCGATAGTATCTTTCCATGCATGAAGAATTCCAATCAAGGAAATTTCAAAACATAAACCTGATTCTCTTTTTAAAATATAACATATCTCTTCAAATTAATAGTATATGAGTACTTGGAGCATTTACAATTGTGACTTTGTGATTGTATTAAACTCCAAAGTGACTTTCTAAATATAATGATTCTAAAACATGATAAATTAAGCAAATAAAAATTCTCAATAAATGGGGGAAGGGGAAGACTGCTATAATTTAAAAGCATCAAAAACTGTAGTAAGTAGAGCATTTTTGTCCTAACATAGAGCTCAGTAGTTGGATCATAATTTTTTTTTTTTTAATCTAAGGATACATAAAAATCTAATAATTGGGGTGGTGAACACACAGCACAATACCTGGATGATGTATTACAGAATTGTACACCTGAAACCTATATAATTTTAATAACTAGTGTCACCCCAATAATTCAATAAGAAAGAAAAAATAATTTCATAAATGTTAAGGGAGAAAATTCAAATTGGAACATTTGTTCATTCAGAGAAAATTAGTTCTCTATCTCATAGCATGCACTACAATATCATGTGGATTACCAATTTAGATTTTTTAAAAAAAAGGGAAGAAATATTTTTTTCTGAAGTTAGGGCATATTCTTTATAAGCATAAATTATAGTCAAAATATAAAAGGATTATCTGGTTATATGTGACTTCAGAAGGGTAGGACTAAATAAATTCATGAATATCAAAATTATCAAAACAAAATAAAATGACAAAAGACAAACTGGTGAAGTATCTGTCTATAGAATTCATAACAGTAATAGATATAATATATATTTATTTATACATATTTGTAGGTAGTTGATATATGAGTGGTCTTTATAAATCAAACAGGATAAAAAATTAACATACTAATTAAAAATGAGCAAAGAATAGCTATAAAAAGTTATAAGAAACCATAGTAAATTGACTTGTAGACATCAGAAATGGTGTATCACCTAAGAGTCAGGGGATAAGGTCTAAAATCTAGTATTTCAAAGAAATTAAAAAATAAGATAATTTTTATTTACTAAATTCGAGAATATTAAAGTTTATAAAAATACAATGTTGGTGTAAAAACATTTTTTCATCCACTACTACAGGAGTTTAAATTGATGATTTCTGGAAAGAAGTTCAGAACTATTTATCAAGAGCCTTATAAATGTCATATTTTTTTACCTAAATATTCAATGCTAAACATTAGGTCTGAGACAATAATTTTAAAAATATAACAGATTTATACAATGGAATACTACTCAGCCATAAAAAATAAGAAAATTTTACCCTTTGTGACAGCATGGATGGACCTGGAGGACATTATGCTAAGGGGAATAAGCCAGTCAGAGAAAAACAAGCACCATATGATTTCATTCATATGTGAAATCTAATGAGCAAACTGAACTAACAAGCGAAATGGAGACAGACGCATACAGAGCAGGCTGACAGCTCAGAGAGGCATGGAGGTTGGAGGGGTAGAGGGATTCACCACAAAGAAAAAGAACTCATGGACACAGACTACAGTGCAGTGATTGTGGGGTGGGGAAGGATGGGTGGAGTAGAAGAGAGTATAGGGAAGATAAATGGTGATGGAAAAATACAATAAAAATGAACTATTAATAAATAAAACACAATTATGAAAACTGTGGGTAAAAAAATTGCTCATCATAACAGCATAATTTGTAAGAGAGTTGTTTTTGTTTTGCTTTTTAATGGAAATACAAGAGCAAGTCAGCACAAGGTGAAGTAGGTGAAGACTTGCTCCATACATCTATTTTCATCCACACGTTTTCACAGGAATGCTGGGGCTGAACATTCAAAGTTATTAAAAACATCTGATGTTACTAGAATAACCCATGATAAGTGTCAGCCAGTATATATCACATTTGTCAGGTCACCCTTTAAACAGCTCATGTCTTAACATCATTGCTTTAGTGATACACTCCCAGGATTCAGTTAAGAAAGGAAATCCAAGGCTTAAGTTCTGAAGATAAGTTGATTAAGAAATTTATTCCTGTCACTAGTATCTCCCAGATGTTTGTTAAGTTTTATGGGTTCTGCAGCTACAGAAGGCCATAACTCCAAATCTTACCCAGTGACTTAGTCTCTCATCTGACTAAAGATATGACATAATTTTTCTCCCAATTGCTAGAGGGTGGTAGAAGCAGCTATGGGCAGAGTTTGAAGTAGCAGATCAAGCCTAGAATTGACTGCTGCCATTTTCAACATAGGATGGCAGAGGGGACTTAAAATAGAAAATACAGGATGTGGGAAACAACATAGTCTAATTTTGTTTCCCATCATGGTATCTTTGGACTGAACATCACCATTTGTTCAGTTATAAAGACAGTTTTAAAAAGAGATGGTCATATTATCTTTACACCTTTTCTGTAAATCTAAAACTATTCCGAAGTTAGAAGTCTATTTTTTTTTTTAAAGAACAGTGTCTGTAAAAAATATTGTGTGTGCTAGCTATTAATGCTACTAAACAAATATATTTGCAGTTCTCCAGCCTGCAGGCATGTAATAGGTTTACACTTCCTGGACCCCTGTAGTTAGGTGTGGCCATGTGACCACCTCTGGCCAATGAGTTCGATCTGGATGCATTTCCAGGCAGTGCAGTTAAATGCTGCTATCCCACACCACGGTCCCTCTGCCATGGTGACTGAGAATGTTCCAGCTAGTAGATGTTCCACTACCCTTGCTCTTGTGTAACGATAAAAGAGAAATGAACAGCAGGCCCCAGCTGACCATTGATGGACATGTAGTGTGATAAAGATATAAACCTTTATCTTTCAAGCCACTAAGATTTGAGGGCTGCTTTTTCCCATGACCAAGAATATGTTGATGCAATATTCCAGGACTTTAGACAGAATGGTGAAATCCGAGTTTGAGTGTACTCGTGTGTGTGTGTGTGTGTGTGTGTGTGTGTGTGTGAAGTTTATATTAAATCATTCCTTATGTGCTATTTAGTATAACCATATGTTATACTAAATATGTTCAGATTAACATATATTGTCCTGGGTTAATTAGTTATAGAGTAGTCTTTCATTTTCAGTTGTGTCTCAGGATAAACAGCAAATAAGACAATACATTCTTGCTAGGACTACATACTTCCAGCAAATCTTTTACCCTTCATAGAATGCAACTTGTGCAGAAACCTTCACATAAACTTTCATCTCGTTTTCCTAATTTTTAACTTTACTTCATTTTTCTAATTTATTTAAAATTTTCTCCACTTTGCTGTAATGTGTCTTTTAATCTCTCCACTGAGAAGCAGACTGGTGTAAATGATTTGTCTATATAATTTATCTTAATTATTAATTAAAATTATTTAAAATCAGTTTGTTAAAGATAAATTCTTGTTTTTTAAATATGTTTTAAAAATTACCAATGTCCACCACTTAATATCATTGCCCTTCACAGTCCAAAAAAGCAGCCCATTCTTGTGAGTGATCAGTCCTGAGATTAACTAGTATTCTTTGAGTGTTGTATCAGTAAGGGCTTTTCATTGCAAGTGACAGAGGAATATTCTGACTGAGGTAAAAAGGAAAAGGAATTAATTAAGAAGATACCAGGTAACTCATGACATCATTGGACATGTTTGAAGCTAGGCAGCAATAAAAAATGCCGCAAATCTAGACTAGAACATGTCCAGTGAGAAAAAAGCTTCAGCTGCTTGGCTTCACAACCATAAATAGAAAGTTCTTATTCTTTATTCCTTGAATTACAAGGTTCCAAATCAAATTCAAACATAGGTATATCCTTGACTGCATGTTGAGGGCTGCGTTCTACTGCGAAGAAGTTTAGAAAAGCAAAAATCTAGCATTTTCAGCAACTACAGTAAAAGACAATCCTTGTTACATACCAAGACACATAGGATGGGAAACTAAATAAATATTCCCTTGACTTTTTTCTAAGGGTTTAGATGCTGAACCAGAATGAATGAAGAGCCAAAATAAATGACACATGTCTATTTTAAGCAATTAAATTCAATACAGCAAAGCAAGTGATCGTTATAGTGTACACACATGTGGCTTTGATCTACTGTTCGGCCAAAAATCCAGTCCTATTCAGTTCTGTACACTAAGATCACAGCCACTATTTGAAAAGCCAGATGCATTCATCCACTTTATACCAATTTTCAAGTTCTTCCTTCACTAATGACTGCATAGAAAATGACTAAAAGAAAGGCAAATATCCTCTTTTGCCATGAAAATTTTGCAAGAATATTTTCATCCACATATTTAAGTGACTTAGCAGCAATTCTTAAGAACAGAGCTAGTGAGTTAATAACAAGCACACTTGCCTTGGTCACTTTCACTGTAAATCCATTTACCTAAGGTACTAGCTAGGTTAATAAGCTATCAACATGTTAAATAAAAATATGTTACTCCTCAAAGTGAAATCAGAAACCAGTTCAGTTACTTAGTTACAACATGCCTTGAGACATCCATAGGTGTCGCTTTTACCACCCATGAAATGAAGCATCTAAGAGCGGTAAGTGCCCCATAACGCTTTCAGATCTGAAATTCTCTGAGTCAGTGAATATAAGACAAATAGGAAGAATTGCACCCAGGTACACTCTACTAACCTAAGCATGGTGTTACTACATGGCAGATACTTAATGAAGATGGTTGAATAAATGAATGAATAATGAATGGCTGAATTAAATGAATGAATTATGAATGAATAAGTGATTCTTTGTTGGATGAAGTATAACCATATTAAGAATTAACACTACAGCCCTGACCAGGTGGCTCAGTTGAGTATCAATACACAAAGCGAAAGGACACTGGTTAGTTCCTGGTCAGGGCACATGCCTGGGTTGCAGGCCTGGTCCCAGGTTGGGTCATCTGCAAAAGGCAACTGATCAGTGTTCCTTTCACACTTTGATGTTTTTCTCCCTCTCTTTCTCTCTCCTTTCCCTTTCCTATAAGTAAATAAATAAATAAATAAATAAAATGTTTTTAAAAAAGAGAGCTAACACTCCATTGAATTTCTCTGATTATTTTTTACCTATAAATTAATTCCTATGTCTTCTTCACTTCCCATACAAACACTATCACTAAAAACTGTTCAGCCAAAATGCCCTAGCCACACTTTATTTTCATTTACTTTATTAAAGCTTTGTTAAAATATTTTTTTCACACCATACTTAAAGTGTACAATTTAATGGTGATTAGTATTTTTACGTAAGTTGTGAAGCCATCGCCAGATCTAATTTAAGAAAATTTTCTTTATTCTTCCCCCACACTGTCATACCATTAGCAATCTCTCCTTCCGCTCCCTATTCCTAGCTCTGGGCAATCACTAATTTACTTTTAATCTCAATAAATTTGCATAATCTGAACATTTTATATAAAAAGAATCATTAAATATGTGCTCTTTGTAACTGGCTTCTTCCACTTGGCACAATATTTTCAAGGTTTGTTTACATTGTAACATTTATCAGTGCATCATTCCTTTTCATGGCCAAATAATATTTCATTGAATTAATATGCCATATTTTATTTATTCATTCAGCAGTTGATGAATATTTGAGTTATTTCCACATATTTCACTACTATGAATAATGTTGCTATGAACATTTAGGTACTAGGTTTTGTATGAATACACGTTTTCATTTCTCTTGAGAATATACCTAGAAAAGGAATTGCTGGGTCTTATGGTAACTTTGTGTTTAACCTTTTAAGGAACTGCCAGAAATGTAAAATGGCTGAACTATTTTCACATCCCACCAGCAATGTATGTATAATGGTTCCAATTTCTTCATGCCCTTACCAGCACTTATTATCTATCCTTTTTACATAGTCATCCTAATGAATGTGAAGCTGTCTCTCATTGTGGTTTTGATTTACACTTCTTTAATAGCTAATGATGTTAAGTGATTAATTTGATATCATTTTCTTTTTTAAAATAGGCATTTACAGCTATAAATTCCCCAGTAAGCACTGCTTTAGACACTTTCCCTACATTTTGGTATTCTGTATCTTCATCTGCACTCATCTAAAAGTGTTTTCTAATTTCCCTTGTAATTTTGTCTTCAGCCATTGGCTATTGAGAAGTGTGCTGATTAATTCTGACACATTTCTGTATCTTCCAAATTTCGTTCTATTGTTGATTTCTAATTTTATTTCATTATGGTCAGAAAACATACTTTGCATGCTGATTCCAATACTTCTAAATTTATTGAAGCTTGTTTTATGGCTTGGTATATGGTCTGTCAATATGTACTTGCAAAGTATATGTATTCTGCTGGATAAAATAGGATAGTCTATAAATGTTTATTAGTTTTATTTGGTTTATATTGTTGAACTTCTGCTTGTTTGTTCTATCCATTGTTGAAAATGGGATTCTGAAGGATCTAAAAATTATTGTTCAATTGTTTATTTATTTATTCAATTTTGTCAGTTTTTGCTTCATTTTGGGGGACTCTTGTTTGGTGAATATATGTTTATAATTGTTCTATCTTCCTGAGAGACTGACTCTTTTATTATTATAAAATGCCCCTTTTATCTCTAGTAACATTTTTTCTTTTTCAGTCTATTTTGTCTAATGTTAGTATAGCCACTTCAGCTTTCTTATAGTTGCTGTTTACATTATATATATTTTATATCTTTTACATTCAAACTAATAGTGGGTTGCAAAACTACCTGGTATCCTTCCCTTACTCTAGTACAGCTTTCCTCATGTTTATCTCCTTTGTGCTGTTATTACCAAAACTATTACATTTCCATATGTTATAGATATAATAATACACTTATGTACATACTGTTTTATACAATATTTTTAAATCAGTTAAAGAAGAAAGGAAAAGAATGTGTATTTATTTCTGTGGTCTGCTAGAAATAATTCTCCCAGTTTTTATCTGGTAATGTCATTATTTCACAATTTTAAAAAAAACTAGTTTTTTAATTTTTTTATTTTTATTTTTTTATTTTATTTTTTGGTTTTTCAATTACAGTTGTCCCATTTTTCCTCCATTGCTCTTCCCCACCCAGCCCACCCCTTCTGCCCAATCATATCCCTCCCCATTGTCCATGTCCATGAGTCATTTATACACGAAGAACTAGTTTTTTATTTTTTTTTTAAATATATTTTATTGATTATGCTGTTACAGTAGTTCCAATTTTTTCCCCTTTACTCCCCTCCACCCAGTATCTC